>NC_134537.1:140930251-141236085 GCF_050624435.1 Tenrec ecaudatus
AAGAAGCTGGATTGCCTCCTACATTCCTAACTGTGGATGTAACATAACATGGCACAGCCACTTTGGAGAAGGAGCACTTTCTTTAAATATTAAAAATAAACATAGTATTGGGCTTCGCAATGCTACTCCTAACAGCTACCCAGGAGAAATGAAAGTATATATTCACATAAAGACTTGTACTCAAAAGTAGTTAGATTTTTTTTGTGATAGGATTCATAATAGCTAAAAATAGGAAACCAACCTTGCAAGTCTGGATAGAGCAGAGGTTGTACACGGGTGCATATAGGAGCTGGAGGCACAGGGAATCCAGGGCGGATGATCCCTTCAGGACCAGGGGTGTGAGGGGTGATACTGGGAGAGTGGAGGGTGAGTGGGTTGGAAAGTGGGAATCGATTACAGGGATCCACATGTGACCTCCTCCCTGGGGGACGGACAACAGAGAAAGGGGTGAAGGGAGATGCCGGATAGGGCAAGATATGACAAAATAATAATCTATAAATTATCAAGGGCTCATGAGGGAGGGGGGTGCGGGGAGGGAGGGGAAAACAAAAGGAGGACCAGATGCAAAGGGCTTAAGTGGAGAGCAAATGTTTTGAAAATGATTAGGGTAAAGAATGTGCTTTATACAATTGATGTATGTATATGTGTGGATTGTGATAAGAATTGTATGAGCCCCTAATAAAATGTTAAAAAAAAAAACAAGGCTAATGGAGAAAGTAATGTGCTATATCCCTACAATGGAATACTAGTCATCAATGTATGAAAGACACAGGAAAGGAAGTCTAGAGACATTACAGCGATCTACAGATCAGTGATTGCTGGGTGGATCTGGGGGGAGGGTTGGATCATAAAGGAGCTTCAGGATTTTGAGTGGTGAATCCAGACATTGAGAGCTGCAATGCCATGTTATACCTGTGGTGTTCAGGGTTGAGTGGAGTCAGCAAGTGGGTAAACTCATTAAACATTTTCAATGTAATTTATTTAATCTGATATGTCTAAGATATTAGCATGTCAGGAAGTAATAAATGAAAATACAAATAACATTTTTCACTCTTTTTATACTAAATCTTCAAAGTTTGGTCTATTTTTTATTTTAAAAAATAGTTTTATTGGCATATAAGTCACATATCATACAACTTAATAGTTCACTCAAATTAAGAAAAGTTGTGTGATCCTCACCACAATCGTAGAACGTTTTCTTTTTCTCATACTCATTGTTAGCTCTCCATTTCCCCTCAACGTCCCCTGACATGCCCCCAGGTAATTATTAATCCAGGAACTCTCCATGGATTGACATATCCTGGATTTTATCTACAGAAAGGCACACACAACACAAACAAGAAGCAAACCAAAACGAAACAGAGGGAAACCTCAATAGAAAAGAAAGCAGAAAATATTAAAAACTTAAACAACATAAAAATGGTCAAAAGATGATAGAATCGTTTGGCTGGACATTCTTAAGTTAAAGCAAAGATCGGTTGTGGTTAAACTTCTAATGTTTGGATAGAAAGTTCCGTGGAGCAAATGTCATCACTGCTTTGCCTCAGGTGTGATTGGACTTTGGGGGCTGGGTTGGATTGGTAATGATGAATTTCTCACAAAGATGGTGAATGCCATTGTGTTAGGTTCATTGTGTCAACCGGGCCTCCCTGAGAACATGTGGGCGAAGTTTAATCAAGTCGCAGCTTGATTGGAGGGTGACCGAGATAAATGCTTTAAAATGAATAAAAGAAATAAAAGAAATTCTAAAAAAAGAGAAAGAAAAATGAGTCAGAAGGGAGAGCAAATGGTAACGTGTTAGCGACATCTGCCATCATCCACTCTATAATGTTCTCTGTCTGACGGCAAGGTCATTCCATCCTTTGACTAAGGTAAGAGGGGATTTGGTGTCGCCTTAATCCATGTGGGGGCCCTGAAAATGAATTTTGGGCTTCCCTGATCATCCATAGCTTTCTGCAAACCTGGTGTTCAGAATTTAAGCCCTGATATCATTCCCTTCTTTGGATTTGGACATTATTATTGATAATCCTTGGATCACACCGGTTGGTATGCTTCTTCCTTGTGGACTTAGTTGATGGCTCACTTAGATGGCTGCTTGTTTTAAGACAAGCCCTCAAATGCTATGCTTTTGATAGGGGGACGCCATTTGTTTTCTTCACCACACTTTGCTGTAGCACCCACATCTTCAGTGAGCTCTTCATGAGGATGAATATTGAGTAGAGCCATATCGTAAGAAGCAATTATTCTTAGACGAGGGCTAAGGTTAAGTAGGAGCCCAAATTACTCCTATGTCTATGGTTTATAGATAGTTCTGGTTTTCTTTAGGGACCTCATTATTATTTTGTGATAGCCTAAATCATTTCCATGGGGGCATAAGGTAATCCGAGTAAACATATAATTGATTTAATAATGATAAATATTGTAGTTATTAATGATAAATTAATATATTGATGATACTATCAATTAAATGACCTTGTGCCCCAGGGGATTGATTTATAGTGTTCTCTATGGTGGGTCAATGGTAAAGAATTTAAAACCCTGTTGGGAAAAGGTTGGCTTTTCAGACCATAACACGTGGATTGTTGACTTGTCCAGATTAAAAGCTGAAGTGACTGGACATGCTTTACACCAACATGGGGACTGGAAGTAGGGCAAAACTTTCGATAACACTCATTGACAAAGGCAGAACAATGCCTGCTAGACTGATACAGTCATGGAAGAGTACACAGAGCAGTCACATAGTAAACCTATGGTCATTCTGAGCCACCATTCGTTGCTGTTGCTCCTGTTCGGTGCTCCTGAGGACTCGTAGTAACCCTACGTCCAGAGAACGAAGCACTGCCTGGTCCCACGCCATCCTCACAGCTGCTCTTACGTGTGAGCCCAGGGTTGCGGCCACTGTGTCATCATCTTGTGTCATCTTGTCGAGCGCCTTCCTTGTTCCACTGCCCCTCCACTTTACCAAGCACGATCTATCTCCTTTTCCAGGGTCTAGTCTCTCCTGCCGACATGTTCAATGTACATGAGACGGAGTGTCACCATGCTTGCCTCTAAAGAGCACTGTGTTTGTGCTTCTTTCAAGACAGACTTGATTGTTTTTCTGACAGCCCGTGGCTATTTCAATATTCTTCACCAACACCATAGTTTAAATGCATCAATTCTCCTTCAGTTTTCCATAGTCAATGTCCAACTTTCACGTGCATTCGAGGCAATTGAAAATGCCATGCTTGCGTCAGGGGCACCTTAGTCCTCAAAGTAACCTCCTTGTGTTCCAACACTGTAAGGGGGTCTTTGCAGCAGATTTCATTGGGCCCTCTCAAAGCAAGCGATCGGAAGCAAAGTCCAAGGGTCACCAATCCCATCACTTTGGGATGACAGTCATCTGCTTCTTCTCACAGTGGGGTGTGTCCACCTTTAGTCTAAGGGAGAACGTCAATCCTTTAAGCCTGCGACAGGTGAGTTTGAGGTAAAGTCCAATTCGCTTAGTGGGGTTTCCACATAGAGTCTTTCTACTGTGGCCTATGAAGGTTGTATGTGTTTTGACAGGACAAGTGACAAGTCATTGGGTACGTCATTTTTAATGGAGGAAGTGGTTATTCTCGTTGTCAGTCTTTCTGGGAGGGAGAGGTCAGAGTGTGCAAAGACAAACCGTAGAATCCTTCCTGGGAAGGTTACCAGGAACCCAGGACTCCAAAGGGCTTTGGCAAAACTGTCCCCTAATGGGAGCCTTAGGGGTCGCCATTCTGAAAAGGAGATTCCTCTCTAGGTCTTTTGGGTCCGACGCCTCCTGGCCCTGCTCCCAATGTCCTGTGGTAACTGCTTCCACCAGGATACGCCCATGTTCTTGCCCAAAACCACTTGGTCTGAATCATACTTTAAAAAGAGGAACATTTTCCTAATCCTTAAATGGATTTGCAACACCATCAGGAGAAAAATCTCTACTGCTTAAACTGGTCCCTGAGGTTTGGGAAGTGGGGCTCCTGCCTTGCCTCCTGGAACCCGCCAAACCCCGTGCTATACTCAGGCCGCACCAGCTTCCAGCACTTTACTTGACCGTTTGGGGCGTTGGTACAGGCGCTTCCTTCTCTGTGCAAACTCTCCTTTCATATTCTCGTCTTTTCTCTGGTCTTACCTGCTAATTTCCTCAGGGAAACCTTTCCCCTTCCCCTTCCTCAAATGAAAACTCAAACCAACCAACTAGCAAACAAAAAATACCAAACTCACTGCTATCGAGTTGACTCTGGCTCATATAGCACAGGACAGACCGACTCCTGTGAGTTTCCAAGACTGCTGGGCTTGAACTACTGTCCTTGAGGTGGGTGGCCCAATGCATAACCACTACACCCCCAGGAATCCCCCTGAAGTACCAGGACCAGCTGTCCCCAGTGACTCCAGCCCAGAGAGACACCAGGTGTGTCGCAGGAGAGCTGGGCTCAGGGGTCGGCTTTTCAGAAGTAAGCTGCCAGACCTTTCTTCTGAGATCCTTCGGAGTGGAAAGACCCGAAGCTCAGACCTGGTGGTTAGCAGCGATGTAATGTGTTTGCATCACTCTGAACACAGGCTACCTCGACCCTGAGTTTGCTTTTCCCAGCGCTTGTAGTTTCATATGCCTCCTTTTTGTGGTTACGCATGTAATAGCTGTCTTCACCTTGAGAGTGCCTCTCCCTTTGTGGGGTTGGTGCAAGAGAGGTTGTGTCTAGTACGCTCACATTTGTTGAGTCAATGTTTACCGAAATGTCCCTTCCTACCTTCCCCAGACTTAAAAACTGCCCAGTAGTTTTGTGGTAGTTACGTAATCTGGTGTCAATATAGGACTTGAGAGGATTCAGAGTGAAGGGGTGGAGTCTAGTCTGTCAATCGGGTCATAGCCAATGAGGCCTCTGTTTTCCTTCTTGGAGGCAGGAGACACTTCTCTCTCTCCACTCACTCCCTGAGATGATGCTCTACTGACACGAGACACATGGCTCTATGCTGGAGAAGCCACATGGACCTACCCTGATGCAACCAGACCTCTGGGAACTGGAGGAGCCATGTGGAGACCCCTGCCAGTGCTGAGATGCTTACAACGCCACTGGATCCAAAGACTTTCTACCCATTGACTTGTGATTGTCCTGCATCATTGCATGTGTTTTGTGAGTCTGAAGTAGACTTTATAGATTGGTATTGGACATGTGGGCTAATATCAGACTTATGGGCTTGGACTGGACTGGGTTTGGATGCTTTCCTAATGTACAATTACTCTTTATGTAAAACTATCTCTTATACACATATGTGTCTATGAATTTGTTTCTCTAGACTACCCAGACTAACCCAAGTTTAGCTTCTCTCTTAAAAAAATACATCCCCTTCTGTTTTACAATAGGATGTGGGATTTCTCTCTGCAATGCCATGTGCCTAAACAAAAGACTGAAAGCTTCAACGTTTTTCTCGGAATTAAAGAGGACTCGTCCCTAAAGGAGAAATCTGTGGACACACAGAGACGCTGATGCTTTGCGCCCACAGCTGGTCCTCACAAGTTCCGAAGATCCGTAGGTCAATTTCTAGATGGCGCCGAAGGTGGAGGCGTATTCATGGGAACTCATGGGCTATGACAGGTGCTGGTGCTGCCTTGTCCAAACCTCTGACACTGCTCATTTCAGATGGCTTTACCAAAACAGCAGCTCAAACACACAAGGCAGGCGCGTTCATCTTTCACTTAACACATTATGACCCTACCTGAAGGCCACACCTGCTCCTCTTTACCTTCACGGATGAAAATTGCTCTATGCTGTGCTCCAAGTCATGCTTCTTTCCAGCGTTTTCTTTTTCTTCTTTGTACACTCAGCACCCAACTGCCAATTTTCAGATGGCGACGCTGGAAGCGAGGCTACTGGTATTTCAAATAGCAGCAAGACCCATAATGGTGGACGGTTTCAGTGGAGCTTACAGATGAAGCAAGAAGAGCAGGCAACCCACCTCTGAGAGCTCAACCACTTGCTCCATATGAATAGCAGCAGGACTTGTCAGGTACATTGCTGTGAGATGAGCCCTCACGTTGGAGGGCACTCAAAATACAACTGGGAAGAGCTGCCTCCTCATTGCAGCGTCCACCCTGATGATGTGGGATCCTTATGTGTTGATGGGACGCAACACAGCACGAGAACAAACAGCTGCAAAGGGCCATTACTGTTAGAAATATGCAATGCAGGAAGTATGAAGCCAAGAAAGCTGGAAGCTCTCAAAAATGAAGTGGAATGCATCAAGATTGATAGCCTAGACTTAGAGCAGAAATGGACTTGTTCGTATTAGTCATTCTGAGTCGGACAGCCATGCGGGTTACTGTATCAGGAATGACACATTGAAGAGGAATGATGGCATTACATGCATGACACAGTCCAGCAGCAAAACATTTTCGTGATGTCATGACCTGGGGTTATTTGGGGGTTCTGATTTAGAAAATTAGAGTGGACACTCTGCATCAGCTCCTTTCTTAGATAGGGTGTTCCACTATATTTTCAGCTATTAAGTTATACTAATTTATTAATTTATCATCTGGTTTTTAATATAAGAATTCAGATCCAAAATTTACAAGATGAGAAGGGAAAAAAAGGTGGGAAATATTTGAAAAATAATTCGATATTAAGGGACTTCCCAGGGAAGTTGTATGTGGATCCATGGTCACTGGCGTTGCCAATCATAAGGTCTGTGGTTTGAACCCGTCGGTCACTTTGCAGTCTTTAAAAGATTTAACCTGCCCCAAAGGTGTTGAGTTCTTCTCTGTCCTGTAGGTCAGGATTAGATGGCAGCGGGTTTTTCTTTTTGGAATGGGAGGCTGTGCAATACATACAGAGACTATAACTTAGATACTGCAAAGCCAGAACACAGCTTGAGAAGACTGGAAAGGAACAAAGAAAATTGAAAAGGCACATTCATGGGAGGTGTGAGGGCAATTTTGGGTGTTGAAAATGATAGACCTCATAGCATTTGTGTTAGTCTGTGTAGACTAGAGAAACAAATCCATGACACACATATGTGTAAAAGAAAGATATTTATACACAAGAGCAATTTAACATTGAGAAAACATCCCAGCCCAGTCCATAAGTCCGATCTTAGCCCATATGCCTGTTACCAAGCTATAAAATCCTCTTCAGACTCACAAAACACGTGCAATGACGCCAAATGTAGAAGCTCACAGGTCAGTGGGTAGAAAGTCCCTGGATCCAGTGGTGTTGGAAACATCTCAGTGCTGGCAGGGGTCTCTGCACACAGGGTTGCATCAGGGTCGGTCCATGTGTCTTGTCAGCTGCTATGTCTCCCAGGGTATGTCAGAGAGAGTGTCTCCCACCCACAAGGAGGAAAACTGGATTTCCCAGAATCCTCAGGAGAAGGCCATGCCTACATAGAGGCCTCATTGGCTGTGAGCTGATTGACAAGCTAGACTCCACCCCTACACTCTTAATCCTCAAATTGACAAATGATTATAAATGTACCACAGCATTTTCATAAATATTATGAAGATCTAAAATTTTCTCCTTTAAATTATGCAGTAAACATTAGAGTACATTTTAATATCTAGAAGTCAGTGGATAATTCATGTTAAAAGTTCCAAAGGTGTGGTTGACTCCAAACTTTTCTATAAGAATAATTCTAACTTTTCTTTTAGGAGTTTCTGTTCACAAATGGAAAAGTTGTGCCACCTTATAACGAGACTGGAATGTTTTCATTGTAATAAAGGACTTTAAACTCTGGCGGACCTGTTTTGGGTTTCGGAACATTTGAATCTTTATATATTGTACCAAACGCACTATCAGTCGGTCGATTTTGACTCTCAGCGACTCTGTTGGGCAGAGTGGAACTTCTGTGTGTCTCTTTCTTCTCTTGAACAGTTGCTGGTAGGCTGGAAAAATTGACCTTGTGGATAGCAGTCAAACACATAACCCACTATACCACCAGGGCTCCTTATTTATTATGCCAATATCTATGTGCACATATGTATAGCTTTAGTATTAAGGTAGCAGATGTATATTGGGCCTCCACTCAAGTACTCCCTCAATGCAAGAACACTTTGTTCCATTAAACTGGCATTCCATGATGTTCACCTTCCCGACACGATCACCGAAGCCAAATGGGGGCATAAGCAAATGTGGTGAAGAAACCTGATGGTACCTGGCTACCAAAAGATATAGTGTCTGGGGTCTTGAAGGCTTGAAGATAAACAAGTGGCTATCTAGCTCAGAAGCAACAAATCCCACATGGAAAAAGCACACCAGCCTCTGTGTGTGTGTGTGTGTGTGTGTGATCACGAGGTGTCTATAGGATCAGGTATCAGGCATCAAAGAACAAAAAATCATATCATTGTGAATGAGGGGGAGTGTGGAGTGGGGACCCAAAGCCCATCTGTAAGCAACTGGATATCTCCTTACGGAATGGTTGCAGGGAGGAGACGAGTCTGTCGGGGTGTAGTATAGCAACGATGAAACATATAACTTTGCTCTAGTTCTTTAATGCTTCCTCCCCTGCCCACTATCATGATCCCAACTCTACCTTACAAATCCTGCTAGACCAGAGGATGTACACTGATACAGATAGGAACTGGAAACACAGGGAATCCAGGACAGATGAATCCCTTAGGACCTACTGGTAGGTCCTGAGAGTGGCGATACCGGGAGGGTGGAGAGAAGGTCGGGTAGAAAGGGGGAGCCAATCACAATGATCTACATATAACCTCCTCCCTGGGGGTTGGACAACAGAAACGTGGGTGAAAGGAGACATTGGACAGTGTAAAACATGACAAAAATAATAATAATTTATAAATTATCAAGGGTTCATGGGGGGTGGGAATGAGGAGCTGATACCAAGGGCTCAAGTAGAAAGCAAATGTTTTGAGAATGATGAGGGCAACAAATGTACAAATATGCTTGGCACAATGGATGGATGGATGGATTGTGATAAGAGTTGTATGAGCCCCCAATGAAATTATTTTTTAAAAATCCAACAACTCATGGTCATCGAGTTGACGCTGACTCATAGAGACCCTATAGGAGAGGGGAGACCTCCCCCTGTGAGTTTCCGAGATTGTAACTGTTTACGGGACTAGGAAACTCCATCTGTCTCCCTATTTATTACACAGTTGCTCTTATTTCTGGCCCTTTTGTAAGATAACAAATTGGAACTGCGTGCTATTCAGTTCCTAATGAAGGTGAAGTGAGAGTTGGGGGAAATTCCAAGTCCGTGTACTTTGCACTGCTTACATATACCCTTGGATCAAAGGATACCATGTGGAATATAACTTGACCTAAATCTTTAGTACAGCACAAACTACTCTAAGTGAAGCAGTGGACTTCTCGCTCAGGCTAGCTAACACTGTATTAGCATAGCGGACTTTTTTATGGGTGAACAAAGTGAAGGCTGGCATATGGCATTTGTTCAGTATCTCAAAAACAGGAACTGATAGGGGAAATTGGTGCCGTTTTTTTTGGAATGAGCAGGTCAAATATACCCAGAAACAAGTCTAACCTTTAAATCACCAAAATGTGTGTGCCAGTGTTTTCAAAAAGAACATTTCAAGATTTATCCTGAAGTACAGTCCTACCTGTGATGAGATATATCTGTATGCCTATAAGGAGGACCAGTTATTAAAACTGCAGAATGAATGCGAAGTGGAGGTGGTGTCTGACTTTCTCCACTTCTGTAAGGAGAGCAGAAAGTCGCCATCAGGATCAGCTGCCCAAGGCCAATTCCTATGAGGCTGATGTCAGATGTACCTCCACCTCCAAACTTCTTACTCATTCTGATGTCATCCCTCCCATCGCATGCCTCGACTGGATTCCATAATATGTTGCAATGGTCTCACAAAACTATTCAATACTCACAAGTCTGGGTTTTTTAGGGAAGTTAATGGGTGAACATTCAAGTGTACAATTCAGGTGAGAAGTGCTCAGGATACAATTGTTCAGTCAGGACAATTTCACCACCTCCCACCTGCTGGCTGGTCCTTCTCTGGCTTTTGTCCTCCTTTAGCAATGTTACAGAGTTCTTTCAGAGCTGCCAATAAGTACTCAAAGGCAAACCACTCCATTACAAGCCTCACCTGAAGGCGCTCAGCTCCAGCTCTGTGGGTCAGCAAACCCAGTTCTCCCACGTAGGTACCCAGAGGAACACCCCATTCCACTCTGTCTGTGTCCGCTCTTTCTTCTTCCTGGTGGTGAGACCTCCTTTCCTGCTTCTGAGATGTTGGATTTAATATCCAGCAGAATGGCAATCACAATTAACCCTACTGAAACCCTAATCAGAGTTCAATCATATCATCCAATCAATGTCCCCACCCGCCACCTTCTTACTCAGACCTATCAAAAGTCATGGCATCAATGAAGTGCACATAGAAAAAGCACAGCAGCCTGTGGGATCCAAGGATTGTAAATCATGAAATCCAAATCTGGAGGAGAGCATGATATGAAAGCTTGAATCATGAACACTTGGTTTGCAGAAGGCTGTGGGTGACAGTAGAACCCCCAAATCCATTTACTGAGTCCCCACATGATTAAGCCTCCGGTGAATCCCCTCTGACTGCAGTCCGGGGATACAAGTAGCTGTGTCCCCAGAGAGCATTGTAACGTTGATTGTGGCAGAAGTAATTAGGCTCAAATGTAACATCTTATCATTTGAGCTCCCTTTTAACCCGTTTTAAAAGTTGTTTCAGTTTTTTCCAGGTTTAATATAGGTTTGTTGACAATGTAACTCATATCATATACCTCCATAGTTCAATCATATTAAGAAGAGTTGTATCATCATCTCTACAATCCGTTCCAGAGTGTTTTCTCCCTTCTTGTCTTCATTATTCGCTCACCATTTCACTCCAACCTCCCACCATACCCCCCCAAGCCCTAATCCAGCTACTCTCTCTATCGCTCCGCCCATCCCAGTCTTCATGCACTGAAAAGCATACAAAAAATAATAACAAAAGACCAACACTAATAACAAAACAAACCGTGGGAAAAAAATCCCAATTGAGGAAAACTCAGGGAGCATTAAAAACTAGACCATATTTAAAATAGGTCAAAAGGGAGAGCAAATGATCAGTATCGCATTTTAACCTAATTACATAGACTAAGTTTGTCTCTGTTTTGTCTAGTCACTATTTTTTAGTCGTTGCTTCCAGTTTGTGTTCTGTTTGGTTTCTTTATCCAGGAGAGGTAAAGCTATGGAGACGGTAACCCATGGGTGTGTCAGGGGAGGAGACGGTAACCCATGGGTGTGGCAGGGGAGGAGATGGTAACCCATGGGTGTGTCAGGGGAGGAGACGGTAACCCATGGGTGTGGCAGGGGAGGTGGGCGATGGGGAACTGACAAGAAGGAAATGTTCGGACTCCGATGGAGGTGGGGATCACACAGCTCTCCGTAGCATGGCCGAACGGCGGACTCCTACGATAGCGACATATATGCCAACAATGCTATTTGTTTAAAAAATGAAAGAACACAAAAGCAAAGACTATGTCCAGAAGAACCACATTAAGTAATTCACTACATTGCAAAAACTATTGTTCAAGTTTATACACAATCAATAAAGCCACCGAGGAAGAAATTGAGTACTTCTACCAACCTCTCTCGTCTGAAATTGGTCAAACACGCGCTCAGGATGAATGATAATTACAGAAGATTGGAATCTGAAAATGGGAAACAGAGAGGACGGATCAGTAGTTGGAACCTGTGACCTTGGTCATACCAGCAAAACTGGAGATTGCATGGCAAAAGGTCACAAGACCAATGATTTTTTTTCATTGAAAGTACCCTTTTTTTTTTTTCAACAACATAACATCAACTACACACCTGGACCTTGCAGGATGGAATACATGGGACTTGACTACATCAGTGGGAAAAGATGAAAAGCTAATGGAGAACTCAATATCAGCCAGCACCAGGCTAGAGGTCGACTGTGGAACAAGACCATTAATTGTCCATCTGTAGGTTCAGGTTGAAGCTGAAGAAAATGGAAACAAGTCCATCAGAGCCCAAAGACAAGCTTGAGTCTACATCCCACTTGAATGTAGAGACCATCTCAAGAACAGACTGGACACCTTGAACCTGACTGACGGGAGACCAGACGGGCTGGGCAGCGACATCAGAACTGCAGACACCAAGAAAGCAAAAGGTCATCAGAGAACCAGGAAAGAAAGAGAAGAGACGAAAGTGGACGTACAACCAACACAACTATTATTCAAATTTATTCCAAGAAATGTGACCTACAGCCAACCACCTGGACAGACCCACATTTGCGCTCATTCGAAAGAAAGGTGACCCAACAGAATGTGAAAGTTATTTTTAAAAAAATCTTTAATATTCCATGTGAACAAAAATGTGTTAGGGAGAATTAAAATGATCGCAGCAGTAGATTGATAGGGAGCTGGCAGAAATTCAAACCTGATTCAGGTCATGGAAAGGGTGATATCATGGCTGACATCAGATGGATGTCGGCTGAGAACAGAGACCACCAGAAGGAAGCTTATTTGTGTTTTATTGACTATACAAAGGCATTCAACTGTGTGGCTCTTGGATCATAACAAACTGTGAACAACATTTTGAAGAATGGAAATTTCAGAACACTTCATAGTGCTCCTGCAGACTTTGTTCAAAGCTTGGACCAGCTGTGTCTGCCGAGGAAAGTTTTCCGAAGCACAGACTGGGGTGAAGGCCTGCTCTGAGCTGAGAGCCCCTTCAGCGACAGATCTTTCTTCCTCAGCTGTAACCTGCAGTGCCTTCAGTTGTTTTCCCAGGAGCCATGGCATCTCTTATTTTGGTTCATGGATCTGGAGGCCGCACCCTGCTGTTTTGCTGCATTAACTCATGCATAAATGAACACCTTTAGATAAAATGCTTTGAATATTTGCGTGAGGATTTCCGTAGGGTGAATCTCGAGAAATGGAATTGCCAGATTCCAGCAACAACCCGTTTTAAGTTGTTGGTCCAAACAAATCAAACCAAAGTCCTTGTGGTGGAGACGTGGCAGCCTAGAAGTGACCTTATAAGATAAAGCAGGGCCGCCTCCTTGGGTTTCCACGGCTGCAACCTTGAGGGGAGCAGATGGTCAGGTCTTTCTCCCGTCAAGTTGCTGGCAGGTTCGAAGCACCGCCGTGCTGGTTAGCAGCCCCGTGCTTACTCTCAGCACCTCCAGGGCTCTGCAATGGTTTCTAACCCCCTTGACTTTGCCTCGATTCTGGCTCACAGGGATCCCACAAGATAGATGAGATGGAGAACAAACGAACAGCCCAAAATTCAGACGAGGGGCAGACGTGCATCTTGGTTGTAGGCAGGACTGTAGAAGCAGGAAAGGGCCGTGGCTGGAACAACACTATTGTAGATTAGAAAAGATTACAGGATTGGCTCAGGGTCCTCCTACCAAGGCCGTCAGGATGTGACTCACACTGATCCAACCCTGGAACCCCAGTTCCCATCAGGGCAGCGCAGGCAGGAGCCCGAGGACGTGGCTGCACCGCCCTGGCCAGGGCAAAGCTTTGCACGTGCCTGGTCGATGGTCAGAGAGAACGAACGTTGTGGGGGATGAATCTATGGGGACACTCAAACATGGATGTAAGGTTTGCCCTGAAAACCACAGTCCTCCAGAACTTAAGCTGATATACAACTGACTTAATTTTGTCTGTATCAATATCGACTTATATATTGGTTATAAAATATAACTTAAAAACAGTAAGTTTATTAAACAAAGTTGCAGGTCTGTCTAAATAAGATAGGCTGGACGAACAATCTGGAGGAGAAAATAACGGAACCGACAGTTCTGGGGTACATGGGAGACGGGGAGGTCGGGGGAAAGGTAGTGGGTTAACCAACCCTGGGATAAGGGAACAACAAGTGATCCAAATCAGTGGTGAGAATGGTTAGGAAACCTGGTGGGGCGTGCTCAAGGGTAATGTGACCAAGAGGAATTACTGAAACCTAAATAAACACTGAGTGGGACAAGAGGAAAGTCAAAGGAAATAGAGGAAAGAACTAGGAGGCAAAGGGCATTTATAGATGTCTAAATAAAGGCATATACATATGTAAATATATTTGTGTATGAGAATGGGGAAATAGATCCATGTGCATATATTTATAGGTTTAGTATAAAGGTAGCAGAAGGACATTGGGCCTCCACTCAAGTACTCCCTCAATGCAAGAATACTTTCTTCTATTAAATTGGCATTCTTTGATGCTCACCTTCCCGACACAGTCGCTAAAGACAAAGCGGGTGAATAAGCAAATGTGGTGAAGAAAACTGATGGTGCCTGCCTATCAAAAGATATAGCGTCTGGAGTCTTAAAGGTTTGAAGGTAAACAAGCGGCCACTTAGCTCAGAAGCAACAAAGCCCACATGGAAGAAGCACACCAGCCTGTGTGATCACAAGGTGCTGAAGGGATCGGTTATCAGGCATCAAAGAACAAAAACATCATATCGTTGTGTGCTCACCTCTCTGATACAATCGCTGAAGACAAAGGGGTTTATAAGCAAATGTGATGAAGAAAGCTGATGGTGCCTGGCCATCAAAAGATATAGCGTCTAGGGTCTTAAAGGCTTGAAGGTAAACAAGCAGCCATCTAGCTCAGAAGCAACAAAGCCCACATGGAAGGAGCACACCAGACTGTGCAATCATGAGGTGTCAAAGGGATCAGGTATCAGGCATCATTAGAACAAAAAATCATGATGAGGGCAATGAATGTACAAATGTGCTTTACACAATTGATGTATGTGTGGATTGTGATAAGAGTTGTATGAGCCCCTAATAAAATGATTAACCCCCCCCCCCCGACAGAATAGAGTTGCTCCATTCAGTTTCTAAAGCTAAATCCTTATGGGAGCAGACAGCCTCAGCTTTCTCCTGCGATGTCCCCAACCCCAAATCAAACCCGTTTGCCAGCTCCCATCCACTTCATGTGTATCCACCTCAGAGTATGCTCTGTAGGGTTTTGGAAGTAGATCGCCAGGCCTTTATTCATTGAGCCGCTGGGTGGGTAAGAACTGTGAATCTCTAGGTTAGTAGTCCACCCAGCACACACCATTTTCACCACTCTGGCTGTCTAGACTGGAATCAAGGTTGTATTAGTTTGTAGTTTTAAACTAGTAGTTTTAAACTATTAGTTTATAGTTTTAAACTTGTAGTTTTAAACTAGTTTGTAGTTTTAAACTAGACATTTTACAAATGTCTAATTGCCTAGGGTAAATCTGGTGCACATGACCTCTTTCAAGTGTTGAAAGGGAAGGATGTTACTTTGAGGACCCATGCGGTAGTATTTTCAATTGCCTCATATGTGTGTGAAAGTTGGACATTGAATAAAGCAGACCAAGGAAGAATTGTTGCATCTGAACTATGGTGTTTGTGAAGAATTTTTAAAGTACCATGGACTACCAAAAAAACCAACAAATCCATCTTGGAAGAAGTACGGTCAGAGTGCTTCTTAGAGGCAAAGAGGGTGAGACTTTGGAGCTGTTAGGAGAGACCAGTCCCCGGAAAAGGACATCATGCTTGAGAAGGTAGCGGGCAATAGAAAAGTACTCCCCAGGCAAGATGGATTGACACAGTGACTATAACAATGAGTTCCAGCAGAAGAGCAATTGTGAAGATGACAAGTGTTTCATAGGGTCGCTGTGAGTCAGTCTACTTGACAGTCCCTAACAACAACAGCAACTGTGCTTTGCATTCCCCTGTGAACTCTGTTCACATTGTGAACATTGGAGATACCAATCCCACATATAAAGAATAAGCAAACTATGTTTTATTCCTGTACTTTAGTGGGTTTTTTATATTTAGGTAATTTTTTTAATGAGTTGAGTTCTGAGTTGTGGTAGTTACATAATCTGGTGTCAATTTGAGAGGATTAAGAATGAAGGGGTGGAGTCTAGTCTGTCAATCGGGGCACAGCCAATGAGGCTGTGTGGGCATGGCCTTCTCCTGAGAATTCTGGAAACTCCTGTTTTTCCTCCTTGGAGGCGGGAGACATTCTCTCTCTGCTCACTGTCAGTAGAGGGACGCTCTACTGACAAGATACCTGACACTAAGCTGATAGACCTTGTGTCCTCAGAACTGGAGAAGGCACGTGGAGATCCCTGCCAGTACTCAGATGCTTACAACACCACTGGATCCAAAGATTTTCTACCCACTGGCCTGTGGTTGTCCTGCATTCGGCGTCATTACCTGTGTTTCATGAGGCTAAAAGGACTTTTTAGATTGGTATCGGACATATGGGCTAATAACAGACTTATGGATTTGATCTGGACTGGGATGGGATGTTTGCTCAATATTCAGTTACTTATATATATAAAGCTCTTTCTTATACTTGTATGAGTGTCCATGAATTTGTTTCTCTAGTCTACCCGGACTAACACACGAGTTTACACTTGTGTTTATTTCTTACATACGGGAAGTAAATGTATCCTTTTCCTACATATTCAAAATACCATCATTTTCATAGATGAAAATTTCCTTGCCCATCTAAACCTGCTTTGAGACTTTCTTTTCACTTCCTGTAGCTCAGTTTGATTCGCCCTGGCCCACTGTTTCAGTTATTATGGTAACACAGGCCTGGTACCTAGTCGCTCATCAGATATTTATTGATGCTTTAAATCTGCTCTTCTGAATGTACCTTAGAGTCGATTTGTCGACTTGTTGGGAAATCCACGGAGGTTCTTCAAAGCCCTTAAGAAATTTTATGTTAAGTACATATAACACCCTGTTGCCATCTATTCCACGTCTCAATGCCATGTCTCAGCAACGGAGGGAAGCCTATCAAGTCTACTCTACTCCGTTCCGTTCTCAGCAGTGCTTCTTCCTCTGAGCGAACCACCGCCGGGATCAGGCCAGATCTCCGCTGTAGGAGATGGTCCTCCAGACCGCCAAGTCGGACCAGGACCTTAGACACCAGCCTCAGGCTCCAGCGTTCCCCAGCACCCTCACCTGTGTCGCGTGTGCTGCCAGTATGACCTACAGCTGTTACAGGTGAAGGCACTCCCACGAGTGAGGGCAAGTCCAAGGTTGTAGAGGTGACCCATCAGGAGCCAAGGACAAAGACCCAATTCTTTGAGTAAAGTTAACTTTTTTACTTCACAGCATATCTTTTACTGCTTGCATTTTGATTTTCTACCACAGTCTCTGAAAGTATTTTCTTAGAATTTTTTTGTGTGTGATAAAATATATGTAACTAAAAATTACCATTTAAAAAAATGTATACACTTCGATGACATAATTGACACTCACTGTGTGGTGCAATTGCCACCACTGTCTTTTCCTAAAAGTTTCATCATGTCAAATAGAAGTTCAGCACCCCTTACGTGGTAATTTCTTATCAAATCTACCCGCCCTCGCTCCAGTCCTTGTTCACCGCTAATCAACTTTGGTCTCTTTGTATTTCATGAAAGCGGGCTCATGAGTTCATGCAATATTTGTCCTTTTGTGTTGGTGTATTTCACTTAGCAAGGATCATGATTTCAGAAACTCATTTCTTTTTATAGATAAATAAGATCCCATTGTATGAATGAGCACACTCCATTTATGCACTCATCTGTGACTAGAGACTGGGATTGTTTCCACCTTTTGGTGATTGTAACTAAGGCTGCGATGGACATTTCTGGACCAGCATCTGTTTGAGTTCCTGCTTTCTTTCTTTCTTCCGTGTGTGTGTGTGTGTGTGTGTGTGTGTGTTATATGTACGAGCGGCATTGTCATACGGAAATTCCACGTTTAGTTCTTAGAAGGAGCACCATAGTGTTTTGCGTGTTGCTGCAGCATTTTACATTCCCACTAGCAATGCACCAAGCGTTCTAGTATCTCCACATTCTCATCAACACTGGTTCTTTTCCATTTTCCAGTTAATAATCATATTAATTGGGGTAAATTGACATGCAAATATATTTTTTAATTGGATTGTTCCTTGAGATCACACTGTTATGCAGATAGATTTAGTCCTATCATCTATTATAATTTCAGATGGCTCTTTAACATAATTTCCTGTTTTCCATCATTCGCTCTCTTGTATCTTTTTGTCGTTGTTGTCTTTCCCACCTCCAAACATTGAAAAACATATCCTTCTAAAACTTAATCTTATCTTTTTAGTAATATGCTTAAGTCTGTCTAGTTTGAAGATCACTCCTCTTAGAAACCAAGAGTGCAAGCAGATAAAATGTAAGTGGAGCTATCGAAGACCTAAACAATGCAATCCGTAGATTGAATTCGATGTATTTTAGGGTACAAAAGAGAGCCCAAATCTCAAATACCATTTAAGGACAACATTCATTCAGCCTGGAACAGGAAAAGACAAGACAAAGACAAAAACCACATCATCAGGAGGAGGAAGATCCTCAGCACGAGGTTGCATTGGCATCCAAGGGCTTGCAGAGATTCGGAAGCTTAGGAAGGACACGAGAGAGCAAAGGAAACTGTCTCAGAGAGACATGAGTGGTGGCAGATCAACACGTCACAGTTACAGGTGGGACTACAGAAGTGGGAAGAGGATCATGATTGGGGCGTACAGTGCTAAGCTCTGGGCTGCCAATCACGGGTTCAGGTGTTTAGAACCACCGCCTCTATTTGGAAGAAAGACGAGGCTTTCTTCCTCCCGGAATGAGGTGGCTCAGATACCCGCAGGACAGAGCTATCCTTTCATCCGGCGTCACCACAACTTGGAGTCAACTCGGTGGCAGTGAGTATTGACAACACAGAGCATTAGTAGCCACTTGAATGACAACTAGTATTGATGGTTCTCTGCCCCAGCTGCAGGACGAAGGAATAAAGACGCTCCATAGCTTCTGTAGCGTTTCTCTCCTTTTATCCTCCCCCTCTTGGACATGCTTTATCAAGTTCTTAGGTCAACAAGTGTTTATTGAGCCGAATACCGAACACTGGACTAAAAGTCAAAGACACATACCCAAACAAGTGTACCATGACCCCTGTAGACAGCCCTGAGGGCCTGTGGGGAGAAGCGTCTACCCAACCAGGGAGGCCAAAGAATGTTTGCTCGGCAGAGGCGGGCTCTGAAAGCAGTCCACGAGTGTGTGGGACTCAGTGTTGATGACAGGAGGGGAAGGACCAGGACGGGGCAGAAGGAGCAGCTGGACCGTGATGCAGGGGCCTCCTGGCTCTTGGGGTGAGGATTGCTGGCAAAGCACCCCACCTCTGGGCCTTGGCGCCCCTCTCTCAGACGGAGGTTGTCAAATTGTCCCCCAAGGGCAAGCCCTAAACATTCTACAGTTCAGTTGGATCTCAAAGACAAACGATAAAGAGAATGGACTAAATATGAATGTGCAAAGAATCCAGTTCCTCCACATATTTCCCAACACTTTTCAGTCCGTGTTTACCAATGAAATCCGTGTCATTTGAAGCCATGGCCCGTTAAACATAAACAGCTCGGCAAAAAAGATCTCATCTAGTTCTGATGAAACTATAGAGAGATGCCTCTATATTGTGGAGATGGAATTCTACTGAAAGGAAGGAGTTTCTTTTTCCCTAAAGTATGTTATTTATTCAACAATCTATGTGTATCACCAACACATGGGTCTTTATTTTAAGGATTATAAATGTTGTCACTTATTTTGTGGTTCAAATTGTTCCACTTTTGTCCATTGGGCGTTCTTTCAGGTTGACTCCTGTATTCTTTAGAAAAAACCCCATTTCCACTTCCTGGAGCACTTCCTGGAGGGGGCTTCGTGGCATACCTAGTGGGGAACGTGTCGGACTGCTCACCTCAGTGTCGGCAGTTTGAAACCAGAGAGATGAGACATTCCCCTCTCATGCAGATGCACCGTCTCGGAAACCCACAGGGCAGCACTGACCTGTATGACAGGGTCGCTATGGGTGGGATTTGACATTATGTCAGCGATTTATTTGCTTGTTTAGTGCTTCCTGACTTTCTGGCATTGCAAGATGATCCAGGCTACCTGAACTTTTCCCTTCCCCAGCCTAAGAATCAGCCGTTTCTCTAAAGAGCCCTGGTTCCATTTGCTACAGAATAAGTTTCATGTGGCAGTTACATAATCTCGTGTCAACTTGATAAATACAGGAGCGGAGTCTAGCCTGTCAAATAGGACACAGCCTGATGATGCTTCCTTGTGCGTGTGTCCGTCTCATGGGGAATCTGGGAACTTCCTCTCTTTCTTCCTGAAGGACAGCCATTAGCTTTCTGCTTCACTTTCCTGGTGAGGAGCTGGAGATGCTTCCACCACCACTGGATCCACAAGACTTTTCATCCACTGGCCTGTGATCTTCTTGTATTGGGCATCATTGTGAGTGGCTACGTGAGTCTGAAGAGGAATTTATGGACTAGTATCGGACATATGGGCTAATATTAGGCTTATGGACTTGATTTGGGCTGGGCTAAGATGTTTTCTTAATGTACAATTACTCTTCCACATACAGCTCTTTCCTATACACATGTGAGTGTCCCTGGATTTGTTTCTCTAGTGAACCCAGACTAACAATTAGAAACCACCATCTGCTGCTGAGTGGACTCACTTCTGCTGGTATATTTACCCATTTTAAAAAATGTGTTTTTCAAAAATCTAGGCTCCTCTTTCAGCTCTTTCCTCCTCTGGAATTTACTTGTTGAAAAAACTCAATTCATTTTTCTGTGCTGTGTAATTTAATACTTCTCTCTTTCCTCTGGATGCATTCTCTGTGAATTCATAGTTGGATATAGAAGCTTGATCAGAGCTGGGTAGATTTGGGGGTGAGATCACCTCATAGAGAGCAGTGTGGTGCCGTGTGTGTGTGTGTTTTCCTGTATCAAAAGTCATATACTCCCTCATTATCTCTTTTAAAATAATATTAGCAGTCAGTGATCATCACTGCCTATGTCTTAGTGACAGTCTAAGCCAACTATCTTTTGCTCAAAAAATGCTCTAAGATGAATCTTCACCTCATCTATTACATTGTTACCTAAGACTACAGTTCATGGAAAAGAGAATTCTGTTCATTTATTTAGCAATTCTCAAAATAAAGTTTTGATTCCCTTACATCTTCTAATGATGACAAATTAAAATTTTAAGTAGTCAGGATCCATTTAAATATATTAAATGTGTATTGATCTGGTTGATTGGTCTTTTTTGGATGCTCAGTCTCTTTTAGTTGGAACTTGAAGCCTCTCAAGTTGGATCCTGAGTCCTTCAGGCTCAGCGCTCCAGGTGGGTTTGCTCGCACTCACTCAGGAAGTAGCAGGAGGCAGATGGGTGCTCTTCACAGCCTCTGGGCTTGGTGAGAGTGCCTCTGGCCACCCTCACCCTCAGAGAGGGTCACAGGGAACCCCCAGGCTTCTGGTTAAGCCCTTGGGGGTCTCCCTAAGAGAAAGACTGCAGAAGAGGGAGTAGGTGGGGTGAGGAAGAGGATTCGCTGAACCTTGAACTTGTGAGAGGTACCTGTGGCTGGAAATGCAGATCTGGCTTCAAGAAAGAGGGAGGAGAGATAAGGGAGCAGGGACCTAGGCAGGGTGGGTACAGTCCTGCGTGTCAGAATGTCTCAGCAAAGAAAGTATGGGTGAAGAGAGAAGACGGCTGAGAAACGAACCCGCAGTGAGCAGTGTGGTGAGGGGTGGGAGGCAGATAGCCCAGAAAACCAGGAAAGAGTGGGGTGAGGGAAAAGCCTGAGCAGAAGCATGAACGAGTGAAGTCCCGGAAGCAGAGCGCAGGGTGAGAGAGAGTGAGTGTGGAGGGGTTAACGACTGGAGGCCAAGGAGCACTCCAGTGGGAGAAGGATTGAAAGAGGACTGGGTTGGCAGCTATGAATGGAGCAATCGCTGTGGCGGGAGGCGGAGAGCCAGGCTGCCGTGGGTTGAGGCGTGAATGGGGAAGTGAAGAAATGAAGGCTAAGAGGAGGAATCTTCTTGGGGAACCTTGGTGGAAATGCGAGCGTGTCCAGGCTGATACCGAGAGGGTGGGGTGTTGCTGCTATTCCTGGGAGTGATTTGAGCACGTTGATAGGAGAGGAAAGAGCCAGTGGATGACAGGACAAAGGAACAAAGGAGTGGATGGAACCCTCTATTTCTCAAGGAAGTCAATTAAAGACCCAGGAAGACCTGCCTTTTCCTCTGAGTAAGGAAAAATGCAAGTAGGGACCTACTCATAGGTTGGGGCAGAAAACTGGGGATGGATATTCATGTATACATTTTGGTGGGGGCTTATGTTTTCATTTATTTAGTTCTCTACCTAGGACAAAGCAGGACAATGAATAAGGAAGACAAATCAATACATTTAAATTATGGTATTGGCAAAATATATTGACTATCCTGTGGACTGCCAGAAGAACAAACAAATATGTGTTGGATAAAGTACTGGCAGAATGTGCCTTAAAATCCAAGATGGTGAGACTTCATCTTATGTATCTCACTTGTATTTTGTCAGATCAGGTAGGGGCCAGTCCCTGGAGAAGGACACTATGCTTGGAAAAGTAGAGGGTCAGTGAAAAAGAAGAAGACAAGGCGATGGACCCCGTGGCCACTTGAGAATATTGGCAATTGTGGCCCCAACTCTAAGAACAATTAGTTCGTATGATATGACCCAGTCAATACCTGCCCTCACGAAGAGACCTTCAGCACACTGGAGCTATGTGGGCTACAGCAAACGCGATGCAGAAACCGGATCGTGGCCAGCTGTTAGAGAGAGTACCATCTGGGTCTTACAGACTGGTCTTCAAACAAGCAGCTAGCTAAGTCTACATGGAAGCACATCAGCCTGTGTGATCCAAGGACTGTAAAGAACACATCCGAAGGCTGGAGAGGGAATGGTATTAGTGCTTACCGTCTGAACATCCATTTTGCAGAAGGCAAATGGCATCTGGTGACAGCAATGGAAGCCCCAAATCCATTTGCAGGTACCCCACATGGGTTCAGCCTCCAGAGCATTCCCTCTGACTACAGACCAGGGTTCTGAACAGCCTAAGAGAGTGCATTGGAATGTGAATTATTGCAGATGGAAACCAAAACCAGACTTACTGCCAGTGAGTTGATTCCAACTCGTGGCGATCCTATAGAACAGGGTAGAACCGCCCCTGTGGGTTTCTGAGACTGTGGTTCTTTCTCTTGACAAGCTACTGGTGGTTTTGAACTGCTGCCTTTGTGGTGAACAGCCCAACGAGCTCCTTTTGCAGATGTAGGTAGGTTAAAATGTAACACTTTATCATCATTTGATCTCTCCTTTATTTTTACTCCCAACAGTTTTGTTGGCATGTAATTCACACATCATACCATCCAACATTTCAATTACATCAAGAAGAGTTGTACAATCATCACCACGATCCGATCTAGAACATTTTCTTCATTCTTATATCATCGTTATTAGGCGCCCATTTCCCCCTAATCTTCCCTCCCATCCTCACAAGGAGCACTAATCCAGTTATTGTCCCGATAGCTTTACCTATCCTGGATTTCCTGAGCAGAAAAACATTAATAAAAAGAACAATGACACAGTATGTTTTCCTGAATACGTAATCCAGGATAGGTAAAGCTATAAAGACATGATCGTTTCTTAAGGGCATGGCAGGGGAGACGAGGGGAATTGAGGAGCTGATAAGAACAAGTAACAGAAAGAAGAAAATGTTCTCAAATTGACTGTGGTGATGATTTCACAGCTCCTTTTAATACGTTGAACTATTAAATTATATGATATGCGAGTTATATGTCAATCAAGCTATCGTTTAAAAAACCAGTATTAACCACTCCGAGGATGTCTCAGAACGGGGTGGTGCTTCGTTCTGCAGGGCATAGAGTTGCTGTGAATTGAAATGGGCCGGATGGTTCTGAACCATGACATAACACGGAAGCTCCAGGCATAACAATTTGAGGGACTGCCCGTTTCCCAAGCAGCTGCATCATTTTACATTTCCACCAGCAGCATGCGAGGGATCCAGCGTTTCTGCATCTTCATCATATCCATCTTCTTTATTATAACCATCTCATTGTGGATTTTTGATCGTTCAAAAATCATTTTCCTAATGACGAAAGACTTTGGGTATCTTTTCATGTGCCTATTAGCCTTTCATATAACTTCTTTGAATGATGTTCTTTTCTGTTACTGAACAACAAGAGTTCTATATATATTGTTTTAATTAAAATATTTTTAACAGTTTTACTTGGTGCTTCATCCACATGTCATGCAATTCCATAATTTGATCATGTCAAGAAGACTTGTACAGTCATCACCATAATAAATTATAGAACGTTTTCTTCTTCTTATTATTTTTTTTAAGTGGGGAGAGTTTTCTGGAAAGAACCCTCTAGACAAATTCTAAAAGGGCTGTAACACTGTCTTCTTTGTACTCATTGTTATTCAGATAATTATTTTTTAATTGTGGCAAGAATATGCACAATAAAACGTTCAACAGCTCTGCATGCATAATTCAGTGCCACGGATTATACTCTTTGTGTTGTACAACCATTATTGTCATTATTTTAATCATTTTATTGGGGGCTCATGCAACTCTTATCACAATCCATCCATCCATCCATTGTATCAAGCCCATTTGTACACTTGCTGCCATTATCATTTTCAAAACATTTTCTTTCTACTTGAGCCCTTGCTATCAGATCCTCATTTTTTCCCTCCCTTCCTCCCTCCCCGACCCCCCTTTCTCCTGAAACTTTGATAATTTATAAACTATTATTATTTTCATGCCTTCCTTCATCACTGTTCTGTTGCGTGTCCCCCTGGGAGATGGTTAGATGTAGATCATTGTGATTGGGTCTTCCTTTCTCTCCCACCTTCCCCTTCCGCTCCTGGCCTCGCTACTCTCATTATTGGTCCCGAGGGGTTTATCTGTCCTGGATTCTCTGTGTTTCCAGCTCTTATCTGTACCCGTGTACATGTTCTGGTTGAGCCGGATTTGTAAGAATTGGGATCATGATAATGAGAGCGGGGGAGGAAGCATTAAAGAACTAGAGGATAATTGTATGTTTCATCAGTGCTATGCTGCACCCTGACTGGCCCAGCTCTTCCTTGTGATCCTTCTGTGAGGGGATGTCCAATTGACTATAGATGGACTTTGAGTATCCACTCTGCACTCCTCCTCTTTCACATCAATATGATTTTTGTTCTGGGTCTTTGATGCCTGATATCTGATCCCATCAACACCTCATGATCACACAGGTTGATGTGCTTTTTCCATGTAGACTTTATTGCTTCTTAGCTATATGGCCGCTTGTTTATCTTTAAGCTTTTAAGACCCCAGATGCTATATCTTTTGATAGCCAGGCACCATCAGCTTTCTTCACCACATTTGCTTATGCACCAGCTTTGTCTTCAGCGATCCTGTAGGGAAAGTGAGCATCACAGAAAGCCATGTTATTAGAACAAAGTGTTCTTGTGTTGAGGGAGTACTTGAGTAGAGGCCCAATGTCCGTCTGCTACCTTAATATTAAACCTATAAATATATGTACATAGATCTATTTCCCTATCATATAAAATATATTTACATATGTACATACCTGTATTTAGACCTCTGTAAATGTCCTTTGCATCCTAGTTCTTTCCTCTATTTCCTTTTAATTTCCTCTTGTCCCCCTATCATGTTCACTCTTCAATCAGGGTTCAGTAAATTCTCTTGGTTACATTGCCCTTGATTAAGCCCTTCCAGGCATTCTACACCCTCCTCACCATCAATTTGAGATCACTTGTTGTTCCCTTGTCCCTGGGTTGTTAACACCCATTTCTTTCTCCCCACCTCTCCCTCTCCTGTGCACTCCCCCACCGTCCCCCAACTGTGGGTCCAATTGTTTTCTCCTCTGGATTGTTTATCCCACCTATCCTATCTAGATAGACATGCAGAGACAATAATAAGTGCAAACACACACTCACACACACAAAGACAGAGCAAAACAAAACAACAGAAACAACAACAACAGAAGAAAAGTCTATAAATAGTTCAAGGTCTGTTTGTTGACCTTTAGGAATGTTTTCTGGTAGAGTCTGATGGGGTGCCACACCCTGACCCCAGAGCCTATTTTTGGTATTCCCTGGGGGCTTCATTGCTTTGTTCTCCTTGCTGCTCTGTTGCATGACCTTAGTGTTTCACCCTGAAGTGTGGGCTCAGATCAGGCATGATTCCTGCACTGTGTCTCCAGTGTTATCCCTCAAAGTGCTGTGGGTCAGTGAGGGACTTCATGTCTCATGGTGGGGCCAGCCCTATGGTCCTCTGTCCTATGGGGCCAGCCCTATGGTCCTATGGCGCATTGGCTGCTCTGAGCAGGAATATTGTGCTTGGGGCTTGGTGAACAAGAATGTGTTCAACACTCTCTCCTTCCCTCTTCATTTGCTCCTGTGTGCGCTGATCCGACTTGCCCCTCTCCCTGAACTGTAGCTTTAGTGTTATTATCTGGTGTTATTAATCCCATGTAGGTGGGATTGGGGCTGGCCCCGCAGATCTCTGTATGGGTTCCCTGCTTCATGCTGGTATATGTTATACAAACATTATTGATGTCCTTTTCCAAATTATTCTTCCATCATTAACATACAGGAGTGCCCCCCCTCCAAAAAAAACAAAACCCAGAATTATGCTGGGTGGAGCAGAGGTTTTGTAGTAGGCATTTTTTCCACTAGGTGAGTGAGCATCAAGCAACTTGCTCAGAATTAGTGCACCCAGTGGCATCACCTGGGAAGGTTCTCTCTGGTCACAGTGAATTTTTTCGTAAAAGCCAGGCTGTTTTAACAGAACAGCGTGCAGCTGTGAAATTTTGTCTCCTGCTCGTGGGGTGGGGGAGCATCAGAAACTGTGTTGAACACAGCTCACAAGGGCAGTGCTGTGGGAAAAGCTCAAGTGTGCCCGTGGCTTTCTCATTTGAGCCATTTCTCCTGAGCATGCTTCCCATGTCTGTATTGTATAAGTAGGCAAACCAGCAACATTCTAGTCCAAGCAATAAGAAAATGAAAGTTGAAATAAAAGGAGAGAAAAAGAACAAAACCATACATAGTTCCAGGTTTGTTCACTGGTCTTTATGAATCTCTCCCCACTAGTCCTGGGTGAGGTCTGGGGTCTGCCCCTCCTAGCCTGAAGTCTATTTTGGGGGGCTCTTTAGGGGCTGTGTGGATTGGCTTTGCTCCAATTGCTGATCTGTTATGTTCCCCTCTTGGTTTGTCCCGCTGCAGGGGATTCAGGCCACATTATCTCCCTGTTGTGTGTCCCCCTTATTGTCCTTTGTTGCAGTATGCTCCGGTTAGGGGACAGCGTGTCTTCAGTTTTTGGCGGTCCTGCAGTCCTCTCTGTGCCTTAGCAGCTTCGTGGAGGGACAACATCCTCCAGGCTGCGTGTGCCCATATGGAGGCTAGGCCGACTGTCCCTTTGTCTGTTTCCTTCTTGGTTTGCTTCCGTGTGGGCGTGGTACGTCGGCTCCTTTCCCCACCTGAAGAAACAGTGTTGTTGTCTGTGGCACATCTTCTAGGGCAGGGCTCAGGTTTGCGCTGGTTGGGGCTGGTGGTTATGTTGCCCTCCTGGTTTGGGGTGCTGTGGTGGGGTCTGTATGCACATTCCCAATTCTGGGTGCCATCTGGACTCCTCTCTGAAGTTCTACTGTTCTTAGGGTTAAAGAGCTAGTGGAAATGAAGACTTCAAAAAAAATTAGATATTGAAAAATATAGATAATTTATCAAAAGAGGAAATACAGATGAACAATAACTGTTTGGGAAAAAATGTCAACCTCAATGGGACTATGGCCACCAAGAAAGAAAGGCCAGGACTGGAGGTCATTATTAAGACAGGGCATCCCTGCACTGAGAATCTCCTAGACTCAGGAGAAGATTGATGCCAAGACACATTGAAATCTGCAAGGAATGTTTGGCCTACAGATGCTGAAAGGAGATAAGGACCCCCTCCCTGCCCCCCTTCACATACACACCTGAGCTCACTGGGAGGAAGCCTTGCTGCCCGAACAGTTAACTAAAATGTAAGAATTGAGTTGAGTAGGTTGGAAGAACACTAAGGTGCTTAATAGTAAATGCCTGGATTGCCCAGCAAAGCCTGTGGGTGGAATTATGGGCATCAAAGGACATTCTGGTGAGAAGCAGTTCCAGAGAAGCAGTAGCCGCAGAACCAGGAGATTGTCCAAGGCTGGCATGGGAGCTGATCCCTGATAGCAAGAGAGCTGAGCACTTTTGGGCAGGGGTTAGGCTTGTTGACCGACCCACAGATTCAGAAAGCTGAGTACCATAGAAAAGTGGCCTACTGGTAGAGTGGGTGCTTCCAGGCAGTTATTGGTAGAACTAAAGAGCTTTCTAACATTTGAGCAGGTCAAAGACCTGGCTGGCCTGTTTGAAAGACCAAGAAACCAGGAAGGCTTTTGAAGAACATGGGAAACTGTTACCTTAGTCTCAAATGAGAGGGCCAAGGCCTCTGGGGATTCAACATGTGGGGCTATGGCTTCTGGGGTTTCTAAGGATGAAGGCATAGTTTCACAGGTTTCAGAGCAGGACCATCACCAATTCAATAAGATTGAGCCACCACTCAAAGTTGCTATGCTGAAGCAGGCAGAAGAATGTGCCCTGCCAGGAGCTGAGGGGCCTGGGGGTGCAGTATACACTCAGACTAGGAGAAGGGGTCCACCCGAACCTGAGGGAGTAGAACTGCATTCCAGAGGGTCTCGTAAACAGAGCCGACTGATCCCTAGACCAAGAGGCATCCCACAATCCAGGAAGCCTGTCCAGGACCCAGAGTCAGGAGGGGAAAGCGGCTCCTTAGAAAGTCTCAGATGGTTTTGGCGCTTTGAGAGCCAATGTAAATTGTTCTGCTGGGTTTGAAATGTACCTGGTGATCATTAGCCCATCTTTTCCTCCAGCTGCTTCCATTTTGAATGGAAATGACTACCTTGTGCCTGTTCTACTATTGTACACACTTTGGAAGCAGATAACATATATTCTTGATTCACACATGAAAAGGAAAAAGACTGGTCTCTCCTGATAAGCGCTCAAAGTAGGTGAGCCCAAGTCACGCCATCTTTCCCACTAAGGAGCCTCCTGGCTGTACTTATTCCAAGGCAGATTTGTTGCTGTTGTTGCTCACGCCACGTTCAGTATTCTTCTCCAGCACTAAGTGCAATGCATCAATCCTTTGGAATTCCTACCCAATGTCCACCGCTGACATGCATACGATGCCATTGAACATACCACGGCCTGCGTCAGGAGCATATTAGTCTTCAAAGGGACGTGTTCAACGCTTTAAAGAGGTCTCATGCAGCAGATTTGCACAGTGCAATGCACATTTGATTTCTTGACTGCTGCTCCCGTGAGCACTGACCAAGGAGCTAAGCAAAATAAAATGAGAGAGAAGTGAACACAGAAGAAAGAGCTGACTACCACCAAGAAAGGAGAGTCCTCGTGGAGCTGGTGTCTTTGACGTGGAATCTCCCAACGGGGAAACTCCTGGGCCCGTGAGGAGATTGATGCCAAGGTACGGGAAGAGCTCCACGCAATGTCGGGCCTCCAGATGCTGAAAGGCTCTGTCCCACAGGCAACAGAGGGAAAGAAAGCCTTCCCCCAGAGCTGGAACGCTGAATTCCGACTTCTACCTTCCTCAACATCCGAAGACTAAATGTTTGTTAAAGAGCGAAAAAGTACAGAAAAAAAAATCAATCTCATTAGCAATTGAAAAAATGCCAATGAAACAAGAAGGTACAACCTTTTGCATTCAGGAAAGATTTCTACGAGCTGCGCTGCTAACCGCAAGCTCAGCAGTTCAAAACCACCAGCTCATCCGTAGGAGAAAGACCAGGCTTTCTATTCCTGAGAAAGTTACACTGTCAGAAAACCACGGGGGCAGTGACCCTGTCCCATGGGTCTGAATCAACTCAATGGCAATGAGTTTGGGTTTGGGGACATTTCTACTAGTAATACACATGAGTAATTAGCATGTGTTCAAATAGTTCTCACATATACCCAATGAATGGAAGGTCCTAAGATCCCGCCATTAGGTGCACTTTATAGATGTCTACATTGGGACTCCGAGGGTTCAGTAATTTGCTCAAGGTTGTACAGCTAGTAAGTGGTGACATGGGGATTTGAACCTGGGCTGTGTGTCTCGACTAGTGAGGAGCCTAGAAAACAGCAGCAGGAAGGAGAAGTGAAAGAGCCAGGCAAACATATCTGAGGTGTCCATGCAGAAGAGCCAAGCCAAACCAGGCTTATACAATATTGAAGGGGGAAGCAATTCCGGGGGAATTATACAAAGACACCTTTCAAACCAAGGGCTCGCCCGAAGGGACGGACAGGCCAGGAAGGCAGTGAGCACTCTCAGCCTTGGGGGAAGGACAAGCAGTTGAGACTTTCCTGGGTCTTCTCTTCTAACCCTCATGGCTGGTTCTGGGGGGCACGGGAGGGTGGGCTTATTTTGTAGGGAGGGAAGCACACCTCTAGGGGCCAGATATCTGGAGTTTCTGCTCTTTCTCAACATCTCAAAGTGCCCTGTAGATTCCTACTCATAACAAGTCTGTAGGACAGGCTAGAACGGCCCCTGCTCTTTACAGGAGTAGAGAGCCTCATCTGTCTCCATCGGAGGGGCTAGGGATTTAGAACTGCTGACCTTGCGGTTAGCAGTCCAATGCATAACCTCTACATCACCGGGGCTCTTTCTCTCCTTCAGAGGAGAGAAAAGCGGAGGACTCCCAGGTTCCCTTTTAGAGAAGAGACCACACCCTTTCCTCCTAGGATCTGGTGACTGGCTGTGCAACACTGCCTGGCTTCGCTGCCCTCCGTCCAGCTGCAGTCTGAGCCAGCAGGAAGCCTGAGTTTGCCAAACTGTGCTGACTAGGGGTGGGGTGGAGGGTAGGAGGAAGGAGCCTGGAGGAGGAAAGGCCCAGTCAGTTTCCATCTCCCAGCCTGTCCCAGGCACCCAGAGCTGGGTCTCCCATTTCCTGTGGACTCAGAGCCTGGCTCTAGGGTGTTGGAACCCCCCTGCCCCCCACCCCGGCCCCCAGCTTCAGTTGAAAACTTGTGAAGTGCAGTGGAAGGGATACTGACTCATGAAGCAGAGTAGAACTGTCCCGCAGGGTGGCACAGTCCGTAATCTTACAAGTGCAGATCGCACAAAGGTCTTTCCCCCTTAGACGTGGCTGAGTTGCCTGTCCTTTGCTTAGCAGCCAGTTAATTGTTGAGGCACCAGGGCTTGGGAACTTGTTAGAAACTCTAACTCAGGAGCCTCCCTCCCACCTTGTTGCGATTAATTGCCTTTGAGTCATTCCCGATTTTGTGTGCTGAGAACTGCGTCGCACACCCCACCCCCACCCTCCATCCCCATTCTGCCTATGGAGACCATTCCCTGTTTCAGTTTGAGAACCACGGCTTGGGGGGAAATACCAGCAGGTTTGGGCAGACATGTAGGATTTTGAAGCCCTTGTCCTCTGAGACACTCTGCTGAAGTTACTTAAGTACTGCCTTTTCCTTACGAAGCCCAATTCCCCACGCCCCCCATTTAGGTCCCATATGCACACTTTGTGGGTTCTTCTGAGGACTCAGTGAAATAATTTGTAAATCAACACTCCCACCTCTCAAACAAAACAACCACATCCACTGCGATGGGTGCATGCTGGTGCATGGTAACCCTGCAGGGCAGAGTGTGGTTTTCGAGGCTGTGAATCTTTATGGGAGCAGAAAGCTTCCTCTTCTCCTGTGTTAGGTTAGCAGCCCGATGCGTAATCAACTGTCCCAGAGGGCTCCTTCCTTGACACGTGCCCCCCGCCCAAACAAAACAAAATAAACCTAACAACACAACAAAAACACCACCACCTACTGCCGTCGAGTCGGTGCTGACTCCCAGTGACCCTGGAGGAGCAGGGAGAACTGTCCCTTTGAGTGTCCCAGAGTGTAACTCTTCAGGAGTAGAAAGCCCCATGTTTCTCTCAAGGAGAGGTTGGAAGTTTCAAACTGTTGACCTTGCAGTTAGCAGCCCAAAGCATAACCCAGGACACCACCCTGGGTCTTTACTTGGCACACAGTTGGTGACAAGTGAAGCCGAGTTCTCCCGTAGTCTTTCACTGGAACATTGCTGCCAGGAGTGGAGGTTGGAGGGCAAGGGAGAGGGGATGGTAGAGGGGTTGAGTCACGCTGGAGAGACAGGCAGAACTCTTGAAGAAGAAGGGCAGATGTATGGAAATTGAAGTTTTCTAAGGACTTCCTCATTTGGAAAGCCCTTGAGAAATCCAATCTTAAATTGACAGAATACTTCATCCTGACTCAGTAACCTTGGGTAAATCCATTAACCTTTCTGTACTTCAGATTCATCATCTGTAAATAAGTTTGATAACATTTCCTGTTATATTAACTACCAAAGAACCCCCAGCCCCCCCCAAAAAAACCAAGAAATTCCTGTCATTGAGTCAATTCTGACCTCAAACTACCCTATAGAAGGGTAGAACTGCCCCTGTGGGTTTCCAAGACTGTAACTTATTTATTTATTTAATTTATTTTTAGAACACTTATTTTTTTAAATCGTTTTATTAGGGGCTCATGCAACTCTTATCACAATCCATACCTACATCAATTGTGTAAAGCACATTTTTACATTCATTGCCCTCATCATTCTGAAAACATTTGCTCTCCATCTAAGCCTCTGGCATCAGCTCCTCATTTTTTTCCCTACCTCCCCACGCCCCCCTCCCTCATGAACCCTTGATAATTTATAAATTATTATTTTGTAGTGTCTTGCCCTGTCCGACGTCTCCCTTCACCCACTTTTCTGTTGTCTGTCCCTCAGGGAGGAGGTTATATGTAGATCTTTGTAATCAGTTCCCCCTTTCCAACCCACCCTCCCTCCACCCTTCTGGTATCGCCACTCACACCACTGGTCCTGAAGGGAGCATCTGCCCTGGATTCCCTGTGTTTCCAGTTCTTAACTGTACCAGTGTACATCTTCTGGTCTAGCCAGATTTGTACGGTAGAATAGGGATCATGATAGTGGTGGTGTGGGGAAAGCATTTGGGAACTAGAGGAAAGTTGTATGTTTCATCGTTGCTACATCGCACACTGACTGGCTCGTCTCCTCCCAGAGACCCTTCTGTAAGGGGATGTCCATCGGCCTACAAATGGGCTTTGGATCTCCACTCCACACTACCCACCTCATTCACTATGATAAGACTTTTTGTTCTGATGATGCCTGATACCTGATCCCTTTGACACCTCATGATCACACAGACTGGTGTGCTTCTTCCATGTGGGCTTTGTTGCTTCTGAGCTAGATGGCTGCTTGTTTACCTTCAAGCCTTTAAGACCCCAGACACTATATCTTTTGATGGCCAGGCACCATCAGCTTTCTTCATCACATTTGCTTATGAACCCCTTTGTCTTCAGTGATTGTATCAGAGAGGTGAGCACACAACGATAACTGATCCCTTCAGCACCTTGTGATCACGCAGGCTGGTGTGCTTCTTCCATGTGGGCTTTGTTGCTTCTGAGTTAGATGGCCGCTTGTTTACCTTCAAGCCTTTAAGACCCTAGACGCTATATCTTTTGATAGCCAGGCACCAGCAGTTTTCTTCACCACATTTGCTTATACACCCACTTTGTCTTCAGCGATTGTGTTGGGAAGGTGAGCATCATGGAATGGCAATTTAATAGAAGAAAGTATTCTTGCATTGAGGGAGTACTTGAGTGGAGGCCCAATGTCCTTCTGCTACCTTAATACTAAACCTATAAATATATGCACATAGATCTAGTTTCCCATCCTCATATATAAATATATTTACATATGTACATGCCTTTATTTAGACCTCTATAAATGCCCTTTGCCTCCTAGCTCTTTCCTCTATTTCCTTTGACTTTCCTCTTGTCCCACTATTAAGCTCAGTCTTCATTTCGGTTTCAGTAATTCCTCTTGGTTACATTACCCTTGATCACACCCTACCAGCCCTCCTACACCCTCCTCACCACTGATTTGGATCACTTGTTTTTCCCTTGTCCCTGGGTTTGTTGACACCACTACCTTTCCCCCCGCCTCTCCCTCTCCCAAGTCCCCCGGAGCTGTCGGTCCAGTTGTTTTCTCTTCCAGATTGTTCATCCAGCCTCTCTTAGTTAGACAGACCTGTGGAGATAATAACATGTACAAAAATAAGACAGAGAAAAAACAAGCAACAAAAGAAAACAAAACATCAACAACAACAAACCAATGACAACAAAACAAAACGCAAGAAAGAAAAGCTTGTAGTTCGTTCAAGGACCGTTTGTTGGCCTTTAGGAGTGTTTACCAGTCCAGTCTGTTGGGACACCAAGCCCTGGCCCCAAAGTCCATCTTTGGCATTCCCTGGGGACCTTACCGCTCCATTCCCTTGCTGTTCTGTTGTGTTTTGCCTTGGTGTGGCAGGATCAGATCAGGTGCAATTCCCACACTGTGGCTCTGGTGTTGTACCCTGTAGGGCTATGGGTCAGTGAGGGGTGTCATGTCTCATAGTGGGGCCGGCCATGTAGTCCTTTCTGTTGACTGGCTGCTCTAATCGGGAACATCATCCTCAAGGCCTGCTGGGCCAGGATGTGCTTCACTAGCTCCTCTCCCCCTTCATCTGCTCCTGTGTGCTCCAATCAGATATATCCCTCTCCAGAAGCTGCAGATTCAGTGCCGTCCTTTGAAATAAATTCTTCTGGGGGGGGGGAGGGGGACTCTTTATTTTTATTAAATCATTTTATTGGGGTCTCTTGTAACAATCCATACATCTGGAACTCTTTACAGGGGTACAAGGCCCAGTCTTTCTCCTGCAGAGGGGCTGGTGGTTTAAAACTGCTAATTTTGTGGTGTGCAGCCCAAGGAATAACTGCGGTGCCCCAATTTCTAGTTACGTTCACGAGAAACAGATAAATAGGCCAAAATAAGGAGCCCTGGCAGCGCTGTGGCTAAGCACTCCGCTGCTGATTTTAAGGTCGATGGTTTGAAGACACTAACTGTTGGGACGGAGGCAGGTGTGGCAGTCTGCTTTCATGGAGATGTGTTGATGGATAGCAACCCTGTGTACGACAGAACAAAGCATTGCCCGATGGGGCCAGTACCATCCTCAAATCTGTTCTCTGTCGAGCCCCTTGTTGCTGCCACTGTGCTTCAATCCATCTCAATGCAGGTCTTCCACTTTTCATTCTTTGACTAAGCAGGAAGTCCTTCTCCAGGGACTGGTTTTCCTCTTGATGTGTCCAACACACGAAAGATGATATCCCACTACCCTCACTTCTAAGGAGCATTCTGCCTTAACGTCTTCCAAGCCAGATTTTTTTTGTTCTTCTGACAGTCCATGGATCGTTAATATTCTTTGCCCGCACCATAATTCAAACCCACCAATCTTCTTTCATGATCCTTATTCATTACCCAGATTTCCTATGCATAGGAGGTGATTGAAAAGGCCATGGCTTAACTCAGCTGCCCCTTAGTCCTCAAAGGGACATTTTTTTTTAACACTTTAAAGAGGTCTTGTACAGCAGATGTGCCTAATGCACGATGTTGTCTGTGGGTAGTGACTGTGGATCTAAGTACAAGGAAGCCCTGGGAAACCTCACTCTTTTCTCTATTAATCATTTCTATAGAAAGATGACAGCACCAGGACATTTGTGCCCTATCCTATAAGGGTAGCTATGAGTTGGAATCAACTTGATATAATCATTTTTGTTTTTTCCCACATGACCACCAAAGGACCCCTGCTGGCACTGTGGGTTAGGTGTTGGGCTACCAACCAAAAGTTGGTGGTTCAAACCCACCACCTGCTCAAATGGAGAAAAGGGAGGTTGTCTGTGCCCATAAAGATTTGTAGTCTTAAAAACGCTCTCTGGGGTCACTTTAAGTTGGAACTGACATGGTGACAGTTTGGGTTAGTGACCAACGAGCAGATCCAGTGTGAAGGGAGAGTGCCATGCAGCAGAAACACCCAGAGCTGAGTTCAATAGCTTCTGTTGTTTTCCAGCGAGAGGTATGCCAAAAATTAACCAAACATTTTCTGCCTGTCTCCTCATCAGTCAGACTGAGGACAGCAACAGCATCTCCCTTAATTGGCTGTTATCAAGACAAACTCAGCTCACTACCACTGAGTTGGTGCTGACTCTGAGTGACCCTTCCAGGACAGGGTAGTACCACTGCCCTTGTGGACTTCTGAGATTGTAACTCTTTACAGGGGTAGAAAGCTCAATATTTCTCCTGTGGAGCAGCTGGTGGTTTTAACTGCTGACCTTGTACTTAGCAGCTCAACACATAACCAGGGCTCCAATCAAAGCGATACATGGAACACAAATGATTCCAGCACTGCAGCTTAATCATTGCAGTACAGTTGCTCACTATCAAGCTGTTGGGAGCTGCCGTCTACTCAGCTCCTTGACTCATGCTGACTCTAAGCACAATGAAGCAAATCGCTGCCTGGTCCTGCACCATCCGCACCAATGGGCGTGGATGAGACTTTTGTGATCCATAGGGTTTTCCATAGCTGATTTTCAGAAGTAGATTTCCCGGGGCTTTTACCCTAAGTCTGGAAGTTCTGCTGTAGCCTGTTCAGCATTTGTAGCAACACACAAGCCGTACAACTGGAATGCATGCAAAACAGCAACCTAGAATGCAGAGAGATTGGCACAAAAAACGTGGACAACAAAATGTTCACCGTGTTTATCTCTGGGTGGCAGGATTATGACCTATTTCTCTCCCTGTTACCTTTATAATCGTTTTTCAAAAAGCTGTATTTGAAGTTCAGATACCTTGAGGTCCTTTGTGATGGTTTCCACTGTGTTCAACTTGAAGACAATATTTTGGCATCTATTGCCAAGTAAGTTGGTTGAGGTAGTAGTCAGTTTGCCTGTTTTCTAGGCAAGCCCATGAGAGTTCAGAGAGGTGGCTTAAACTCTGCGTCTCATAGCTGCTAAGTGCAGGAGCAAGATCCAGAGGCAGATCTGGCTGTCTACAGCTAGGCACTGTCCACGGGGATGCAGGGCTCAGGGCTGTCCCACTCCTTGCTCTCCTCTCTTCTGATCAGAGGTAAGTGGAGCCCACCAGCAGCTCTGAGAAGGGAGATGTGGCAGTCCAGTTCTTGCTTCGGTAGAGAGTGCAGTTTTGGAAACCTTATGAGGCAGTTCTACACTGGCTTGTAGGGTTGTTATGAGTCTGAATGGACTTGATGACAGTGGATTTTATGGCCATTAAATGTTATTTTAAAAGTACTATCGGCCTCTTGTAGGAGCCCTGGTGGCAGAGTGGTTACTTGTTGAGCTGTGATATACATGGTCAGCAGTTCGAAACTACCACCAGCAGCTCCATGGGAGAAAGACTGGGCTTATTACTCTGGTAAATAGTTATAAAGTCTCATAAACCCACAGGGGGTCACTATGAGTCAGCATTGACTCCATGGCAGTGAGTTTGGTTCTGGTTTTATAGGCTCTTAAAAAAAAAAGGCACAGGGTCTGAAGTCCTTTGTGAATTCAGATTTCACCTCTGCTAGTTAGGGATCTTGGGCAAGCTAGAAGAACTCTTTAAGTTGCAATTTTATCTTGTGGGAAATCGGTTTAACAACCGTCCCCACTTCACAAAGTTGGTCTGAAGATAAAATGAGGTAATGCATACAAAGCAGCCATGACTGCTGAAAAGTCAGCATCTATAATTATTAAGATTATTATCATTAATAATCATTGATAATTATTATAATTAAATGCAGAAGACGTCCAGGACTCAGCTCAGTAACTAAATAAAAGAAAAGTAAAAGAGAAAAATAAAACCAAACCCTTAAAGCCAATACTTTCCGGGGTCCATCCTACAGCGCAGAGCAGAACTGCCATGGCGCCCCAGTGGCGCTGTGGACTGGGCGCTGGGGGGCTTATGAAGGCTTGTATTGCTCCGTGGGAGAAAGCTGAGGCTGTCTGCTCCTGTAAAGGTGTACAGCCAGGGAACCCTATACAGCAGCGGTTTGCAACCCGTGGGTTGCCACCCCTTTGGGGTCCGAACGACCCTTTCACAGGGGTCGCCTAGACCCTCAGAAAACACACTGCTCCTCGATCTTCTTCAGGCGGGTCCGTCCACATAGGAGTACCCTCGTGAGGACTGTCACCCATGCGACACCGTGCTTCAAGACAACATGCCATTGATTTGTCATGAGAAATCAATATTTCACAATATAAAATTACATCTTGTTTTTGTGACGCATCACTATGCTTTCATGATGTTGAAATTGTACCCATGAAAATCCATCCTGCCTATCAGATATTTACATGACGAGTCATAATAGTAGCGCAATGACAGTGATGAAGTAGCAACGAAAATAATGTTATGGTTGGGGTTGGGGGATCACCCCCACATGAGGGCCTGTTTGAAAGGGGCGCGGCCTGAGGAAGGTGGAGAACCCCTGCTCTACAGGATCACAGTCAACCGCACCGGACTCCACGGTCAAGGGCTAGTCTTCATGACACTGTCATTCTTTCTCCGTCGCCAAAGGGCCGGTGCGTGTAAATTTTGGACCTCTCCTTTTAATCGTGACACCTTGGCACCTAACAAGCCAAACTCACCGCCATAGGGGCGATTCCGAGTCAGGGAGCCCCTAGAAGACAGGGTGGAACGGCCTCTGTGGGGTTCGAACTGCTAACCTTATTGCTCAACATGATCACCCCGCCTCCAGCAGGCACTTAATCATGGGGGTGGGGTGGGGTGGTAACGAAAACCTTCGCCAAACGGCCATTCTTCCTGCACCAAAGGCCACCCGGCCCCTCCATACCTTCCCAGCAGCTGAGGGCTCCGGGGCGCTGCGCCAGGGGTGGATGCCGGGACACGGATGCGGTCCGGCATTTAGTCCCCACCGCAGGCGAGCGCAGAGGGTGGGGTGGCGGCGGCGTCACGCTGCGGTTGCACGCGGGCATCTTCCCGGGCAGCGCCGGGCCGGGCCAGGGAGGGGCGGCGTGAGCTAGGGTGGGCCGCGGCACCCCTCAGGTCAGCGTCAAGGCGACGGCCCCCAGGAGGGGCGGGGCGGGGTCGTTTGTAGGGCGAGGGCTTTCCAGAGCAGGAACATATTTTTTCCCCCAGAATACAGGCATTTTTTGAAGGAAAAAGTGGGATGGGCAGGGAGGCGCGGAGCGGGCATTTCACACCGGGCAAAGCGGGGGTCGCACTCCCTCGAGGCGCGAGGCCGGGCCCAGGCGAAGGTGCTGAGGGAGCCGGCAGGGGGCGGAGCCGCACCGGAAGGCCCCGCCCCCTCCTCTGCAGAGGCCGCGCGCCCCGCCCCCGCCCCGCCCCCGGTCTGCCGCGCCTGGGTCGGCGGGGCTGCGGCTTGGCGCGAGCGCAGCGGCCTGCCCTCCCCGCAGCTCTGCCGCACCGCCGCGCGGGTGCGGGCCGCGGGCCGCGGGGCGGGGCCGGGGGCGGGGCGCTGACGTCGCGCCGCGGCCGGCGGCTGGGGAGGCGGGAGGGCGGGGAGGCGGTGGCCGGCTGTGCGGGCTGGCGGGCGGCGGCGCTCAGAGCCCGCTGCTGACCGGCCTCCTCCGCCGCCCCCAGGTTACCCACCGGGTCCAGGTGTCGGTGCGCCGCTCGGCGGGCCCTTGCCCGCCGCTGCCACCCTCGCCATGGCCTTGGTGCGGGGCGCCGATCCGGTGGCGGGGCCCTCCCGCTGGCTGCCCACGCACGTCCAAGTGACGGTGCTGCGGGCCCGCGGGCTACGGGGCAAGAGCTCGGGCGCGGGCAGCACCAGCGACGCGTACACGGTGATCCAGTTGGGCCGCGAGAAGTACAGCACGTCTGTGGTGGAGAAGACCCACGGCTGTCCCGAATGGCGCGAGGAGTGCTCCTTCGAGCTGCCGCCCGGCGCCCTGGACGGCCTGCTGCGGGTGCAGGAGGCCGATGCGGGCCCAGCGCCCTGGGCCGCGGGCCCCGCCACCGCCTGCGAGCTGGTGCTCACCACTATGCACCGCTCGCTCATCGGCGTCGACAAGTTCCTGGGCCAGGCCACCGTGGCGCTGGACCAGGTCTTCGGCGCAGGCCGCGCCCAGCACACTGAGTAAGCGGGAGCCCGCGGGGGAGCGCGGAAACGGTTAAAGATCTAACCGGGGCGGGGCTTCGGGGGGAGGGGGGGGGAGCAAGACCCCGAATCTCCGGCAGAGACCTTGTACATCCAGCCTCGCGCTCAAGGGCATAAACCGACAAGCTCGATCTTCGCGTTTTAGGGCTCCGCTGTGGTGCCCCACATTGCATTGTGCTGGGCTTGGCAAACTGGTTGGACCCCCGGGAGGCCTGCAGCGGGGTGTGGTGGACACTTGAGCGTCGGGAGTAGTAGAATTGTCAATAAAGTTGAGGCGTGGGATCCGGAGGCTTCTGCGGGAACCTCCAGGGGCACGTTTGGTGGGTGGCATTCATTGATGCTTCCTTTCCTTGAAGGGAGAGGAACTTCTGGGTGCCTGCCCCTGTCCTGACCCTCAGGGGAATCCTTAGGCTTGCCCTGCCCCATGTTCGGAAAAAAGCTTAGGTGCGTCCACCAGGGCCAGTTTATCCAGAGACAGCTAAGGGCATCCCTTTTGCCTGTTCCTCTGGAGACACCCCCTTGGACCCTGTTCTTCTGGGGGGCCCTTGGCTAAACACGAGAGCCTCCCCAGTACAGGAAGGCTCCTGCTTTTCAAAGCTCTGCCTTAGGTGGTGGCAATGTCATGCATGGTTAATGCCCAGCGGAGGATAATCTTCCAGCTACTTCCAGCTAGACAGGCCTATGGGTTTTTCAATCATTTATTTTGGCAGCATTTATCTTCTGTGCTGAGATCAAGGCTATAGAGTTGGGGCCCTATTTCCTGTTTGGAGCTAGAGTTGGAAACCTGCCCCCAGGGTTGACAGCTTACTGTGGGTCAGTAAGGGGTTAACTGGGAGTGCTGTCCCCCACCCCCCACCCCATTCTGGTAGGTCCTTTGTGGAGAAGGTTGGGGTGTTGGGGCAGGTGGGTGCCCAGGATGGGGAGAAAAGTTTGCCTGAGTTGGATGGCATCCAACCAAGTAAATTTAGGAAGGTTTGCTGGGAGAGAGAGCTGAGCCTGGTGCAGGCCCGAATGAAGCCAGGAGAGAGGTAGGTGGAGAAGCAACTGACCTTAAAGGTTTTTCACAGTGTAAGTAGGTGGACAACAAGCTTGCTGCCCGGCCTGGGGTGGGAAGCCCACGAATTGACTCGGCACAGGGCTGTGACCCGACTCTACTCCCCACCCCCTCACCTGGCCTTCTCTCCTCCTTCCCTCATGACTGGCTGTTTGGTTGCTGGATGTGGGATCATGTGGTATAGCTTGGCCCTTGCGTTGTTTTTTTCCACCCTTTTCCTGTCTTCTCCCTCCTTCCTGGCTGGCTCATGGAACCCAAGGATGTGGGTGTGGGGTGGAAAATGCTTTCCTGGATCTTTGTTTTTCAGAAGAGGTACCTGTCCTCAGATTCACCCAGTCCCTTCCCCAATTCTTCCTCTTCCCCCAATCAGATAATCTGACCAGACAGGTAGATGGGATCCCTGGTATGAGGAGGCAAATGATGACACCACCCCCACCCCCCAGCAACACTCTAGGCATTGGGAGAGGTCAGTGATTTTCAGTTCTAGTCCTTGACCTCCTGGTTCCTCCTTAGCTGAGCTGCCAGTGCCTGTAGGCCCAGGAGGTCCTGTTTGCGTCCAAGGACAGTTGCTCTGGTAGAATCTGATGGGCTACCCCGAGATCTAATGAGGACCTTCCTTTACTTTATAGAAGTCACTTTTCCCACCAGGATCTTTCCATACCCACCTGGCAACCTGTCCTCTGAGAGGTTATTCTGAAAGCCTAGAGCGGCAGGACTTGTGGTGGGCAAGGGGTATCCAGAGAAACAGGCCAGTCCTTCCCAGTCTCCAGGGCCTGCTTTGGTATTGGTTCCAGGAGCACCTTGGCCTGCCTCACTCCACCTGGCCTGAGCTGTGGAGGCAGAGGCCGTGATTGTGTGCCTTGCCCCGGGGCTGGGAAGGGAGAGCAAAACACTCTTGGAGCAACCGGTCAGCTTTGGAATGTGACGAGAAGGACAATACACACCCGCTGTTTAAACTTTAGGAACAGCCACAGTGGTCTCGAGGAGCACAGATGCCGAGAGAAGGGACCGGGGAAGGACAGTCTGGAGATAGAATGTCTATGAGGGTGTGATGGCAGGGTGAGAGGGCCTCGTGGCGTTCTTCTGAACACATTCCAACTCCAGTCCTGCCACTTCGAGCCTCGGCACCTCAGTTTTCTCATCTGTAAAATGGGCATGGCCCCCAGCTTCCTAGGGTTGGTTTGCAGGATGGGACGAGAATTCAAGTGAAGTTCAGCCCCTAGGGCAGCCCCGGCAGGCTCTGTGGGCAGCCAGGGAGTGGCAGTCATGGTGGAGGGAGGTTCTGGGGACCTTGCTGGTAGTTGCAGTCTTTGTCTAGGAGACACCTTTGCCCCCGGAAGAGCTTCTCCTGTGATGAGGGGAGACAGTAGAGAACTTCGAGCTGGGAAAGCCCCTGACCCCTGAGTGGCAGGGTACACAGCCCTCCACTGTGCTCCTTTCTGCGGGGGGCTCAAGAATTACTGCCGGCCTTGGTGAAGGGGGGGGGTGCTCAGCAGTGGTGAAGCCACACTCAGATGGGCCGCAAGCTCTGCAGCTCTTCCCCCTACCTCACTCTTGGGAGAGCAGGGCAGCCTGATGTTTAATCTGGGTTCTGGGGCTTGACTCTCAGTGCCTTTGAACCAACAGCCAGGTGACTTAACCTGTTTCTTCATTTCTAAAAAGGCCCTGATAACCATCAGAGCTGATCAGACCAGGTAAGAGATCATTCGTCAAAGGCTTAGCATCGTTCCAGCCACACGGCACGCTCCCAAAATATCAGTGGTGGGGTTACTCTGGGAGTCCTACGTTGTGTGACGGTGGGTACCGGGGTCCCAGGTGCCTCGGCAGCCCCTAGAGGCCCTTGGCCAGCAGGGACCTCTTTGAGGTTAGGGGTTTCCCTGGAGGCTTTGAAACAATTGAAGAGGAAATTCTCAAAAGATAGCAAATACATAAATAGGTAACTGATCATCATCCTCTTAACCCCCAAAGCCGAACTTGAGATACCATGTTTGCCGCTGGTCTGACAGCCCCAAGGGATGCTGCTTCTGTGAGTTTCCTTTCCAGGTTTGGCCCTTCATCATCCTTCCTAGTGCTCCCTAGAGGCTGTGTCTGTGCTTGCCTCTTGGACTCCCCTCTGACCGAGACAGGGGACAGAGTGGCCATGGTTAGTTCTCTTTGTTCCCTTGGTAGTCAGGAGGGCCACTTAGACCTGTCTGACCTGTAGGCTCTCCATGCGGGATGTATCTCCAGGGGCATGGCCCAGAATGCGTTGTGAGAGAGCGGGGGTGGGGGTGGGGTGGGGGGGTGGGAAGATGAGGAATCTGCCACATGGCCACTGTGATTGCAGTGTCCTGGGCCTTGCCCTTTGAGAATGCTGTCCTGGGTGTTTGGGGAAGAGGGCCCCACCCTCCTCACCCCTGAGCCTGCTGTGGAGTAAAGTCAGCCTTGCTGCACAGGCCTGGAGGTCCCGGAGGGTCCCATGGTTTGGGCTCACAGCATCTTGAGAAAGCCAAGTTTGTGAGTCCAGCTTGGGTCGGACTACTTTGTTTTTGTTGACTGCATAAGAGTAACACTCTTCTGACTATGGACAGCCTCTTCGTCATTGTCCTGTGTTAGAGAGCAGAGGCTTCTACCTGGGTGTCCACAATGGCCCGAGATGTCCATGAGGCCTAAGGAAATGTGTAGCTCGGAGCCTGAGGTTGGGATGGTCTCGGAGAGCTTCCATCCATGCCTGCACCCCCAGGAGCCTGCATGTAACTGTTGTGGGCAGATGTTCAAGCAGTCAGTGTGTGTGTGTGTGTGTGTGTGTGTGTACATGTTATGCAGTCATGCACACAACCCCACAGCTTTCCTCCACTGGTTTCCAGATGTTACCTTGCTCCTCAAGGAGCACCCAAGACCCTGAGGGTCCCTGGCTTTGGCTCTTGTCACCACCGCCACCCTGGAGCTGAGGCCTGAGGGCTGCCCAGGAAGTATGAGGGAGTGGCTGGGCTCAAAAGCCAGTCATTTGGAAGCAGGAGCCTCTAATTCCCGTGGTTATGGCCAGTTTTTATTTGGGGTTGCTGGAGCAGCAGTGGGGAGAGGGAGGGAGAGCCAGTGTGACTCAGTCACACTGTGGGGCTCCTGCTGGCTCAGCAGTTCCCCATTCCCTCTGCCTGTGCCCTGGTCCCACGGTGGGGCTTTTGTGGCCGCCCCTCCTCTGCCCTGCTGTCCCCTTCCTGTGGGCTACCAGCTCCTGTAGCCGAGAACAGCCTCGCTCCCAGGCGACCTTGAGGGCTGCCCTCTTCCTCAGCCGGGAGCTGCTCTCCGCACTCCTTGTTGTGCCCCCTCAGGCCGGTGGCGACAGGCTTGGTACTGCTCAGTGGCTGGCTTGCCTGGTCCAGGTGCTTCCCGTGCCCTTCCCGCCCTGCCCTGGGACAGCGTTAGCACAATGGCAGGAGCTCTGTGGGAATCAGAGGGCTCTTTCCCCGCCCTCCCCCTCCCCCGGGCAGGGCCAGGCCGCTGCAAAATGATGTAGTCATGAAAAAGCTTTGTCCTTCCTGACAGCCAAGCCATAAAAATGAAAACACAGTGCAGGCCCTTTGTGCCACCGCCAACCCTGTCTGGGAGGTGTCTGCTCGTTTTGTTGGCTGAGCTGGCAGTGGAGCTCCTAAGAGGCAGGGCTTTAGAGAAGAGTCATGGTAAGGGGCTTGTCACAGGCCACCTGGACCTGCAATTCAGCCTGGGTGGGAAGCAGGGCCCTTAATGGAGAAGAGAACTTTAGTTGTTTGCTGCCCCTGAGTTGATTCTGGCTCATGTGGAGAGCAGTTCTGTACATAGGACTTTCCTTTATCACCAGGCTGTTTCCTGACATCCATAGGGGTGGATTCAAACCCCCAAACTTGCAGCTAGGATAGCACTGAACCATGAAGACATGGAAACTGAGGCTCTGGGAGGGAGGGGGTAAGGAGAGAAAGCTCCGGGCCACTTAGCAAATTAGTGGGGAGGGTGGCTCTCTGCTGTTTGTGAAACCCTGCTGGTTCAGGGTAGAGAAAGGTGGCATCTGGGCCCTGTTTGCTTCCCAAGGTTTCTGTGGGATGCCTGTAGGGCATTATACCTGGGGAGATGGAGCGACCTGGGCACCCATGCTGACCTTGAGAGGTGAGTCTAATCCAGAGGTACGCTATTTCTAAAATCCAGCCAACCAGGGAACGGGACCGCTGTTAGGCAAGGATGGAGCTCCCGAGGGGCTCCCCGCCTGCATGTCCTGGAGAGGTGGTCTTGTGAAGAGCATCCCCTGCTTTGGGGGGTGAGGCCACCAAGTTCTGTGTTAGGGTGTCTGGGTGGGGAGTGTGGGAGATGCTGAGAGTCAGCTGAGCCTCTGGGGCCCGAGCCGGTCAGGGCAGGCCTCCTTGAGGCGGGGACTTCCATCAGTGCCCCTTTCAGCTAGCCCCGCTACAATCTGAAGGTGGCGGGCCAGCTCTCCCGCACCACGATGCTCACAGGCTGGCGGTCCTGCAGTGATGCCGTTGGCCCTCACGCTACGCGGTCTGAAGTGAGGCAGTCCCTTCTGAGGGGAGAGTGTTTCCTACGGGATGGGTCCATTGAATATAAAGGGACACCTAGGTAAAGCCCCCTGGCTGTGTGTTCACTGTGCATAAAGCCCGTCACCTGCTGGCCTACAGGGCTCCTTATCTTGGACACATCAGCCTCCATCTTCCTCTGTCTGTCTCTCTGTTTCTCTTCCCCTTTCTCTCTCCCAACTTCACGGATTTTGCTTCTCCAGAGAGCCCAGCCTAAGATCTCCAGCATTGTTGACCTTCTCACCTCTGGAATACATAGGACTCTGTTGGGTGCATTGCTAGAGTCTTGTGCTGTTGGTCTGAGGACTTGGGCACAGTGGCTGAAACACCAACCGCTCAGTGAGAGAGAGATGTGGCCCAGACGCCTTTTCCAGATGTCAGTCTTGAAGCCCCTCAAGGCGGGGCAGTCCTCCTTTGTCCTGTTGGGTCGCTGTGCATTAGAATCAGATGGAAGGCAGTTCCTCGGAGGTCCTCACAGCTGCCTTCTGAAGTATAGACATTGCGATTCTATTTTAATGGCGACTTTTCTAAAGTCAAGCAGTCAGTGGCCGAGCCAGGATTTGAACCCAGGCAGTCTGGCTTCCATTTCCATGTTCTCGACCATCTCTGTTTCCATGATTCAGCCAGAGGACCTCCTGAAGCTTCCTCTCCTCACAGAGCAGGTCGTAGGGGTGAGGTCTGGGGGCTCTCTGAACATCCTCTTCCTCCCCAGGCTAGGCGTCAGCTTACTGGAGTCAGCATGTTGGGTCTGTGGCCCCGTGCCTGGTCCCATCTGTCTCAGGAACTCCACCTGGTACTCGGGAAAGGAGGGGATCATTGCCCACGTGCGGTCTCCGAGAGAAGCGCTTGAGGTCTGGGATCTCTGTCTTGGTCCAGACATGCCCCAACCCGGGAGAGACATGCTGCCCTTGAGCTTGCACTCTGAGGCCACCTTACCCAAGCCATCACGTGGCTATTTGGGGGTGACAGAGCACATGGAGCCAGCCAACTCTCCTCCTGCAGAAATGCGCCTTTGTCTTTCCCCGCCTTCCTTTCCAACCTTTTGTTCCCCGTTCTGGAAACAATCGCCACAGGGCATAGGTCAGGGCTGTGGAGGAAACAAAAGAAACCTCCTTTTCCCCAGAGAGCCCTGGTGGCCTAGTGGGTTACGTGTTGGACTGCTAGCCTTAAGGACATCGCTTTGAAACCACCAGCTCTTTACACACATAAAAATGTGCAGCTGTGAAAACACACGGGGGCAGTTCTCTGTGGCCCCGAGGGACGACAGGGTCCCTCGGAGTTGGAATTGACTCAATGGCAGTGAGTTTCCTGGTTTTCTCCAAAAGGTGAACATGTATTTGAGAGCAAGGTATAAATAATATGAAAGAAGGTGATGGGCAAACAAAGGGGGGTTCTGGACCAGGGCTGGAGGGGTCAGGGTGGGCTTCCTTGGGGAGGTGTGACGACCGGGGAAGTTTCCCCTTCATAATGGGAGGTACATGAGGTGGGGCTGGGCCAGGAGAGGGAAGAGAGAGCGATCAAACTTAGTTTTCTGTTCCCCTTGCTCAGCAAAACACACTGACTCTTTTTTCTTTTCATGTGGCTTTTACATTTTTTGCGCGGCTCACCTGGACTTTCAAAATCTTGAAGGTACAAAGGTCACATAAGGAAAAATCTCCCTTGCTGAGAAAATGTAGCATTTCATATTCTCATGGAACCCAGACTTTCTGGCGATGGGAAGGCTGGGTAAAGTCTGCAACTCTCATTCCAGGTTAATCTTTAAGCCTCGAACCAGAAATATCCCCTGCAGTCATCTTAAAACCAAGCAGCAGTTTAGCTTTCCTTGGCAAGTGGGGCCGCCTTGAGCAGTGTGCTCGTCAGAATCAAGCTGTGCATGCAGCCGTACTGACAGCAACTCCAAAGACTGGATGGGAACCTTGGGACAGGGAGTCGGTGTTCATGGGGGAGAACAAGCCAGGACGAGAAGGGGAGAAGGATGGGGCCAATGCGTGGAGTTGTCTATGTTGGTGTATGCTCTGCTGTGTACAGTCTGACAACTGCAACGAATCTATTACTAAAAACAGCATCTGTCCCCCTTGCCCTGACCTTGAGTCAGCCAGCAACTCCCTTCAGGGGCAACCAGCACTACCAGTTCTGTGTCACCCGCTCCCAAGGTTATTGGATGTAGCTACAGGCAAATGCATTGCATATTTTCTTCTCCCCTCCCTTTTCACTCAGATGCAGTGCACGGGCTGTGCGTGTGATCGGCTGACTCTCCCACGATGCAACACATACTTGTCGTCGTTCTGACCTGAGACGCTGGCACAGGGGACGGGCACCCCTTAGTGTTTTGTTTTTTAACAATTTTTAAATTGTGAATTAGGTGGGGTTTCAGATAATCAATTTTATATTCAACTATGTAAACTACTTATCAGCACCACCACCCCTTCCTCTCTGATTTTTCATCTCCTTCTTCTGGGTCACTGTCCTCCCCTCTATCCAAGTTGATTTCTGTCAACACCGTGATTCATCTTCCTTGCTGCCACCACCAAGTCTTGTCCGCCTTGACCCAGGGTTCCTGCTCGGGGATGACTCTGCGGTTCGAAAAGGAGCCTAGTGACACAATGGGTTAAGCGCTGCGCCGCCAACAGGAGAGTCAGTGATTCGAGCCCACCACCTCTGCCTTGGTGGAGAAAACAGGCTGGGTGCTCCCATCAACGCAACAGAGCAGTCCTACTCTGCCCCATCGGGGCCACTCTGAGCCGGATCAGACTCAACAGCAGTGCGAGCTTTGGGACTTGCCGTGAGTTGGGAGGGGGTTTCACTGAGTAGCATTTCTTCTTCACTGTCCTGTTTGCCAAAGGTGCCCTAGGAGGGCTTCCTCTTCCTCTTCCTGGGCAGGGTCAGCGCTGTGCAGTGGCTGCCCCTTTCCCCAGTGCTGACGGCAGCCTGTAAGAGGCCTTGACAGTGAACCCCAAACCTACGGCGGTTTGACCTACTTTGCAGAGCACTTTCCCGGCAGTACCTCATTTCTCTCTTCCCCGAGGGCAGCTGGTGACCCCTCTTTTTACAGACACGGTGACTGAGGTCCTAGGAGGTGGAGTGACCTGCCCACGATCTCCTGGTGCGATAGTGGCTGTGGAATGTTGCCCTCCCAGCCCAGCACCCCTTTCCCTGCATGGCACTACCCTGTGGCTCCCTGTGGTGGTCAGACTTGTCTGCAGGTATTGTGTGCCCCTCCTTCCCTCCTGCCGGGTGACTGCAGGCCCCGGTGGCCACCTCCGAAGCCAGCTAGTGACACCCTTGGGAGCCTCCGCTTTGGCATCTGCGGCAGAGCTGCCCCAGGGGTCAGGGCTAGCAAGATGCTTGCGCCTGGCCGGATGGAGGCGAGCGCTGTCGGGGTCTGAGATGACTTAGGCGGCACTGGCAGAGAAGTAGTAACTGTTCCGGGCTCTGAGGATGGCTGGGGCAGGGCATGGTGCCTGAGGAGGTGATAAGGATCATCTTTCTGGCCTGATAAGAGGCCAGAAATCCTGTCCTACGGTTGTGTCTGGCTTGCGGTTTTATTGCAGATAGCAAATCAAAGTGTGGGTTAGGCTGCGGTGGCGTGTGTGTCGGAGCCGGAGGGGGTTGGCCCGCTCCACGTCCCCACCCCTCCTGTTGGGTAGTATGGAAGGAAAAGCAACTAGGAGCTGGTGCTGGAGAGTAATTAAGATGCAAGAGAGAGGAGTCTTGGGGCGATTTTTCTCACAGTCTCCCCAAACTGAGTTATATGCGTTTTCATTGGCACTGCTGCCTGCTCCCAAGGACCTAATTTGACTGCCCCCGTTGACAGAAGTCAGCCAGAGCCCATTGTAGAACCCAGAGCCCCTGCCTTCCAGCTCACTAGGGCTTTCCTACAATACCCTTCAAATGATTTCTTTTTCTCCTCCGTTTCTGGTTGAGCCTGGACTGTGCCCTGACAGCTCCCTCTCATTTGCAGTGTTCCACTGGTCAGGGCTTGTCCCTGGGTGTGAGGGACAAGAGGTGGCTCACAGTCCGTGATGCCCACAGAGGGTGAACGAGCAGGCTGGGAGTCCTGCCGAGAGCTTCGGCAGGAGCAGGCAAACCTTCCCCATTGCCACTGCCCCAGTTTAGACAGACTTTATTTTTACTTCTGCACTAGGCTGTTAGCACAGTTAACGCAGCTGCTGCTCCCTTTTAATAGACAGTTGATTGATTTCGGATGAGAAATTAAAGGTATTGCTAATGGAGTTGTTCAGGCTAGCCCGGCCACGGGCCCTACCCCAGGCTGCGCTGGCTTCATGCCGACCTCTCTCCCAGCTGTCTGGCCCTTGCTGTGTCACAGTGCCCATCAGGTCCTGTCCTTATTTCAGGCCCTGTGGGGCGCACACACATGCCAGCGGGTGTGAAGGTGTCCCAGGACTGGCCAACATTGCCTTCTGTTCCCAAGGTTGCCATGGCTCAGAGCGACGGGGTACCAACTCTCTACAACAGCAGCACCTTCTGAGGCGCCGAGGGGGTTGCTGGAGGTGGCGGCCTCCTCCCTGTCCCAAAGCACTCCTCTACCTGGGTTCAGGTGTCCAGCGCGGGGCACCTGCAGCTCTGCTCCTTCCGCCAGACCAGTTCTCTTTCTGTCTTGTTTGGGCTGGGCGTAAGTGCCTTGTTCTGCACACCCTCTTGTCCCTTGTGGGACCTCTGTTCTGCTGGTGCGATCCTCTCCCCCCTATTCATGCAGCTAGCTCATGTATCCACCCGAGCTAGAAGCTACTCGTCCCTGACCTGCTCTGGGTCAGCACCGGGACATGTCCAAAAGCATCACTACAAGATCCACGAAACCTTTATTAAACAAAAAATAACCGCATGTGAAACTATTGTTTCTTGTCTTGTGGGCTCCTCCCACTAGGTCCTGAGGGTGGTGTTTCGGGTCTCAGAGCCTCCCCTGAAGAATCCTGCACTCTTGGATTCACACACTGTCCAAGCAGCAGTTTGGGGTCCGTGGGGATACACATTGTGTTCTTTTTCAGTGACCTTTGAGTTTGAGGAACAAAAAGAAGCCTGAAGGCGCAGGATCAGAACCCTCGGGTGGGCGGGACCCCCGAGATGGGGCATTGTCGTGATGGAAAGCATCTCCTTGGCTCCACTGTCCTGGCTCTTTTCTCACCAGGACAGGCTTCTGTTTTCTTCAAGCTTCTTAATAAGCCATCGTTGATCACCGGTCCCACTGTGGAAGGTGCCCTTTGACAAGCATATCACAGAGGGAACTTGTCACAAGCCAGCCACTAGCTGCAGAGACACGTTTAAACACATTTGTTCGAAATAAGCTCACGCAGAGATGAACTGGAATTCAAGTAGCCATATTTTTTGACCCACCCTCTAATTTGAGAAAAGTTTGAGTGGCGGCCAGGCTGGCCGGGATTTCCCTGGCGGCATGGGTGTCAGGAGTCATTTTGTTGGCACGTTTCTCTGCCCACAATTGGACTTTATCGTTGCTGAGACTCTACACAGCAGAACACACAGCCATCCAGCTGATCCTCCGTGCGGGATGCAGTGACACTGATGACAGCCTTAGAGCTGTGCAGCCAGCCTCACGCCTCTGACATCAACTCCCTGCCCCTACGGGTGGTTCCCATCAACTCTTTCGGGCTGCTGCCATCCATCTGATCCCATACAGAGAGATCTGAAAAGAGCACACTGGTCACTGCAGACGTTTTTTTTACGAGTTAAGCCAAGCCATTGTTTGGTTTTAAGAAGACTTCAAGGGTGTTTTTTGACTTCAGGTTTAAAGATTATCCTAGGGCAGTAATTGAGGTCCATCCAGTCCCTGTGATTACAGAAAGTCAGGGTCTTATGAGAATTTGAAATTCTGTTCGATATTTCTCTCCTTTTGGCCGGGCTCCACTACAGTTTCGCAGATCAGAATGTTGAGGAGTAGTAGCAGCTGAGCACCCTTCAGTGCTGGTCTCCTGGCAGAGAAGGCAATTGGCCACACAGTCCACTCCCTCCCCCATTCCTGCCTCTCCTTGTTTGCTGCAGCCGAGAACAGAGACCAATTGTTGTGCCTTGGTTGGCCATGGGCAACCTAACCGGAAACTTTCATCACAAGGCTAATGGACAAGATCAGATAATAGGACAAGGATAGATGGTTTATACCCTGGCCCACAGCTAACTCCCTGATGGATACAGGTCCACTATAACACCACAGTTGGACCCCAGTGGGACCAAGAGAGAATATAAATGAGTCAATGCGCCTGCTGTGCTTCAGGCTGCTTTGTGTCACCTGAAATGTCCACTTGCATGCCTGGAGTACAGATCTAGGGCAGACAGTGGAATGGGGAGGCACTTTGGTGTTGAACCACATACTATGTCAACATCCGTCACACGTGCAATTCAGGGACATTAAGTGCATTCATCATGTAGTGCAACCGTCACCATTGTGCATTTCCACCTTGTCCCATCGCCCTTAATGGGAGTTCATTGTCTCCTAAGCACAGAGTCCTCTCTTCTTCTTCCTCCCACCTACCCCGGTTGCCACTAGGTCTACATGCACTTGTCTCTCTTAGGTATTTCATATTAATGGAAGCCGATCATATCTGCCTGAGTTCCCTCTGTGTGATGTTTCCAAGCCTTAGCCATGTTGTAGCATATACCAGAACTTCATTTCTCTTCGTGACTGAGGAGATGGCTGGCCTGAGTAGTTAATGCTCAACCACGAGCTGAGACGTTGGCACTTTGAACCCACCCAGAGCAGTACCTCTGAAGATAAGCCTGGTGAGCTGCTTCTGAGAGGTCACGGGCTTCACGACCCCAAGGGGCAGTTCTACCCTGCACACGTGGTGTCTCCCCGTGAGAATAGACTAGGCAGCAACCAGGAATATTCAAGTGTACATGTGCGCGCGCATGCTCGTGTCACCGTGTGCTTACCCATTTATCTGTTGATGGGCATTTAGGTTGTTGACAACTTTTGGCTAGTGCAAGGGCTGTAGTGAACACTGGGGTACACGTATCTCCGTGAATCCCTGCTTTTAATCCTTTGGGGTGTTGGGGAAATGGCATGAGGGCCACGCCCTCCTTGAGCTTCACTAGGTGGATGGAAGAACCCAGCTCAACAACACCCAAGGCCTGTGCTCACGGGGCAGCGGTCAGATAAATCTCAGCCTCCACATTCTACTTGACCCTATTGTGTCCCCAGCTGCCCCTCCCAGGGTGCTCTGCACCTCTGCTGCCTTTGATGGGCCGTGGCAGTGGCCGCACAGACCTCCCAAGCAACACACATGATTAGGGGAGTGTATCAGAAATGTTAGGGTCCTAGTCCCTTTGTCTCTCTGACTCTGAGTCTCAGCCACAAGGCTAAGCCCGGCCTTGCTTAGGCAAGTGCTACAAGCTCCCCTAGCACCCCACTCCGCACGCAGCCTCCGGCCCAGAGCCTCAGCTTTCCTTGTTCCGTGGGTGGGCCGGGAAGTGTGCTGCTCCGTCTCACGGTCTCCGAGCCTCGGCCTGTGGTGCCTCTGCTGCCACTTCACGCCACTGCGGGCGAGTCAGGGTCTCTGTTCCTGCTTGAGACCGCTCACTTTCCACCATCTTCAAGGCAGAATCTTCACACCTTATTTGCGTGCTCCCACCCCGTCATGTGGAAGGAGCTACACGGAGACTATGGAGAAGAAAGCCACGCCAAGCAATTTAACCCTGCAGCAGGTCTACCCGTCGCTTGATAAACGTGAAATAGCAGAGCAATGACTAAGGGGGTCGGAAGAAGAACGGATGCATTTGAATTATGAACTGTACGAACAACGGACAGATCTGCCTTAGAAGAAGTTCAGCTAGAATGTTCCTTAGGAGCAAGGCTGTGATGACATCATCTCACATACTTTGGACGTGTTATCATGAAGGGGCAGGCCCTGGAGGACATCCTGCTTTGAGAAAGAAAAAAAGGAAGGCCTGTAACAAGACGGGTTGGATGGACACATTCCAGCTGCGACAAGGGGCTCAAAGGCCGGCCTGAGGGCAAGGGCGGTGCGTCACTCTGTTGAGCAGGGTCCCTGTGAGCCCCCGACAACAGCAACAGCATGACAACTCGAAGCTTAACGTCTTGCGGCCCTAACCGACAGCACCGTTTCCCAGCAGCTGTCCCAGCCCGTAATGGACGAGGGTTCTGCTTTCTCCATATCTTCACCAACACTGGCCACTTTCCCGCTTAAAAACCACAGCCGCTCTAGCGACCCGAGTGATAACAATTCCTGTTGAGCGGTGCGTCCTCTCCCCCCTGGGGCCCTGCCGCCCCTCTGCCGCAGGGGGAGTGGGAGGCAGGAAAGGATCAGTGTTCCTTCTTCCCTCGCTGCCCCAGGAGGCTCTCCTGGTCAGGGCATTGGGCAGTACAGGTGCTAAGGGTCTCTTCATTGCGTAGGGCCGTGGGGCTGCTTTCCAACAACTGCCAGCTCTGCAGGCCTCTGGCTCCTGGCATGGTGGTGGCTGGCTGGCCGCCAGCCTGAGTTAAGGCCTGTCTTTAAGGGGGCTGCAGTGGCGGCCACGACCTGAGAGAAGCAGTGGCCATGGGAGGTTGCAGGCCTGGCGGGGGAGACTCAGGTGAAGACCCGCCCGAGGGAGTTGGAGCCTGAACCGCTGGAGTGTGATGGAAACAAGCCGCTCGGCAAGCAGGCGCACCGGACGGGCTGTTTTTGGTTTCCGAAGTCACCTTGGCTGGCATGCAGGGTGTCTTAGGGTCAGCCTGCGCATGGTGGCATGATGCTGGCGAGGCGAGGCAAGGCCAAGGGTGTTTGCCAGGCCTCCTCCCTGGGCTGAGTCGGGCCCTCTCTGCTCTGGGACCTCAGCCTGGGGCCAGCAGTTCAGCGAGGAGGACAAGACCTGCCCTTGCTTCCTGCCTGACCCAGAGCAGGTACGACCGCCCCTTTCTGTGCCATGGGCCACGGTTATCCTGGGAAGTCTGTGGACTCCTCCTCAGAGGGAGGCTTCGACGTCTATAGGTTACAAGAGACGTCAATGATGTTCCAGTAAGGTGACCGGGAAATGAAACCCCTCGGTCAGCTCATATGTACGTTTTACAAGCACGTGGACTCCTGTGAATGAAGGGGGGGTCTAAGGTTCCTGCGTTGTGCAAACAATTTGCTCTTGGCTCTTTACCAGGTGGTTGGCGGTGGTGCCCTGCAGTCAAGGCCTGGCTCTCTGCCTCTGAAAGGTGACAGCTGAGAAAACCCGATGGAGCACAGCTCCGCCCTGCCACACATGGCCGCCCTGAGTCCAAAGACGCGGTGGCAGCAGCGAGCTCGTGGTTTGCTGACCTGTTTCAGAGCATCCATGAGTGAACTTTCCTGACATCTGCAGCAGCTGTATGGCTATAGCGGATTTTTCTTGGCCCATATATTTACAGTAGAAGGACATGCTCAATTTCAGTTTGAGATGAGTGGAGATAATGATAGACTTCCCCTCCCATCTGAGATAGACCCCTTGCTCCTTAATGGGAACTAAGCAGGGTGACTTTGGATTCCTTGGTGGGGCAGGGAGAAGGGGGGCTTCTGGGGCTAGCAGTCTGTTGTACTTGGCAGAAGGGAGACAGTCTAGTGCATGGTCAAGGTCATGGGCTCCGGAGCCAGGGAGCCTGAGTTTAAATCCTGGCTCTCAGTGGAGTTGGTGACCGAGCCCAGGGAACTTGCCTGCGCCTCAGTGTCTGCATCCGCGGAGCACGAAGAGCTGACCCAGACACGGCGTCTCTGTGGTGAATCCACTTGTCCCTCACAGTGGACTTAGGAAGTGAGGGATTGCTGGTCTCCTCATTTTATAGATGGAGGAGGAGACCGAGGCATGGGGAACTTGGGCAACCTCTAGTCACACAGCTTGGAGTAAGGAGACAGGCTGGGACTTGAACCCAGGTAGGCTGAGACTTGAACCCAGGTAGCCTGGCTCTCAAGTCAGTACTGGAACCAGTCTGACACCCTCACTCTCAGGGTCTGTCCCACCGCTCCCTCCCCTGCCCCAAGGCTAGTTAAGAGGATGAAGTGAAAGTGTACTTGGGAATGGTGGAGTATTGATTTAGCACAGTGGCTGGCACTGAGTAAGTGCGAAATGAGGGGGTGTAGTTGTTGGGGTAATCGGATGAGTGGTGTGGAAGGCCCGTGATGGGCTAGGGTAGGGTGGTCACCTGAGCTCCCCTAGGTGTGAGGCTGGGCATCTACACCCGCAGGGGCGTTCATGAGTCTTAGCTCAGAGATGAGGGGTCTGAAGAAGAGTCTTAGGGCTACAGAAAGTCCCATTTTCGAATGCTCTCCATTAAGCCTGACACTTGTGCTGCTGCCATCAGGAAACTGGTGGGCAGGGCAAACCCTCTTTGCCCTTTGCCAGCTCCTGGTCCAACGGGTGAGACCCCTGGGTGTGTCATGATAGAAGCCTCCACGGTGCACTTGTGCACAAGGACCACAAACCGAGTGCCTATCTTAATTTGCATTAATTTGTTCATCTGTTGAACAAATAGGTGAGTGTCTACCATTTTAAATGCTGGGGATATGAGGTGATTGGAATAAGGTTCTTGCTTATAGCACAGGGAAGGCCTTGTATACAGATACCATTTTACTGAGAGAGGTGTGTGTGTGTGTGTGTGCGCGCGCATACATGTATAGAGGTGTCTGTGCACGTACGCATTAATGTGCACACAGTGTCAGGCTGTTTTCTGAGGAAGTAAAAGCGGGTGGTGTGGGGACAGTTGAGTTGGGAACAAGAGACCTGACCGGAGTGCGCGGTGCGTGAAGAAGTGTGGTTTGAAGGTCTGAGCCGGTGCCTCAGGCAGAGGGAAAGAGGTAGGAACCAGCCTGGTGGGCTGAGGCACCAGGAAGGCCAGTGCGACCAGAGGGGAGTAAGAGATGCTGAAGGCTGTCGGAGTGGCTCTTACTCTGTGAGCAGTGCTGGGGGGTTTGAACTCTGTGTGTGTGTGCGCGCGCGCAAGAGAGAAAGACAGAGAGGTGTGCTTCAGTTGTACACATTTTGCTGGCTGGGGAATGGGTGACTGGGATGTGAACAGGTAAGCAGGGAGTTATAGTAGTTGAGCAGACTGGAGGAGTTGAATTCCCGATATAATTTATAGGTAGATCTGAGAATTCAAAGTTTGGACATAGGTTTGATGGGGCAAAAAGGTGGTTCCTGCTGCTCTAACAGAAATTCCACAAGTGGGTGGATTTAAGGAGCAGAATTTTGTTTTTTTACAACTTAGGAGGAATTCAGGATGCTGGCTGGCTCTAGGGTGAGGCTTTCCCCCTCTGGCTCTGGAGGGCGATCCTGGTCTCCTTTAGCCTCTGCGGGTTGGCCTGGTATTCCTTACAGACCTACCTGAGCCTTGGCATCAACTTCCTTCGGGTCTAGGACAACGGTTCTCAACCTGTGGGTCATGACCCCTTCGGGGGCGTCAAACGATCCTTTCACAGGGGTTGTCTAAGACCATCTTAAAACACATTATGATTTGCATATGATTCATAACAGTAGCAAAATTACAGTTATGAAGTAGTAAAGAAATCATTGTATGGTTTGGGTCACCACAGCGTGAGGAACTGTATGAAAGGGTCGTGGCATGGGGAAGGCTGAGAACCCCTGCTCTAGGAGGTTCTTAGCGCAGGGGTTCTAGAGCTAAAAGATATTTAACCTTTCTGCCTCTTCTTTCTTGGTGGTCCTCAGGCGCTTCTGAACTTTGTTTAATCTCGTTTATATTTCAAAAGAGACTGACTCAAGATACAACCTAATCTTGTACATTGTATCCTCCCTCAGTTGCATCCTGCCTCTATTCCTGCCCCATGAACATCACAGAGGTTAGGATTTATAAGACGTAGAATAATTACACCAGCTCACAAATGGAGGATGATAGTTACATGACACTGAGAATGGTGGCCTGGTCGAGTTGACACATTACACATCCGTAACAGGCTCTAAATAAACAACGGGCAAGGGCTCAGGAAGGGGCATCATTGTTTTGGTCGTAAGCTGGATGTTGACCTGATAAGATATGGGGGTGAGATTAGAGGTGCCCTGGGAGGCAGGTGTGTTGGGGCCAGTGGCTGCTCACCGCCTCCGCAGTGACTGTCCTCTCGGACACTCACAGAGTGCATGAGTATGGATGGCATCTGCCCCAGGCGTTCTCTCCAGAGTTAGATATCTGTCTCCAATGATGCCGGTGACAACTGAGACATGGATGGAGAGCTGGGTAGAGGCTGCTGGGGCCCCTTCTCCCAAGAATAACTAGGGCCATAAGGTTACTGCCAGGTGAGGGAGCCAGCCCTCCCTCCCCTTCTGTCGCACCTTTGTCCTCTGCTCCTGCAGGGACAGCGGAGGAGGCTGAGGGCTGAGTCCTAAGTCTGCTAGGCCCATTGAACTTTGTCAGGTGGAGCTTGTGGGGCCGTGTTGTGGGAGAGCAGGGGCCACCTTCCATGTTTTCCCTGGTTCACCCTCCCAGCAGTCCTGGGCCCTGGTGAGCACTGGGAGGCGGGGCCGCTCTCTGACAAGGTTTTAACAGGCCTGGGTGAGAAAACCAGCCCACAGTTCTTCAGGGCCCATTGCCTGGGGTTGTGCTGGCCTTTTGAAGGGGATTCTGGTCTTCACAACCCATCTCTGTGGCTCTGGGCATTTTCATTCCACCGAGAGACCGCTAAACTTTGACGATTAAGTCAGGGCTTCTGGTGGGCCTCCATCACACAACTTTGTTTTGCAACGGAATTTCTTCATCTGCAAGATGGGCAACGGCTCCCCTCTCAGGACTGTGTGGGCGACAAAAGAGGTGCAGCGCCTGACCCCCAGTGGATAGCTCAGGCTGCCTCTGCAGGGACCGAGACCCGGAGCCTCTCAGGCTCCAGCCACGCAGACGGACGGACCGTTGGACAGACAGATTCAGCATGTGTGTTCCTGGCCTGGCGATCCTTTGGCACTGTGCTGTGTGAGCAACACTGCTGCATGTTTCTCCCGGACAGCCGTGTCCATCTCGGCACACACCTCTGCAGTTGCGCGCGGTGCCTAGCATTGCGGGTCTGCAAAGGGAGGCATCTGGGACAAGTTCCAGGCGAATGTGCCCGTCATCTGATCGTCATCACTTCCATCCTTGCTTCTCTCCTGAGCACATGCTCCCTGGGCTTGAGTCCAGGTGCCCCAGAGGTGGGAGACTTAAGGTGGGATGGATACAGGTGGCGATGTTTACTGCCTGCGTGGTTGATGGTGCTCTGGCTCACTTGACCCTACATGTCAGAGGGGACCTGCCCCAGCGGGTCTCCTTGGCTGTAAACGTGACGCCATGTCTTTCTCCTGCAGAGCGCCTGCGGGTTCACACATCTGACCTTTCTGTGCACAGCTAAGCAACTAACCCCTGCACCACCTGGATGCCTACCCCCAAAGCAGGCACTTAACCTGGTGGAAAGGGTTGACTCCTTCACCAAACACACTGCCCTCTGGTGGATTCCACCTCATAGTGACTGGACAGGGCAGAGTGGGACTGCCCAGGGGGCTTGGAAGGCAGCAGGCTGCCTCATCTTTCTCCTATGGAGCCAGCGGTGGGTTCGAACCGTCCACTTTTGAGTTAGCAGCTGCGTGTTTAGCCCCTGTACCACCAGGGCTCTGTGATGGGTGTTCAGGTTGGTGAGCTCCACGTGGGGGAGGGGTTGAGTGTTGGAGAAGTGTATTGGGGCAGATCCTCATGTCTCAGGCTGCTTCAGGCTTGCTTTTGGGGAAAGGAGGCTTTGTTCATGTTAGCTCCACTTATTTATAGAAAGCGCTTCATACTTGCCTGCTCCCCTTCCCCCACACTCCCCCCCCCCCTGCCTGTGTCATTGTGGTGGCAATGACTGACACAGCCCCTGGGGGAGGGGTGGAGTCGGAGGGCGGGGGAGGGTGGCGTCAGTGGGTAGCAGGCTCTGCTGCTCAGGCTGCTAATGAGTCTACCTAGACACCTCAGGAAAAATGCCTGGCCAGCTACTTGTGGAACATTAGTCACCGGAAGACCAGGGAGAGTCAGAAAGGCTGGTGAGTCAAACACACCACTGGACCTTGGAAGACAGAGCTGGTGATCTGCTTTTGAAAGGCCACAGCCCAGAAGCCCCTGCAGAGCACAGGTCTACTCTGCACACAGGGTGGGGGCGGGGTGGTCGCCCCGAGGAACATCTGATGGACACCTCTCTGAAGAAGCAGATCCCCTGGGGCATTGGCGGGAGAGAGACAGGTTTCTCCCTGGGTGCTGGCTGGGTGTCCCTGGGGATGAGCCCAGGAGAGGGAAGGCTAGTCCTGGTCCACAAAGTGAGATGGAGCGGGCAAGGCCAATGCCACTGTTAAATGCAACCATGCATATGAAGGCTCGTGCACCCAGCCAAGTGGGCCTTGGTCCAGCGATGCAAGCCTGGTTTACCATGGAGTGTATGAACAGGCTAAAGACAAACACAGATGATCATGCCAGTAGATGCAGAAGAAGCACACTGCAGAATCCAACAGCCATTCCTGATACAACTCTCTGCAACCTAATGAAGACGGGCGATCACCTCTCAACCCCCTGCAGCGAACATCACTCTGCAAGAGCCAGAAGCTAGATGCCTCCCCGGAAGACTGGGAACAAGGCAAGGATGTCCCGCCCACCCCTCTGTTCAGCAGCACACGGGAAGTACTAGTGAGTGCAAAGGCAAGAGAAGGAAACAGAAGGTTTACTGATGTGGGAGGAAGACATAAAACTGCCTGTGTTTGCAGATAATACGATTGTCTAGGAAGAAAACCACAAAGCTCAATAAAAACAAAACAAACTCTTGAAACCAGCAAATTATTATAGCAAGCTAGAGGAGAACCCAGAACCAAGCCCACTGCTCTTGAGGTGATTCGGAGTCCTGGCGACCTCTCGCAGGCAGAGTGGAACTGCCCTGTGGGTTTCCATAGCTGTGATCTTTAGGGAAGCAGACTGCTACTTTGTCCTTCAGAGCAGCCGGTGGGTTTGAACCATCCACCTTGAGGTTAGCAGCCCAGTGCTTAACCCACAGAGCCCGCACCTGCATGTGTGTACAATCCTGTGCTGGTGCATTGCGGGTTTGGGGGCTTTGGCCAAGTAGGCTAATTTTGGCTGGTTAGCAGTCAGGGGTAGGAAGTTTGGATCTTGAAAGTTCCTGGGGCTGCAGACGAGAGAGACAGGCAGACACACACACACACACACACACACACACACACACACACACACACACACACACACACACACCAAGCAATCAACTGACCAACCTCCAGGGAGACAAATTTCCACGCTGTAGGTCAGGGCAGGGAAGCCTGGGTGAGGGGGGATATTTGTTGAAGGAGCCGGAAGACGCACCCCAACCCCACCCCAGGCAGGCATGGTGCTCAGAGCTAGGGATTCAAGAATGAGAGGACTCCTGGGAGCTCACACTGTGGCTGTGGGCAGGGACCCAACTGACCGGCCCCGAGCTGTCCTCTTAGCAGCCTGGGCGAGGACCCCACAGCACACGCAGTCGAGGCATGGGAAGGTCACACACTGCATGGCAGGATGCAGGGCCCCTCCTCCCCACCTGCTTGGTCCTCCACTAAGCGGAAGTGGAGGGGTGGGCTCTGAGAGACACAGGGAAGCAGGAGAGAGTGCGGGCGGACAGTGATGTCTGAGGGGTCATCTGTGTCATTTCTTTCCTTTGGAGTGTGCCCCCTGCAGCTCCTCAGTAACTACCAGCACGGGCACATGGGCACAGCCCGGCCGGGGTCAGGGTCAAGGTGTGCTCAGCCACCAGGGAAAGCTAGTCCATCAGGCCTGGTGTAGTGTGTGTGTGTGTGGTCAGCAGAGGCTGGCGTGGGCCAGGCAGGTGGGGGCTGTGGAGAGAGCATCTCAGGTCAGAGGAGGCTTGGACTCCGGGAGCCACAGTCCGTGGGGTGAGGGGCTCATCTTATTTGTTCTGCAGTCTGCTGTGCGGGGCGTCAGGGCCCTGCTGGCAGTAATGTCTGCAGTGTCCCAGCCTCCTGCAGACGGTGCTGGGGGCTGCTTGGGGGCTACCTGGGCCAGGTAGGAGGGCACAGTAGCGGCAGGACCTGGGGCCGGGGGTGCTTTGTGCAGGCGTGCAGTGTTGAGGGAGGGGGCTGATGTGCTGGCTCTGGGACCTTGCCCTCTCGGCCGTCTCCCCTGGCTGTGGCCTCGTACTCTGGAGGATGACCTGCCCGGAGGGGCGCTGGGGCCCCGGAGGCCCCTGGCAGGTGTCGTTCAGTCCTGCTCCACGCTGTCGGCCGGCCACCGAGGGCCTTGGGATGAGTGGGCAGGGAGATGAAGGGGTGGTGGCAGTGGGGTGTCTGTAGGCACGGCACGGCCACTCTCCGCCTCGCTCTGCCAGGCACTGGGCTGCACCAGAAAACGTTGAGAGATGCCTCTTTCTTCCCCCAAAACCAAACCTGAGCGAAACTCCAATTGCTCAGGGAAAAGCAGGAGAAGTGGCTCTATGGGCAGGGCCCCCGGCCTCACCCTGGACTGGGGAGGCATCTGATGGGGGGTGGGGTAGGGGAGAGCACCCATGCGTGGCTGAAGAAAGTGAGGTGACTAGGTAGGACTGGGAGCTTCCTTGGTCATCTCCTGTGGTAGAAATAATAGGTGCCCCTTGTAGAGACTGGGCAGGACAAAAATAGACCCTGTTGGAAATGCTAGTTCCCTGCAGCCTCACACACAGAGACGACTGCTTTTAGTGCGGTGGCTGCGGGAGGGATGTGCTCTGCCCGACTGGGGCCCCTGACCTTTGTACTCAGCATCCAAGGCTGCTTCCAGGATTCCGGCTCCTCCGTGAAGACCGGGTTGATTGAAGCCTGGAGTCTGAAAGCTTCTCTCTGCCCCAGTGCTCAGGAGCTCCCTGTGCTCAATGGGTCCTAGACCAGGTCTGCGGGAGGTGGCTAAGGGTTTGGGCTTTTTCAAGTTCCCGGTCCGGCCCCAGGGTGAGGAGAGAAGGGGGCGTGGAAACCGGAATCGCTAGGAGCGATCATGGAGCACTGAGGTGGGGATGGAGGAGTTGGAACAAAATGTGTATAAATTGTTGAAGGTAACACAGGCCATCCGCTCTGTCAACCTTCATCCACATCATGCAAAGAAATAACAAGAACAAAACCAACACACAAAGAGACAGTAAAATAGTCAGACGGGGAAGAAGCAGGGGTGAGGACATGGAGAGTAGCTAGGGGCTCTCCCCTCCTTCTCCTCCCACTGCCCTCCTGCCTCACTTCCCCTGGAGAGGGTGGGCGGAGCGCATCCATCCTCTGAGGGTCGTCTTCTCGCCTGGGGAGCGACTCCGTTCAGGCCTTGAGTGGGTCCCCAGGCAGGGCGGCGGGTGGGCACATCGCCCCAGAGGAAGCACTAGGCTTCCGTTAAGATGGTCTCTCACAAAGGGCTGCGATCGGAGGTGCCCAGCAAAGGCCTTTTCAGGAACAACAAACAAATGAAAACCCCCTTTAAAAACCAGCGCACTGTAACGAGTCTGTTGCAGACATTTGGGTGTTCAAGAACTTTGGGGGTGCAGGGGATCCCCAGGGACCTGACACTATGTGGTAGGTGGATCCAGGGGGAGGTGACCACATTGCCAAGCGCGCGCGTGTGTGTGTGTGTGGTGTGCATGCATCTGTGTGGTGTGATGTATGTGGTGTGTGTGTGGTATGGTATGTGTGTTGTGTGAGTGGTGTATATGTGTGGTGTGCACATATCTGTGTAGTGTGGTGTGTGTGTATGTGTAGTATGTATGTGGTGTGTGTGGTGTGGTATGTGTGTGTGTTGTGTGCGTGGTGTATGTGTTGTGTGTATATGTATGTGTGGTGTAGGTATTGTGTGTGTGTATGTGGTGTGGTATGTGTGTGTGTTGTGCACACGTGTCCCTGTGTGGTGGAGTGTGTGTATGACGTGGCACATGGAGCCTCCCGGGGGCCCTTCTGATGGTCTCGTCCAGGCACTGTGGGAGGGGAGACTTCACTCCTTGCTGGCTGGTTCCCCAGCGGAGATGCCTCTTCCCGCCTCTCCTAATTCAGAACCTTGGGGCTCACGGTGGCCTGGAGGAGCAGACCTGCTCAGCACAGGAGACCTGCCCCTCTGGGGTGCTGCTTAAAGCCTATTCTGCAGGCTGGCAGCTTCCCACTGGTGCTGGGTGGAAGAAGGGCAGAGCGAGGGAGCCCGCGGCAACCACAAAATAGCTTCTCAGATTGGGGGTGTGAGAGGGTATGGAGAGCACTAGAGACCGAGCGAGCGGGTGTGCAGGTCTGAGCCCTGCGGCTGGGCGTGTGCTGTAAACTGGTGGGGCCTCCTCTGCCCGTAGTCATGGCTGAGTGAGGACCACGAGAGGCAGTGGTGCTTAGGTGCTTCCACTGCCACCCCCACCATCCTGGGCCCTGCCCACTTCCCAGGCAGCCACGCTCAGCATTCGTAGCTGCTCCTTCTACCGTCTTTGCCGTCCCTGTTAGCCAAATAAGCCATTGTTTCTGTGTTGAAGAGTACACTAACATGGAGACAGCATTTCTCCCCTGGAGTTATTTTTAAGTATATAATTCAGTGGCACTAAGTGCACTCGCCATGTGTGCGCCCACTGGCCCATCCATCAGCCATCCACACCCAAATGTATAGCCTCACACTAACTAGACATGTGGCACCCCGGAAGCAGTAGCTCCCCGTCGCCTCCTCCCTGCCGCCCGAGAACCACGAATAAACTTTGGCCTATACCTTTGCCTGGTCTAGATGTTTCATGTAAGTGGGATATAGATGTTCCAGATGACTCTTTAAAAGAATAGCTTCACTGGTGTGTGCTTCACCCTACCATACAGTTTCAGCCGCTCCGTCACACTAAGACTCGTGTGGTCATCCACAGCCCATTGCAGGACATCTCCTTCTCATCCGCATTGTTGCGAGCTCGACGGCTGTCCGTTTGTGCCTGGCTTTTCACTCGCCGTAACGTTTTCAAGGTTGAGTCATGTCACGGGCCTGCCTCTGCGTTTCACTCTCTTTGTGGCTGCATAATATTCCATGGTGTGGCTCAACGACAACATACTGCTTTTGCAGTCATCGGTGGGTGGGCCAGAGCAGGGCTGCCTCCACCTTTGGCTGTTGTGAGCAGCGCTGTGAAGAACGCTGACATCCATTGGAGCCTCTGCTCGCTCGGGTGTGTACCTAGAAATGGAGTCAGCAGGTCATCCTGGAATGCCCTGCCCACTTTCTGGGCACTGGCCAAACGGTTTTCCGCAGCCGCTGCACCGTTTCCTTTCCCACCCCTAATGCAGCTAGGCTCGTTTCTCCCTGTCTTCCATAATGGCCACCTTCGGGTGGGTGCAGGGGCATCTCGTGGTTTCGATGCGAGCCTCCCTACTGACGCAGCATGCTTCTTGGGCGAGCAGTGCAGACCCCTGCGTGTGGTGCACAGGCAGGTTCAAGGTAAAACTATCAGGTAAAGCATGCAGCGAGAGAGCCCAGGCAGCCCTGAGAGCCAGTGGAGCACAGGGAGACTGACCCACAGCGCTGGATCAAAACGCGTCAGGACCAGCTGCAGGCAACTGACTTGCTAACGGGTAGCAGCAATTTGTGTAGAAATGTCCATTCAGGTCCCTGTCTTTTTGTGGATGGCTTGTAGGCATAAGCCATTATTTCTGATCAGGTCCAATTGAGAATTGCTCTCTCCTTTAGGGAAGATGAAGATTTCTCCCTTACACCATCCTGCGCCGCCTCCTCCCACCTTCCCAAGAAAGTCATGTGTGATTGATTCCAGGTCAAGTGGGGTTTTTATCCTGTGGAAGAGGGCTTCAAAAAGTTCATGGGAAAATGGGATTGAAAGGTGTAGAGTTTCTCCATGAGCTTTCCGGAGGTCCCTCCTATATGTAAACATTAGTCATGGCTGAGCCTAGTGGGGCCAGGGAAAGGATGAGGCGTTCCACTCCGGGAAAGAGTCTCAGTCTCGGAAACCCACAGGGGCGGTTTGAGCCTGCCCTACAGGGTCTCTGCGTCAGAATTGACCCCTTGATGGCAGAGAGTTGAGTTGGAGCCTGAAGGTCTGCTAGAATTCCTTTCTTTCCTTTACCACCCCCCCCCCCCCCAACAGCTCAGCTCTTTGCAGTCGTCCCCAGGTTTCTGTGTTCTCCAGTAGATGACCAACGCTGGTTTCCTGTGGTCAAAAGATAGCAATACTTTATCAGTTTTGTTTGTTTCTGGGACCCTTATCACGCCGCTCCCAGTGACAAGGCAGAGCTGTTATCTAGGGAATTCCTGGGCCCCTGGATCTCAGTCCTGGTTACTCTGTCTTTGACAGAGCGTAGCTTCTGTTAAACTTGGGAGGAAGGACACATGAGAAATAGTTCTCACACCTGGAAATGGCTTCATTCTGCCCTTGGAACGTTCATCCCTGCACGTGGTCCCCAGTGTGGCTAGTGAAGAGCCCAGGACCATTCTGATTGCCATTGTTCTCCCGTCTGGAAGTCCTGAGGGCTGCTGTTGACTCCATGTTCTGACGCCCCCAGTGGCGTCTCAGCCTCCGTCTTTGTTCATGCATCGTGCTGGCTACTCCAGGCTCCCTCTGCTCCGCCTCGGATGTGGTCCTCATCTCACTTCTTTCATGCCGTCTTCCTTTCCGTCTCTCTCTCCCTTCTCCCCACCTCCCCCATCTCTCCAGGGATTTCACTCGTTTATTTGGTTGGTGAACTTCTTGGATTGACCTCCAGTCAGCTCATGTTCTGCCTTTGAGGTGGAATCTCATCCATTTCAGCTTCTAACTTGTCCTGTAGATGACTTGTCCCCGCTGGGCTGTTCCTGGGATGGATGTGCTCTGGCAGCTTGGGGACGATGACCTGTCTGTCTGACAGCCCTGTATCTGACCTTATCAGTTAGCTGCTCTGTCCCTCAGTCCAGAGCCTTTGGCCTCTGTTTCTCTGGGAACATCCTTCCTCACATCTGTAGTGGAGAAGAGGGAAATGGCCAGACTGCACAGAACGGGAGGGAAGGCCTGTGGGGTGTCTCATTGTCCCGCACAAGGATGCGTGTGATGATGTGGCTTTCTGGCCCAGCCCAGGTCTTCTGAGAGTCTGAGTGTAGTTACAGGGTCTGGGAAGCAGAGGACGGGAAGGTTCCTCGTTGAGTCCACCCCTCCCTGTAAATCCACGTACAGCACCTCCCCTGAAGGGTAAACTGCACACAGCCCTGGCCATGACCTCCCTTTCCATGGGTCTCTCTGTGAAGTCCGCACTGAGAAGAACACGGGCTCTGGAAGAATGGAAATCTGACCCTGAATCCCCCGCTCCCTTTTAATTGTTCTTGGATGAACGATTTTGTCTGTGAGCCTCAGCTTTCTAGGCTGAGAAATAGGGACGGTGTCTCTTGCCGCACAGATGAAATACAGATAGAATTGAGGTAAGAGCCCCAGGGCCGGTGGTCACACGAAGTGGGTGCTGGCCCAGTGTCAGCACTGTGGCCTCAGCCAGCTAAGGTCTCTTCGGGCCAGTCTGTCGGCTCCTGCCGCGGTGTTCCTGGCAGGGCTTGGGGTGAGTCAGTGTGTGGGTGCGGGGTGTGTGTGGACTGGGTTGGAGTTTTCCTGGCCCTGGGCCTTCGGGGTGAGCTGTTCCTTTCTGGGCTCCCTGGTGGCTCTGAGCGGAGCATGGCTGGACCTGGCCAAGGAGATGATGCAAATAGAGGAAAATATCGGTAGGTTTGCTTGCACCAGGCTCCTGGGGCTGTAGGGGTCTCTTCCAGGTCCAGTTTTGCGCTCCTGGGCCCCATATGGGTTTTTTTGTTTGGTTTGTTTGGGGACAGAGAGGTAGAGGTCTCTGTGTTGCAGGGATGTGAGCTGTGAGCGGCACCCAGGGGCAGTCTTGCTTGTGCAGGATGTGGCGTCTCCATCTTGGAAAAGCCCTGAGCTGTTCCTGGCTCAGCCTGAGCCTGGGAGCCAGGGCCTGTGCCTCAGAGCAGGGCCCCTGGGGAGAGGCTGCCTGGTCCTGCATCAAGGAGGTACCCTGTGGCCAGTGACCTGACCTCCACCTGTCGCCCCTGTCCCCACAGGTGGTACAAGTTACACTCCAAGACGGGCAAGAAGGAGAAAGAGCGCGGGGAGATCCAAGTCACCATCCAGTTCACGCGCAACAACCTGAGCGCCAGCATGTTTGACCTGTCCATGAAGGACAAGCCGAGGTCCCCCTTCAGCAAGCTCAAGGACAAGATGAAGGGCAAGAAGAAGTTTGACCTGGAGTCAGCCTCCGCCATCCTCCCCAGCAGTGCCCTGGAGGACCCCGAGCTGGGCAGCCTGGGCAAGATGGGCAAAGCCAAGGGCTTCTTCCTCCGGAACAAGCTGCGCAAGTCGTCCCTGACCCAGTCCAACACGTCGCTGGGCTCCGACAGCACCCTGTCATCTGCCAGCGGGAGCCTGGCCTACCAGGGGCCTGGCGCCGAGCTCCTCACCCGCTCGCCCAGCCGCACCAGCTGGCTGTCCACCGAAGGGGGTGAGCGTGGGGGGCCCCCTCCCAGGGCAGGGCAGAGGGAGGCTGCAGTGGGAAGGCCTATACGCGTTGCCCCCCCACCCCACTAACACCAGCTGTTTCCCTTCCCAGGCAGGGACTCTGCACCGTCCCCCAAGTTCACACACAAAAGGACCTGTAGCGATGAGGCCAGCCAGCTGCGGGCAGCTCCCCCCCGGGCTCTTGACCTTCAGGGCCACGAAGCGACCTCCCGATCCTCCCTCTGTGTCAACGGGAGTCACATTTATAATGAGGAACCCCCAGAGCCCCTGCGGCACCGAAGCTCCATCTCGGGCCCCTTCCCCGCCTCCAGCTCCCTGCACACGGTCTCCTCCCGGCCCTCTGAGGAGGGGCCCCGGGCTGCCGACGAAGCTGGGGTCAGGGGCAGCCGCAGCGCCAGCAGCTCGGAGGCACTGCCGGGACCGGAGGAGCCGAGCTTGCAGCCCAGAGTGCTGGGTGTGGGGGCTGGCCGAGCTGGCGAGGAGGAGGGGGCCCGGTTTCCAGAGGGAAAGCCAGTCCAGGTGGCCACACCCATGGTGGCCTCCTCAGAGGCCGTGGCCGAGAGAGAGGGATCCCGAAAGGAGGAGCGGAAGCCCCGGATGGGCCTCTTTCACCATCACCACCCCAGCTTGAGCCGGAGCGAGTTGGGGCGACGTAGTTCACTGGGGGAGAAGGGCGGTCCCACCCCAGGGGCCTCCCCACACCACTCATCCAGCGGGGAGGAGAAGGCCAAGAGTAGCTGGTTTGGCTTGAGAGAGGCCAAGGAGCCAACTCAGAAACCCAGGTACGTCCATCCATGGCAACCCCACCCTCCTCCGTGGGGAGGACGCTGGGGTGTTGGTGGTCACTGGCCCAGACCCTGGGCCAGGGAGATCAGAGCAGAGGTGACTGCTGGGCAGGCTGCTGGGGCTCTGGCTTTGCATGGTCAGCGGGCTCCCTCATCCTCCTCAGCCCCGGCTTGCTCTCTGCATGTGGACACAGGTGAGTTACGAGCGGCCTGAGGTGGCCAGGTTGTGGTACTTGGAGGGTCACGGTGGGGCAAGGTGGCACCCCTGCCCTCTGAAGAGGGCTCAGGGTCCGGGGAAGCAGAGAGGAACCATTTGTCTGGATTCTTTGTTTCCTAGTCTTTGCTTCTTGCTCTCTGGCCTCAAGGTAAAGACACTTTGGCAATTAGGGAAGAGGGATTTGGGGACTGTCCCCCCTGACTTCTCCCAGCCTCTGGGAAAGTAGACTGCTCCCCAGGTGCTCCAGTTGGCTTGTGGTCTCCACCCTGTGAGAAATGGGAGCCCAGGCTTGGGTGCCTGGTAGGGATTGAGTTGTGCCCCCTCTAAATTAGGTTGGGGGTGGGTGGGGGTTCAATCCCATTGGGGAATGATCTCCCTGCTTTGTTGTGGTAATGAGGCAGGATCCCTGTAGTGCCCATCTCTTCTGAGATGTAAAAGGTTAAGTAAAAGCCAGCCAGGAGGTGAGGGAAGGAAGATGCCAAGCCATGTGAAGGTCACTCAAGGACAGAAGCCCACACAGCTAAGAGCCTTCTTCCAGAACTGGCAAAGAAGGGCCACTTTCCCTGAGAGCCGGCTCCCTGAATGCCAACCTCTAGCTGGAAACTAACCTGTGAAGCCTCCACTGGTGGTATTTCTGAGGCAGCTGCAGTAGCTGAGATGATACCCCTAGTATGCAGCTCCCCTGAAACTGTAACCTCCCCACTACCCCTGGAGACCCCTGGGGCTCTGCCTCCCCCTGGCGTCTTCTGGTCTGGGGGCACAGCAGCTGCTCTGCCTGAGTTTGCCAAGGCCCAGCCAGGAGGGACTCTGGAGCCTTCAGCTCTGAACCCCAGCAGATCTCTTGGTCCCTGAGCCAGAAGAGACTGATTCCTTATCTGGCAGTAACCAGGGTAGGGCCCAGCAGCACAAGTCTGCCTTCCAAGGGCCTGGGACCAATGCAGGCAATGTCTTGGACAACGACAGCCTGTGTGGTAAGGGCAGGTATTCTGGTCTCTCAGCACGTCTAGCCCTCCCAGCCCTGTGGGTGTGTGGGCCAGAGATGGGTGGGCAGGCTGGGCACAGTCATGTGGGTTTGAGACACAGGGGACAGAGGGAAGAGCAGGGAGACTTAAAGCCCTGGCCTTTCTTTCTCTGCGAGATGCTGAGTCTGCTAGTGGAATGGAGAATGAAGCGAGACCTTTTCCAGGGCTGGACCCTCCATGGCTGCTGGAAACCTTCATCACAGCCTCATGGATGAGGGGCGTGGGCGTGGGGTGGGGTGGGGGTGGCTGAGTCAGTGTGGGTGAGGCCTCCCTTTGCTCCCTGCCTAGACCAGCAGCTTCTGTCCTTACTGCCTAGCCCCCACGTGCCAAACACCCAGGGCGCACTGCTGGGCCTCTGCAGCCTGGGCAAGACTGGCCCTTCTGCATGTCTAGACTCAGCTTGTAGCCCCGGGACAACTCTGGGAGGTATATGGAGGGTGTGGTACTGGGGACACAGCTGGGTACCTGGGCAGGGTAGTTGCTGGGAGGGGCTGGCAGACCCAGGTCAGAGGGGCCCCGGATGGGAGCTCAGTGCTGCTGGCGGTGGGACCAGCTCTTGAGCCTTTTTAAGTTTTTTTGTGTGTGAGGTCATGTAGGAGAGAACCCATAGGTGTGATTAGGAACCATGGTAGTATAGTGGTTGTGCATTGTTTGGCTGCTAACCACGAGGTCAGCAGTTTGAAACCAGCAGCTGCTGCCCAGGAGAAAGATGAGGCTTTCTAGTCGTGTGAAGAGTTAAGTCTTGGGAACCCATGCGGCCGTTCTGCCCTGACCTAGGGTGTGCCTGTGAGTTGGCACTGACCGGATGGCAGAGTGTAGTGGGAGGTGTGAGTTTGAGTGATGTTGGAGGTGGCCTTGCCCCCGGGATGCCCCGTCTCTGCTCTGCTTCTCCTGTCCCCCTGGGTCTTCCAACAACCTCTCAGAGCCCAGATAATTGGGGTCATTCACGGCCAGAGATGAGCTGAGGTTTCTGTCCTGCGTGAGCCTTGTCCTCAGTGGGTTGGAGGGCACCCAGCAGCCCCCACCCCCACCCCCGTGCCCGCTTGCTGGCGGCTGCTGCAGTGCAGGTGCTGGGGCTGTGCCACCAGGCAGTGGCCTGGCCTGGAGAGACAGGAAGCTGGACACTGAGCCCCCTCTGCACCAGCCTGACCCTGTGTGCCTTGGAGGCAGGCGGGTGGCAGGAAGGACCCTTGGGCTTACCTGAAGGCCTCTGAGGGAGAATGAGCGGTGAGCCCTGGGGCTGCCCTTGAAGGGTGTCGCCTTCACGCTGAGCAGGGCAGTGGTGCCCTCTAGTGCTCCCACATGGTACTGCTGTGTCCCCCAGGGAGGTAGAAAGCCCATGCTCTGAATTCTAGCCCTATAACGCGGAGCACGACATTTTCATGACATTGGATTAATGTATATATATTAGTATGAAAGTAAAGAATAAAAACAAAAAACTTTCCTGAAATTAAAAATTCAGGCGTTATAGGCCTAGAAAAACAGCTGTTGCAGTGGCCGGAAGAGAAGGAACCAGTGTGGAGGGCCAGAAGATGACCCTCCTCCAGTCTCGGAACTCCTCTCCTTTGTCAAAAGGCCCCACAACTCTGTGGCACCAGGCCTTCGACCGACCGCGAGCGTGTGTCAGGAGGTGGCAGACAAGGAGGGGCGCTGGAGACCCGGGTGTCCTCCCTGCTCCCATTGCTGCCGTGAACCATCTAGACTGGGCCCCAGCAGGACAGGGCCCTGCAGATTCATACCAAAGCCTCTACGGCTCTTCGTTTCCCAGCCCTTAGAATCGGAGCTTCCCGAGGCATTGCTGTGGACCTCGGCCTCTCCAGCTCCTTCACACGAACACAAGACTTTGGAGTCTCTATTAGGGAATCCATGCAGGATACTTTTTTTTTTTTTAATTGAGGCAGGTATGGTACAACATTTCAAGAGGTACCCTCAAGGGCAACACTAACAGAGAGAGGTGTGTTAACGTCCATCTGCCTATAAGGAGGACCACATGACACGACTACAATCCACACATCGTCACCACAAATGCCAAAGGCAAAGAAATGGAAGTTTTTTAAAAACAACTTCTGTATTCTAAAATCGATCCGACGTACGATCAAGATGAATTGATACCTACTGACGACCACAATGCGGAAGTTGGAAACAAAGGAGGGGGTCGGTAGACGTTGGAAAAGATGGCCCTGGAAAATATAAACACCTGCTAAACTTGCATGTTGGAATTTTTGAGACCAGCGATTTCTTCATGTCAAAGTGCTTTCTTTTTTTTTTGGGTTATGGTTTTGTGTTTGTTTTTCATTTAATCTTTATTTTAAATCCATTTACTAGGGGCTCATACAACTCTTATCACAATCCATACATACATCAGTTGTATAAAGCACATTTGTACATTCATTGCCCTCATCATTCTCAAAACATTTGCTCTCCTGTAAGCTCTTGGCATCAGCTCATGTTCCCCCTCCCTTCCTCCTCCCCTCTCCCTCATGAACCTTGATAAATTATTATTTTGTAAATTGGTTTCATTAGTAACATAAATGGTGACTATTTACTTGGACCTCACCAGATGGAACCCATGGAAATCCATTCTGGGAAGAGGCCTTGTTCATTGATTCTAACAAGGCCAGAGGCAAACTGTGGAACAGACCATTGCTCCTACGCAAGTTCAAGTTGAAACTGAAGAGATTCAAATCCTAGAGCCAAACTATGACCTTGAGGATCTCCCACCTGAATTCAAAGACGGATTTAAAGGAACCGGCTTGACCCATTAATGATGCCTGTCTGGAGCCCAGACACATTGTGGGGTGGCCTCAGGGACACGTACAAAGAAGACAGGAGCGACAGGTCAAAAATGCCTGCGAGAAGCCTGACACTTGCTCTGGGGCAGGAGAAAGCAGAGTGCAGCTACAGGCACCCGCAGCTCTGTCAGCACGTGCATGTGGTTCTGCAGTAAAGCCGAGACGTTTTAAAGGGCATTGTTCGGATAATGCTGATTTCACTTGTTCTTCACAACACCTCTATGGCTCTTGAACACTTCGTCAATGGTTGTGAGGACGGGACCAGCTCTTCCCTCTCGAGAGCCTGCTGCCCCCGACTCTGGAGCGCAGAGAAGGCAGAGTGAGGGGAAGAAGCGATGAAGTAGAAGGGCGAGGTGGAACAGGACGGTGACCCGGGCAAAGATCTGGAGGCAGACAACCGAAAGGAAAGAACATGTCCAGCGTTTCTCAAGCGGACATCATGGAAGGCAAGCACTCCAGCCTCGACCTTCGGGAGTGAAGGGTGCTATAGGCAGATGGAGCGTGAGCCACATTGGGCAGCTGACTGCAAGGCGGCAGTTCAACCCCGGCAGCCCCTCACAGCTGCAGACGCTGCCGAGAGTAGCTCCGCTCCGTCTCTGTGGGTCAGAACCAGTTCTACGGCAGTAGGGTTGGGTTTAGGTTTATGGGCGAATGTTGCACGATGCAGGAGCCAGCCAAGAGAGCAGAAAGAATACGAGAATCATGGCACCCAACGAACTGGTCGGCGTGCGGCCCGGAACGCACCAGCAAAGAACAAAGCTCCAGGAACTGACAGGTGCCCGGTGAGATGTTTCTACAAAGGGACGCAGTGGCGGAAACATCGTATGCTTCTGCCAAGGAATTCAGAAGATAAGCTACCTGGTCAACCTACTGAAAGTGATGCTTCTTTGTCCCCGTTCCAAAGAGAGGTGACCTCACAGAAAGTGATATCCTTAGTATCACACGGAAGTAAAACTTTGCAGAAGAGAATCTGACAGTGGTTGCTGCTGCACATGTGACAAGGACCGGCCAGAAATTCAAGCTAGATCCGGAAGATTCTGTGGCGTGGGGGCTGTCACGGCGACCGTCAGGTGCTCTTGGCTGGAAGCAGAGAAGGCCAGAAGGGGTTCAACGCGCTGCACTGGGGCATTTGACTGTGTGGATCGCAGGAACAACGAGTAACATTGTGAAGAATGGAGTTCCAGGGCACTTGGTGGTGCTCCTGTGGACACTGCTGTACCCAGACCAAGAGCCACCAACTGAGTAGACTCAGAGGGTAGGGCAAGGTGTGAAATCCGGGTGGGGGTGTGGTAGGGCTGTGTCCGTTCTCCCTACTTGTTTAGTGTGTGTGGTGTGCAAATAGCTCGGGAAACTGCGATCCGAAGGAGGAGGTGACAGCGGGATGGGAGGAAGACTGATTCCAACCTCCAGTGTGCAGATGACGGCACCCTGCTGCTGGAGCCTGAGGTCTGGAAGCCTTTGGTGACGAAACCAAAGACTGCAGCCTGTGGTCTGAGTGAGGCCTCAGCATAGAAGAGAGGAAATGCCGCCCGCCTGCCTCCGGAGCACCGTCGTGCTAAATGGAGAGCGTCCAGAAGCTGTTGAGGGCTGTGTTTCACTCCCACTTCGTTTTACATTACTGCCCTCGGAAGCAGCCGCTGAGAAGTCAAACAGTGCATCGGATTGGGCAGACCTGCCGCAAAAGGCCTTTTTAAAAGCAAACGGGTCACTTTCAGGGCTGGGTGCACCTGACCCGAGCCACGGTATTCTCAGCCACCTCCTGTACGTGTGAAAGCTGGTCAGTGACTACGGCAGACTGCCGTCTAAAGAAACGGTGCATTTGAGTTATGCTGTTGATGAAGAACACATTACTGGAAGAAATGGACAAATCCGCCTTGGAAGAATTAGAAGCAGAATGCTCGGTGGACTTGAAGATGGCAAGGCTTGGGCTCAGGTACTTTGGACCAGGTCCTGGAAGAGGATGTCGTGTGGTAAAGTAGAGGGCCAGCGGTCAAGAGATGAATTAACGATGGTCACAAAATGGGCTCAAGCAACGATTGTGAGGAAGGCGCAGGGTCCGTGGCGTTGCGTTTCGTCGTGCGCAGGACCAGCCCGAACCAACTTGATGGCAACTGACGGCGGCAGCACCGTGGCTCAGTGCAGAGGCGAGTGTGTCATGGTGGCTTTAGCAGGCTCTTCCTGCCCAGGTCCCTCACCAAGTGTGGGTGGGCACCGAGGAGCTGAGGAGTTCCCTGGCTGCAGGCATAGTTCAGAGGGCCCGGCTACATTCTTAGGGGTGTGAGGCGTCCATGACTGTGTGCCCAGTGACTTAGAGTGCGGTGAAAGAAACATCCTGGCCTGTCCCTGATTGCCTGGCATCTCTCATAGCACCCCTTCCCCGGTGGTACAGTGGCTAAGTGTGTGCGAATTGAACCCATTAACCTCTCCACGGGAGCAGGAGGAGGCAATCTGCCTCCGTAAAGACAGCTATGGAAACCCAACGGGGCAGTTCAATTCAGCCCTGCAGGGCTGCTGTAAGCGGGAATTGACTGGTTGGCAATGGATTTGGTGGTGGTTTTGTTTGTTTGTTTGTTTGTTTGTTATATTTCAATACATTAACAATGTTCTGATTTAGAGATTACTCATATGGCCCTCTACCTATAACTTCCAAGGCCCCTCCCTGTTACTCTATTCTACTCAGGTGATGGGACGGGACTGTGTCTGGTCTCCTGAACCCCTTTCTGGGGAGGAGCCAGCAAATGCAGGCCTTAGGAGGACTGGCAGGGGGTGGGGCCCCAGCAAATGGTGGGTATGCCCTGGAGGTTGCCTTTGACCTTCTGATGGACTGCCTGGTTGAAAGCCTTTGGAGATCCACAAGGCACAGCTAGGACCCATGGATGGGGGTCACGAGGGCATCAGCTTCGTCCAAACCTAAGGGGGCATGCTCTTCTGGTGACACCTGGCTGCACAGGCCTCGGTGATCTGTCCATCACGTGAACAGGTGATTCCTGGATTAAGTGGCAGGCCCTGAGGGTGAAGGACAGAGGCATTTTGGATTCTGGCTTTTGCCGCTGCCATCCGATCTGAAGCCAGAGGGGGAGGAGTGGGTGGAGGCTCTAGCCCATGGGTTCTCCAACTTCCCAACACCGTGACCCTTTCATACAGTTCCTCATGTGGTGCTGACCCAACCATACAATGATTTTTGTTGCTACCTTCATCACTTTGCTACTGTGATGAATCGGGTGATGCCTATGAAAGGGTCGTTCGACCCCCAAAAGGTTCGCAACCCACAAGTTGAGAACCGCTGCTCTAGCAGAAAGTGTGGAGGTTTGGTACAAGGCAACGTTTCCTTAGAGAGCAACCATCTGGCCCTAAAACGGAAGGCAGGTGGGCACACGTGAAGTCCCACTGCTGGGCCGCCCGGTGGGCGCAGATATGCAGGTGGTGTCTCTGGCCTTGCAGCTCAGCAGCAAAGGTGGCCTCACACAGAGGCACCGTGGGAGGGGGAGAAGCTTATCAAGTGAGCATGTCTTTGCTCCTGGAGTGTGTCCAGGGAGGTCCCGAGAGTACAGGGGGTGGGTGGGAGTCCTGCTGCTGGATGGGAGGGGCGGGCAGGTGATCTCTGAGGTTCCGGGCTACAGAATGGCTGCCTTCCTGGCGCCTGGAGTCCTCCCAGGGGAGCGCCCTTTGCCGATTCCATACCAACGAGTTCGCGTGGCTCCCCCGGGAGCCCGTGAGCAGGGTTGTGGCCAGGTTGCTGAGCCTATCCTGGGACTTCCAGCCTCCTGCCCTGCAGCTCTGCCGACTAGCCAGTTTGCCCAAGACTGCCAGGGTGAGTGGTGCCGGGCTGAAGCTGGGAGCATGTAGAGCTGGGTGCTGTGTGCAGGGGTGCCCTCTCTCCTCAGAATACTGAGGGCCTGGAAGAGGGTCGCTCCAAGTGGTCCTGGCCCTGGCCTGGGGTCTGTGTCCTGCGGGCAGGTTTGGCCTATGATGTGTGTGTTCCAGTGGAGGGGTGTGTGTGTGTGTGTGTGTGTGTGTGTGTGTGTGTGTGTGTGTTGGAGCGGGAGGACAGGGGCTTCAATCCCACATTCGTGTTTCATTGTTCCTTATCCATTAGTCCCCTAGGCAGGCCCATGTGCCGAGGCCCTGGCCACTGCTGGGAGTGAAGAGAGCAGGGGCATTGACCGGGGTTGAGTTTCTGGGCCCAGGCACCTCTCTCTTCAAGCATCTTCTTTGTGGGCTGACCACAGAAACCCAGTGGTCCTGGGTAGCTCGGGGGGTGGAGGGGCGGCAGGGTGTGTGTGTGTGTAGGGTAGGGTAGGAGTGGCAGGGTGTGTGTGTGTGTGTGTGTGTGTGTGTGTGTGTGTGTAGGGTAGGAGTGGATGCAGTTTCTTTTCTACCCATGACCTCAAACTGTAAGTGGTGGGGATGATGAGGCTGAGCTGTGGGATGAAGCTGGCTGAGGGGAGAGGATGGTTATATAGAAGAGCTTCCCTCTGGGACAAGGAATGAAGGCCTTGGGACTTGGAGGGGGGGGTCACGGGTAGCAGAGGGTAAGGCCCCTGCCATCTGGGTCTTGCAGTGGCTTCAGCCACAGGGCAGGCCCCTGTTACACCCGTGTTTAATTGCTGAGAAAAGCGTGGGCCCCTTTTCTCCAATGCTGTTTTTTCTGGCCTTGTACCTGCTCCCCTAGTTTCTGAGGGTACTCTCGCCCACAGCTCTCCAAACAGCCACGAGGTGCTGGAGATCAGGTGTGGGTTTGGGCCCGGCTCCCCACTGGCAGAGAGGGAGAGGGTGCTGAGGGCCATGCTCACCAGTGTCCTTAGGGGTGCAGGCTACTTGCCCTGCTCCCACCCAGCCCCTACCCCGGGGAGCCAGGCCCTGTGTAGGGAGACAGACAGACCCCTGGCAGCCCTTGGTGGCACCCAGAGTTGCCACTGCTGCTTCTGTGGCTATTGTCAGTCTTTCACCCCTCCAGCAGGGCAGCTTTTGGAGCTGCCTGGGTGCCCTTGTGAGGGCATTGCCTGTGTGGTCCAGGCTAGGTGGGTGCTAACAGGTTCTTGTTGGCTCCTAGGCCAGGTGTGCCACCCCTCCCGGACATCCCGTGTCCTCACCTCCGGTTCCCATCAGGATAAGATTCCAGGTGCCCAGCCCGACCGGGCAGTGTTGGCTTTGTCCCCACCTTCCCCCAAGCCACTGTGATCGGCATTTCTATGGCCTCTGTGTTTTCCAAGCCAGGGTGAACCTGTCCCTCTCTGGGCCCTTTGAGCTCTGTGCTGGGTACCAGAGCCCCGTGTGGAGAAGGCAGAACCCCTCGCTCAGGTTTGGATGCTGGCTGCAAAATGAGAGCTTTGCAGTCTGGGTAGGCCCCCAGGTTCCATCAACTCTGCCTTCCCAAAAAAGTTCACTGCCATTGAGTCCATTCTGCCTTCTAGTGGCGTAGTGGGTTATGTGTTGCGCTGCTAACCCCAGGTGAGTGGTTTGAAGCCGGCAGACTCTCCATAGGAGAAAGATGAGGCTTTCTGCTCTTGCAGTTAGAGCCCTGGAAACCCACAGGGAAGTTCCACCCTGTCCTCTGCCTGGAGGGTACTGTCCTCTCCCCCAGTGCCCGAGCCCGGTCCTGGGGTGTGTGGTTCTCCTGCAGCTGAGGTGGGGAGGGGTGGGCTCGGCAGGAGTGTTTCCAGTCTTGGCATTAACCAGGAGGCTCACGGTTTTGTCTCCCTCCACAGCCTGGACGTGTCTCCTCAGGTAGAACCTGGCCCGGCCGCTCTTCCTCACCACCTCCCCCACCCCCCCTGTGCTCCGGCCCCTGCTGCTCCTGCTCCCATGCTAAGCACTAACCTTTCTGCAGCCGCCTCCCCTGCCGCTGCCACTGCTGCTGCCGCCACCGCCACCCCTGAAGCCGGCCGGCCTGGAGCCACGGGGTTCACCAACCCGTTCCTCTCCTCCCTGCAGAACAGCCCCTTCTTCAATGAGCTCGTAGCCCTCCGAATACTAAACTGCCCTTCACCTGCCCCCTCTCTCCCCAGTGCCTCCAGGGCCAGCCCCACGCCCCTGGCCTCCCCTGGGGAAACCCTGCCTGAGGGGGACGACACCTTCAACGTCTTTGCTGCCGGCAGGCTGTGTGCAGAGGCCACGAGCGAGAGCCCGGGCCCTGCAGGAGTGGGGCTGGAGGCAGCTGGGCTGCAGGCGCCAGGCCCCGGGGCCGTGGCTGTGGCTGTGAAGGCACCTGAGCCCCAGGGAGCCCCTGAAGGAGAAGGAAGAGATGGGAGCCATGTGTGGCTGGAGCCCATGATGCCTGTGGACCTGGGACTGGACCGTCTGAGCACAAGTGGGGTCCCGCCTGCACCCCTCGGCCTGGAAGGGGCCGGCCTGCCCTCTGCATCGTCCTCGGCTCAGTCGGAGCCAGGCAGGGAGCTCCCACCCCCAGGAGGGGGTGCAGGGCAGAGCCCGGCAGACAGTGCCACATCCCTGTTCAGCTCCCCAGAAGTGATCAGCTTGTGGGAGCGGCTGCCGGGCCCGGAAGACGCCCCAGAGGGCCAGGGGGACAGAGAGGCCTCCGGAAGTGAGAGCCAGCTTTTCCAGGAGCTCAACTCAGCCAGTGATGCCTGGCCTTGGGACGTGGTCACCGTTTCTCCCGGCCCCGAGCCATCCTCGCCAGTCCTGCCCGGAGAGCTGGGTGCGCCGTCTCCCTGCCAGGTGCAGCCAGAGTCACCAGAACCCGGGAGTCCACTGGGCCACCAGCCAGCCGTGGAGAGGGTGTCAGAGGAGGGGCTGCCGCCTCCCAAGCCCCCACGTCTCTTCAGACCGGGACATCCCTGGGAGGAAGAGGAGGAGGAGGAAGAGAAGGCTACGGGAAGGCTATATAACCAGGGGCCAGAGGCAAGGGAAGATACCTTCCTGAGCACGCTGGCTCCTGTGCCCCCAGAGGTCACGGAGGAGGGAGAGAAGCCCGAGTCTGAGTCTGACAGCCACTCTTCTGAGACTGTGCTGGGCGAGCCAGGCCGGGAGGATGCCAGCCCCCCTGTGCCAGGGTCCTGCCTGTCTCTGCCCACCAGTTGTCCGGAGGGCCCTGTGCACCCACCCTGCTCAGATGGCTTGGCTCTTCAGAGTCCACAGATTCTGCAGGCTCCAGAGAGAGAAGCCCCCGGGGCTCCTGTGGCCCAAAGCCAGGGACCAGCCGGAGAGGAGCTTAGACTTCTGTCAGTCAGCCCCCATCAGACTGACGTGTGGGCTTCGGAGGAGGGTGCTCTGAGCCCCTTCTTGTCTCAGGAGAGCCGAGATCCCCCCAGCTTCCCATCCTCATCTCCTCCAGGGTCCCAGGAGTCTTCCATCCACTCTGGTCCAGAAGAACTGCCCACCCCGCCGGAGCCTACCTTCCCACCACCCCCTCTCCCACCCTGGGCCAGCCACCTCCACGGGGCATTCAGCCCGCCGTGTGCCTCCCCGTCAGGAGCCTGGCCCCTGGCCTCTTCCTCTCTGGCCCTGGGAGGGCCACCCTCGCCCCGAGGACCCTTTGAGCCCTCCCCTTCTGAGGGCTCACCCACCCCCCTCAGGGAGGACCATGCTGCAGCCACCCCAGCCTCCCCGCTTGTGCTTCTGCCCTTGGAGACACGCCTAGTTGAGGAGCCACAGCCCAGTGCCAGGTGAGCGCCCTCTCCCAAGCACCCCACCCCCCTCCGGAAGAAGGGGTTGGAGCAGGGCCACAGTTTGCCAGGGGCTAGGGTGTTGGCAGGCAGGCAGTGTCCTTCCCCAGGGCAGGTGAGGGGTAGACCTGGGAGGTAGGATGGTGGGGGCTTTGATGAAAGGGGCTCTCTGTGATTTCAGCCTAGGGCTTGTGGGTGGCCTGAGGAGCTGCAGGAGATGGAGGATGGAGCTGGGGGAGAGCGGAGGGGGCCTTTCCAGAGCCCGCTGCTTAGATGCTCACGTGTCAGGGGAGCTGGCCACCTGTGAGCTGCTGGGAGGGGGCTTACCTGTTCCAGAGCCTGCTTCTCTTCCGGGGTCAGGGCAGAGGGGCTGGCAGGAAGCACAGGCCCTGGCTCTTTCCAGTTCCCTGTCCAGACGGGAGTGGGAAGCAGGCCGTGAAAAGCAGAGGGCACTTAAATGAGGGAGGAAGTTGGGAACACCTTGGGGGGTGGGCAACAAAAGAAAACTGAAATACTTTCTGTGCATGTGACACTCCTCCCCCTTCTCCCCTCCCCTCCCCCAAGGAAAGGACTAGGGCATCCGATGCTTTGTCAGTGTACATTCTGGGCCTTCTTGGGGCAGTGGGTGGTGTCCTGATGCTACCGGGGAGTGTGCAGTGGATAGTGGCTGCCTGGTGACTGGACGCTGTGGCACTGGTCTGACTGGCAAAGAAGCCGGAGGCTGTGAGGTCTTAGCAGTTGGCTGCTCAGAGGGGACCAGAGTTGAGGTCTGGAGACACAGGTCACGGAGTGGTAGTGGTGTGTGACTTGGTTAGGAGTAGGAAAGTCCAGAGGGCCTGTCAGGAAGGCCAGAGAACTGGGAAGGCCTTGGGCTCCAGGCCAGCCGGCCCCTCAGAAGCACCTCCGAGGCCCCTGCCAGCCCGCCAGCCCAGGCTCACACACCAGTGAGCATGCCCCGGGCAGAGCCCAGAGCAGAGATGAGGGACACTCTTCCCACAGACTTGGCTAGAGAGAGTGGGGCTTGGGGGAGCTCTGACTCTGACGCTGCTGTACCCCAGCTGCACTCTTACCCTCCTCCCAGCTGGCTTCTGGCGCTCTGTGTGCGCTCGGTGTGATCCCGACACCAAGTGAAGCCCAGTTTCTCAGACAGGGACCCTCAGCTGCAGGAGGACGACAGACCCGAGTCCAGGTCTCTGGCTCCTTGCTCAGGGCAGTTTGCTGCCACACTGGGAATCCCCTCCCCCCCCCCCCCCCCCCCGCCCTGCCCCGCTCCCTGCCAGGAATCCTTAATGGAGAGGGCGTGGGGAAGAAAGGACACAGAAGGCCCCCAGGCTGGGCTCTCTGCCACAGCTCTGTCCTGATTACAGAGCTGGCTTCTTTGCAGGGTCTCTGGTCATACCATTTTGTTTCTTGCCCCTGAACAGTCCAGCCCCTCTTAGGGGGCAGGATTACTGCCATAGGTGCAGGATTCTAGAGGTAGGTCAGCCTGGGGGGATCTGGGGGGCTTCCTGGAGGAGGTGTCCTTGCATGGACTTAGGACATGAGTTCTGAGCCCGCAGGCCGAGAGCAGGAGGCAGGAGGCAGAGTGAGCCTGTGTGCTCGTGGCTTGGGGAGAATGAGCCTGGGGAGGGACGGCAGGCATAGGCTGGCTTGTGCTGAGGTTTGTGCCCCCTTCTCTTTGAGGGGCCCCTTCTCTTGTAGGGGCCACTAAAGGGCTTGGACTTGCTGGAGGGGCCGTGGTTATTAGCCAGTAGCACAATGGGGGTGGTTGGAGGTGGACGAGCCCCCGGTTGGGAGAGGGTTTAGCTGCTGAAGCTGGGAGGGAGGGCAGGGAAGGTGGCCAGGGTGACCCTGAGTAGACCTGAGGCTGTAAGGAGGACCCAGGTTTCTGGTGTGGGTGCTCACCCTCTCCATTAAGGATGGGGTGGGGTGGAAAACTGGTTCTAGGACTGCCTGGGGTGGGGTGGGCTATGTGTGTGCCCGACCCAGTGTGGCATGAACGCGCCCCAGGGAAGGGAACAGGAGTCCTAGGCCCTGCTCTGGGTGCCCTCGCGGAAGCTGCTGGCGAGGCAGGGAGCGCTGGAGGAGGGGCAGCTGGGAGGACAGGGTGCTGTCCCGAGGTGGTCCCCGAGTGGAGAGAGCTGGTCCATGATCTCATCTGCAGGGGCCAGGTCTGGGGAGGGGGGAGCACACCAAGGAGGTGGAAAGAGCAGATCAGCAACTGAGCCTGAGGAGAGGCCACAAGAGGTCAGAACCCCAGAGTGAGGTCATGAGCGGAGAAGGGAGCAAGGAGCAGGAGCGAGTGGAACTCTGGCTGGGACGGCTCTCTGGGGCTGCCGGGGCTGGCATCCTAGTCTGGTGGCCTGAGTGAGGGTCAATGACAGGCGAGGCCTTAGACAGAATGTCCTCTGCATCCTCTGGGAAGCTGGCAGGAGAAGGGTATTGACGGAGGGGATGTGGGGGTGACAACTGAGTGGACACTTGGTGCTTCCTTGTGATGGGAAGCGACCCGCCCTCTGTTTGTTGCTCATGGTTTTAGCACTGAAAGCCCCGCCTCCTGGGAAGCACCCCATTCCTGTGGGGTAGCTGGTCACCACCCCTGAAAGAAGGTTACAGTGGGGATGGGGAAGGAGGGAAGCTGGAGGCAGGAGGCATGTGCGGGAAGACTGGCTGTGGGGGTGCAGGGGGCCCCTGCTTTCTCTGGGGAGGGGCAGTGTGGAAGGTGGCTCAGCCGCTGTCCTGGTGGGCTGGACTGGGCAGGAGGTGCCTCACCGCTGGCCCCACAGAGAAGCTTGCCTTTTCCTTCTGCCGCTCGACCCATCTCCTGTCTGTCTTTACAGTCCCCACCCTGTGAAGCCCCTCAGCGCTGCCTCCGTGGATGGCAGCCCCGACAGGAAGCCATCCCGCTCCAGTCTGAGCACAGCCCTGAGCAGTGGCCTGGAGAAGCTAAAAACAGTCACCGGCAGTGTTTCGCCCGTGACTCCTGCCTCCCAGGCTGCGGAGGCCAAGAGGCTGAAGGTGAAGCTTAGCAGGGCTCTTGGGGACACCCAGCAAGCAGGGCTCTCGGGGCACCCAGCGAGCACCTGGGCGGGCGGGTGGGGGGAACACGAGGGCGGGGGCAGGGAGGTTTGAGGAAACGAAGAGCCAGGGGTTGCTGGAGGTGTGGCTGCCCTTCTGACTCTCTCCCCATGTGGCCTCAGGACTCAGGTGCCCTGGACCAGTCTGCCAAGTACTACCACCTGACCCACGATGAGCTGATTGGCCTGCTCCTGCAGCGGGAGCGGGAGCTGACGCAGCGGGAGGAGCACGTGCAGGAGCTGGAGAGCTACATTGACCGGCTGCTGGTGCGCATCATGGAGTCCTCGCCCACCCTGCTGCAGATTCCCCCTGCACCCCCCGAGTAGTCCTGCCTCCCACTCTCACTCTGACCTGGGGCAGGGTGCGGCACCCTCCTCACTCCCTGCTCCCTTCTCCCTCCTGCTTCTACCAGAGCTGCTGACCTGACGGGGTGCCCTTTGGACGTCTGTTGTGGGGCGCAGGGCTCCGTGTACAACTTGTGGGTCTCTGGGAGCCCTGGGTCATGCCATGTAGCTTTGGGCGGGCCCAGGGAGTGGCGCCCTCAAGATAAGCCAGCGGTGAGCTGCAGTGCAGCATGGCAGCCTGGGGCCAGGCTGGTTGCTGACACGTAACTTTATACCTCTCAAAGATGCTCAGCCACTCCTTCCCCCTGCCCAATGCCCATCCTTTTCACCCCCTGCCCCCGCCCAGCTTCTAAGGGGGCTCTCAGTATTGCCAGGCTTGGACAGGCACCAAGCTGCTGTCTGTCTAGTGCGAACAAGAGGCCTGTGTGGGCAGGTCTGGTCTCTGCCACGTCCTGAGTCTGTGTCTGTCGCTAGGCGAGTGAGGAGCGGAGCTGTGTGATGGCGTGCACTCCGGGCTGTTCCCTGCATCCCCTCTTCTGACCTCTCATCCAGTGTCACCTGGAAATGTGAGGAGAGGGGCTGGTGGGACACCCACCACACTCCGAGGTGTGGGCCCCTCCAGGGCTCAGGGTTCTGGGGTTAGGCCTCTACCCCTGTTCGCTCTGCCCAACCAGATGCCAAGACTCTGTGCTCTGCTGCAAGCTCTGAACTTTTGGAAACCATTGACAATGTGCCTTTTGTGGAGGGGTTAGGAGCCCCTCCCCTTCTTGGCATCTCCTCCCTTCCAGTTGAGCACCTCTTGGACTCGGATCTGCCCTGGCTCAGGTGGACGGGCAGTATCATGAGAGTTCCCACCCTGCTCCCCATACCCTTAGGATTAATCCCATTTAAGGGTCTGGCCAACCTGCTGCTGCTGCCCCCTCCATCACCACCACCCCCCACCCCGCCCCCGGCTGCCTTCAAGCCCAATTAGCGAGGCCTGGGATCAAAGTGGGAGGTCCCATTCTGCCTGTGGGAGACAGCTATTTGAGGGAAAACAATTTTGGCCTGCCCATCCATTCTCTGAGCTGCTGGCCAAGCGCCCCTTCTGCCCCTTGGTCTTGCCTGCAGTGCCCTGTGAAATAAAGTGTTAGTCCTTTGACCTAGCAGCCAGTTTGCTTGCAGAAAGCATGACAGGCTTCCCCAGGGCACCTGCAGGCTTGGGCATTCTGTCCTAGTGTGTGATGGTCAGGCTGGGGTGTGAGACAAGGATGTGCTGAAGGGAGGTGCCTCCCAGGGAGGAAGCAAGAGCAGAGCTGGGGGGATGGGGAGACACTGTCAGAGTCTTGGAGGAGATGTGCTCTGGGTGTGTCTATCTTCTGCAGCCTGACATAAGGGGACAGTCCCTACAGACCACTCATCCAAGCTGAGAGAGGAATGACTGGTGGTGCCCGGGACTGCCATCTCTTTGGGGGGTGGGGGAGGAGCCATTGGGGGTTGGAAAAGTATTTTGGGGGTGGGGTTTACTCCCCTGCTTGATGTCCCCTAGGCCCCCGACTCTGATTTCCCAGGTACTTTTGACTGTGGGCCTCCCACCTGCCCAGGGCAGAGATGTCTGTGGGGAAACATTGAGTTGTAGCCCAGGGTTCTTGTTCAGTGTCTGTGCTTGTGGACCCCCATCTGAGAAGAGCTGTAGATGGAGTGGGTGGGGAGCAGTGGGCACCCATCTGCTTTGCTGTTTGTCTTCCTGGTTGTAACCCCTGTCCATAAAGAGCTTGTTCTTCAATGTTTCGAGCACTTTATGAAGAATAAAAAAGTTCACATACGGTAGGTGGCTCTGTTGTGTTCCTGTTTAGGAGTGAGGGAGGTGTCCTGGTGGGAGGAGCACACTTAGATCAAGGTGCACAGGCTCTTGACTGCCACCACCCTGCCCTAACAGCAGGGCAGCGTAGCCCAGGGCACCAGATTCAACTTTTTCTCACTCATAACACCGACATCCATTGGTCACTTATTTATAAATACATTTATTTGGCACCGAGGCACATACCAAAACTCACTGCCATCGATTCCCACTTAGAGCGACCCTCTAGGACAGGGGAGAAGTGCCCCTGTGGGCTTCTACCATGGTAACTCTTGATGAGAATAGAAAGCCTCATCTTTTGCCCAGTGGGAAAGTACAGAGGGTGAACGATTTGATTCCTCTCCCCAAAGGAAGAGAAAAATTCATGGTACAAATGCTTCTTCGTGGCTAGCTAGAAGTCTGTTTCTGTGGCTCAGCCACTGGTGGGCAAGGAGCTCTCACCACGACCAGATTGTGCAGTGCCCAGAAAGACACGGGTAGGCATGAGCCACTGAGACCGAGGTGACCCTACGTGGAGTTCACGAAGAATGAGACCAACTACTTTTTTTTCCTTCTTTTTTTACACTTTTACCTTTATTTATTTTATTTTATTTATTTTATTTTTTAAACAATTTATTAGGGGCTCATACAACTCTTATCACAGTCCATACATATACATACATCAATTGTATAAAGCACATCTGTACATTCTTTGCCCTAATCATTTTCTTTTTTATTTTCTCCTCTTTTCTTTTTTTACATTTTATTAGGAACTCATACAACTCTTATCACAATCCATACATATACATACATCAATTGTATAAAGCACATTCATACATTCCCTGCCTCAATCATTCTCAAAGCATTTGCTCTCCACTTAAGCCCTTTGCATCAGGTCCTCTTTTTTTTCCCCTTCCTCCCTGCTCCCCCCTCCCTCATGTGCCCTTGGTAATTTATACATCGTTATTTGGTCATATCTTGCCCTATCTGGAGTCTCCCTTCCACCCCTTCTCTGCCGTCCCTCTCCGAGACCAACTACTTCTATTGCTCTCTTTGATGAAGAAGCTGTCTTCCTCCAGTTTGGCCTACTGCCCAGATGATTCTACTAGGAATGTTCTGCCCAGGTCTGCACAGAGGGGTTTGCATTATTGGGGCTGGTACCTTGCTCTGTGAGGCTGCACGCCTTGTTACCGACAGACCTGTATGAAAAGCTTGATAAACGTTACTGAGCATCCCCACTTCTCTCCCTGTCTAAGACCCTCCCCCAACCCGAGCTCCTCGTTTAACTCATGACCTACCGCCTCTCTCGCCTGTGAGTCCTAAGGACTTGGCAGTGAATCCTGCCCTGGTGGATAGTAGCGTGGAAATTAATGAGACCTGACCTATCATGGAGTCGATTGTGATTCATAACCACCTTCTAAGGCAGAGTAGAACGGATTCACAACCTTCCCACGGCTGTAAACCTTTGTCCAAGCGGACAGTTTTCTCTTTCTCCAGTGGAGCAGCCAATGAGTTTGAAGAGCCTATCTTGCGGTTAGTTGACCACCACTCAACCCCCTGCGTCAACGGGACTCCGATAAGGAAAATATCTGCAAAGCCATAAATACAAATGCAAGGGCTGCCAAAGAAGCACTAGGTGCCGTAGGAATATGTAACGGATTCTGTGGGAAATAGGGCAGTGATGCAGGAAAACGCACCGCTGAGGCTGAAGGCAGAGCAAGCGCCAGGGTAAGATGCAAAGAGCCGGCCCACATGGGTCACAGCGCTTCAGTTAAAAAAGAAGTTAGCCTCCTGGGCAGAGTACACAGGATGTTCAAGGGCCTGGGGCGGCGAGCACCTCCCAGCATGTTCCAGGAACCCCCCCCCCCTCCGGGCGCGTGGCGACGGGTGAAACTGCATGAAGCCACCGCAGTGCCAACTCCTTGCCCAAAGCCCTTCCCAGATTAACCTTAGTCCGCCTGGAGTCCTTGTCCGTCAGGGCCCCTATCGGGTCCGTTGGGATCGGGCCCTTCTCCTGAGCTGCAGCTTCAGGAGCACGTCCACGGCAGCCCCTCCAAGGTGTCTGCGCCGGTCCAGGCTCCGAGGAGGCGCGCACACCCGCGCCGGAGCGCAGCTCGGCGATGCAGAAGCAACTCTCCGCCGGCCGCGGTTGTCAGGTTCCGCGACTAGAAAAACCACACTCCCCACAAGCCTTTGCGCCTCCGGCTCGCTGCGGTTGCTTATGGCCAATCGGGAGCGGCAGCTGTGGCGGGGGCCGAGGAGGGACATTTTAAAAGGGCCGGAGATTGCGGGCGTCATTGGCCATGGCGGATACCGCGACTACAGCATCGGCGGCGGCAGCCAGTGCCGCGAACGCCTCGACCGATGCACCCCCTTTCCAGTTGGGCAAGCCCCGCTTCCAGCAGGTGAGGACCAGGCTGTGGGCTGGCGGTCGGCGGGTGGCAGGGTGAGGGCTAGCAAACTCCCCTCAAAGTCCCCGTTAGCCTTAGGGTCTCCGACCCGCGGCCACCCGAGCCTGCAGCTACTGCCCAGGGGATCGCAGCCACCGCCGCCCCTTTCTTATTGGTCAGCGGTGTGGCGAGCCCTCCCACCCCGGCTCTCGATTGGCGGCTGACGCTGTCACTCCCCGGCTGCCCTCACCCTCCAGCCATTCCCGCCCGAGGCGCCCTGTGATTGGCCGCCGCAGCCGGGCCGAGATCCGGGGCGCCCGGGTCCGAGCCGCTCCGGTCGGCTCGCGGCGGCTGTGCGTCCGCTCTCCTGCGGACCAGAAGTTCGACTCCCGCTCCGGATGAGAAGTTGGCGTGGCGGAGATGCCGTGTAACTTTTCCCCGTCGCGGAGACTGGCATCCTTCCCGAGCGACTGGCGGAGCCGCGGGACAGCGTCTGCGCCGGCGGCCGCGCTCCCAGCCCCGGAGCCCGAGCCGGGTGCCCGAGGGACTGCGGTGCAGGCTCAGGCCCTCCGGGCGGGGACTCGCTGACACAGCCCCGCGGCTCCGGGGAGCGGGAGAGCGCGCGGAGGAAACGCTGTGTCATCTTCAGGGTTGGCACCCCGGGCGCTCCGCCAGCCCCTCCCGCGCTGCGTCCTAGGCAGGCTCGGGCTCCGGGGCACAGTGCTTGTACCCCTTCCCTCTGGGCTCGTCCCCCGGGGTACTGAGACCGGCAGGAGCTGCTGTCCCGCTGCAGCTCTCGGGGTGCAGTCTGCTTTGTCGAGAAAGGGGCTTTCGTGGAAGGGCCCAAAGGCGGATCTGAGTGTGGGGGGTGTTGGGGGAGGTCTTGCCTAGGGCAGGTGGCTGCGGAGGCCAGAGAAGTTTGCTGCAATAAAATAAATCGTGCAAAGGTTGGGCTGACGGGGGTGGGGTGTGGGGTGTGTGTGTGTGTGTGTGTGTGTGTGTGTGTGTGTAATAGGGAGGATGCTGGGGTTCACGCAAAGTGACTTCCTGAGCTCCAAGCTTCGCTGATAATTAAAGAGCTGCGCTCCGGAGCCTTCGGAGAAAACATCCCCACGGTTTGAAAATAGGTCACAAATTTCTTTTAAAAATCAAACATCTCAGCACGTAGATATTTGAGTCGAGCCTGGTGTCTTCTGGCCGCTTAAGGTTGACCGATCTTGCCTTTCCTTGTTTGGATCTTTCTCTGAGCGCCGGGTTGGGTGCAGAGTAGGTGCTGACTAAAGATGTATGTGGGTTTGGGCTCCCCTTCCAGCGTCCGCCAGCCACACGTGTGTGACTTTGGGAACATTCGGTCGCCCAGCAGCCATTGACAATATCCCCTAATAGCTTTAATTATTGAATCCTTTGCTGACATCTCTCTGGGGAAAAGAGAGAAAGACCATTTGAGACTATAATGGTACCTATTTTGGGCGCTGCTCTTGCGGGGGAATGGAGGCTTTATGGTGCCCTCATTTGGTTCTGGAGTTCGCCTTCTTCCGCATGGTGACCTGCCTAAATGCAGAGCCGATGATTCATCTGCTCAGGGACGCCTCCCGCAAACCTGCTCCTCCCACAGCGCCCCCTGGCCCTGCCAGCAGGCCAACCAGCCACCCAATTGCAGGAGTCAGGAACCCGGGAGTCACCTGGACCCACCCTCCCTCCCTCCCACACAGGCCGGTGATTTCTCCTCTCGGGTGTCAGCCCACCTCCACTCCCCAGTCATAGATCACATCCCACCAGTTCCCTTACGGCTCCCGGTGGAAGCCTTCCAACAGATCTCCCACTTCCACAGAACCGCCCCCCCAATGTCTCCCTCTTCCCCAGGGCAGGGTCCCAACAGTGCTTGTGGAGTAGGTGAGTGGCCCCTCGCCCTCATTTAAATCCCCTTCCGTGGATTCCCTGCTTCTGAGATGGAGCTCAGCGTGACCTCTGAAGGTACCCTCCTGGGCCTGCCTGGGCGTGGGGGTGGCGGCTAACTTTCTTTCTGGAACCGCCTGTTCACGGCCTCATACCTTCTGCTGCTGCTCTCGGGCAGCCCCTTGAACCTGCCGTGCTCTTTCCCACCAGCGAACCGTTTGCGACCCCTTGGTAGCGCAGTGGGTAAAGCATTTGACTGGGAACCTAAAAGTCAGCTGTTCAAATCCACCAATCCACGGGAGAGAAATGGAGCAATGTGATTCTGCAAACACTGCAGCCTTAGAAATGCCTGGGGCGGTTGGACACTGTCCTGTAGGGTCACTGTGAGTCAGAATGGTCTCCATGGCAGTGAGTGGAACTCTGGTCTGATTTGGAACCATCTGCCTGGACCACCATTCCTTCCCCTTTCCCTGCCCTCAACTCTTGTCCCCATCCCTTCTGATCCCAGGTGTTTCCACAAATCGTCGCATCCTCTCGGAAGCCTCCCACCCCCAAGTTGAGTTCTTGACTATGCACCCCTACTGCAAAGCAGTAATCTCAGTGTGCCTGGGTTTCGGGCGACCATTTTACGACCACCTGCCTCCCGCTGTTGGCAGTCACCTCCCTGGAAGCAGGAGTACACCTGCCTTTGTTCCCCTGTGCCTGTCTAGGGCCCAGCACAGTGCCTGCCACTTAGGAGCTGCTTAAGATTTGTAGTATACATTGCACTACAGATACTTAAGTAGGTCTTCTGCTGATTAAAGAGGTTATGAATAGGGAGGTAGCCTATGATTCCTCTCTAAACTATTCCTTCGGGGTTGTGTTATTCCAGGTTGACAAAGAAGCAAATTCATAGACACTCGTGTGTAGGAGAGAGCTTTATATTAAAGAGGAATTGAAAACACCCCAGCCCAGTCCAGATCAAGTCCATAAGTCCTATATTAGGCCATATGTCCAATACCAGTCTATAAATTCCTCTTCAGACTCACTAAACACATGCAATGACACCGAATACAGGAAGATCATAGGCCAGTGGGTGGAAAGTCTTGTGGATCCAGTGGCGCTGTTAGCATCTCAGCACTGGTGTGGGTCTCCACATGGCTCCCCCAGCTCCAGGGCTCTGGCTCCATCAGCATAGCTCCATGTGGCTTGTCAACAGGAGTCTTTCGCAGGGAGAGAGTATGTCCCACCTCCTGAGAGGGAGACAGGAGTTCTTAAAATCCTCAGAAGAAGGCCATGCCCACACAGAGGCCACATTGGCTCTGACCTGATTGATAGGCTAGACTCCACCCCTTTGCTCAAGTTGACAGATTTTGTAACTGCCACAGGGGTCTCGTAAGATTGCAACTAAGTGGGGGCAAGTTTGACAGTGTAAGATTCTTCATCCCTGCAAGACTCAGAGTGGGAGGGTCTCAAAGGTCCTGGTGCATCAAGACTCGAAAGTCTCCCATGGACGTAGGCCCGACCCACATCTCTCTGTGGGTCCTGTTTTCCGCGTTGGCTGTAGCAAGTGTCCCCTGAATGCTCCCAGTGCCCTGTGCTTCATCCTGGGACCGTTCCCAGAGTCCATGTCAAGGATACCACTTTTATTCCCCAGCGAGTACCATGAGATCTCCTCATCCTCTAAAGCAGCTGTTCTCAACCTGTAGGTTGAAACCCCTTTGGGAGTCGAATGACCCTTTCACAGGGTTCACCTGATTCATAACAGTAGCAAAATGACAGTGATGAAGTAGCAACAAAAATAATTTTATGGTTGGGGGTCACCACAACATGCAGAAAGGTATGAAAGGGTTGCCACATTAGGAAGGTTAAGACCCACTGCTCTAAGGTCACCCAAGAACCCCCTCCTTTCATCTTTTGGGGGTTCTCTCCCCTGTGCATGTGCAGTTGGTGGGATAGCAGGGAGGAAGGGTGCTAAGTAGGCTGTGTTAGTCTGGCTACTTCAGAGAAACAAATCCACAGAAACTCATATATAAGAGAGAGTTTTATGTAAAGGGTAAGTGCACACCAAGAAAACATCCCAACCCAGTGCTGCCCAAGCCCACAAGTCCAACATTAACTCATATGTCCAACACCAATCCACAAAGTCCTCCTCTATCTCAAAAAACAGACACTATGATGCCGACTGCAGGAGGAAAGCCAAATCAGTGAGCGTGTGAACATCTCAGCACTGGCAGGGATCTCCACACGGCTGCTCCAGCACCCAGGGCTACATTGGGGTAGGTCCATGTGGCTTCTCCTTGGGGATATCTTGCAAGAAATCAGCCTTGCCAGCTGAAGTAGGGAACTGCTAAGGCAGCTGCATCCTGGTCCGACCATCACAAAGCAAGAGACCCGAGAACTAGAAAGGTGAGGCTCCCCAAGCCATGTATCTCCCCGCCCTTCAATTAACCCCACATGTGTTTATTGGCCAGGTTGGCACAATAAACTAACTATATCCGTAGGCCCAGAGGCTGGGGAAGGACACTTGCCTCCGTGAGTCCAAAGGTCTGTGACCATTTTTCTACCCCTAAGATGATGTTGACGACAGCTAGGCCGGTTCCACACTTTTAACGTCTTGTTTACTTTTCACAACAATCTCATGACGCTGGTGCAATTACCCCCATTTTATAAACGAGAAAAGCGAGGGCTACAAACAGATTAAGTTACTTCCCAGGCAATCTGGCCCCAGCGTGTAGCTTTATTTAATTATTGTCATTAATTTTTTCATACTTTATTTTGGTGCGTGTGTATACAGAGATACATCATTTCAACAAGGTCTACACATACAATTCAGTGACCTCAATTACATTCTTCAAGTTGTACAACCATTCCCAAGTTACCTCACCGTCATTTTCTGAGGCTCACTGTCCCCCCAGCCCCCCACCCCGAGCCACCCACGCCATGCATCCTATTCCACTAAGTGGGGGCAAGTGTGACAGTGTAAGATTCTTCATCCCTACACGTTGCCATTGTCACGTTACCTCCCAGAGAGAATTCTTGAAAAGAGCACAGAACTCAAACGCCGCTCTCCGAGGGGGCTTCGAAAAGTTTGTAGAAAAAAATCCATCACCTTTTAATTGCATTTTTCCATGAACTTTTTGAAGCCTCCTTGTACTTTACCAAGGTAAGCTATTTGGGGGTTCAAAGTCACTTTTTAAATTGTAGAAGTTTTTAAGCATAAAAGCGGAGGGACTCGTCAATGAACACCCATGTGCCTTTCACTCAATAATGAACATGTCACTCAAGAGTGACCAACCTAAGGCCAATCTTACTTCAACTCTACGATCCAGGTGACACTCCCCACCCAGGGAATGGCCTCGGGATGACGTCATTCCATCATGCCTACTCAATGTTGTTACGTTGTTACCGTGTCACCTTCTGCTCACTGCGTCCTGCTGTCACCTGGTCCTCCACCGTGCTCCTGATTATTGGTATGCTTGAGTCCGGTCCTCTACAAATTAGGGACCCTTTTTGGTTAGCATTTTTTTTTTTTAGAATTATTTTTTTTCTTTTTTCTTTTATTTATTTATTTATTTATTTATTTATTTTTTTAACAATTTATTGGGGCTAATACAATTCTTTTCACAGTTCATACATATACATACATCAATTGTATAAAGCACATCTGTACAGTCTTTGCCCTAATCATTTTTTTCTCTTTTCTTCTTTTACATTTTATTAGGGACTCCAACAACTCTTACCACAATCCATACATATACATACATCAATTGTATAAAGCACATCCATACATTCCCTGCCCCAATCATTCTCAAGGTATTTGCTCTCCACTTAAGCCCCTTGCATCAGGTCCTCTTTTTTTCCCCCCCTCCCTCCCCTTTCCCCCCTCCCTCATATGCCCTTGGTAATTTATACCTCGTTATTTTGTCATATCTTGCCCTATTCGGGGTCTCCCTTCCCCCCTTCTCTGCTGTCCCTCTCCCAGGGAAGAGGTCACATGTGGATCCTTGTAATCAGTTCCCCCTTTCCAACCCACTCACTCTCCACTCTCCCAGCATCGTCCCTCACGCCCTTGGTCCTGAAGGTATCATCCACCCTGGATTCCCTGTACCTCCAACCCTCATATGTACCAGTGTACAGCCTCTGTCCTATCCAGCCCTGCAAGGTAGAATTCGGATCATGGTAGTTGGGGGGAGGAAGCATCCAGGATCTGGGGGAAAGCTGTGTTCTTCATCGATACTACCTCACACCCTAATTAACCCATCTCCTCTCCTAAGCCCCTCTATGAGGGGATCTCCATTGGCCGACACTTGGGCCTTGGGTCTCCACTCTGCACTTCCCCCTTCGTTTAATATAATATATATATACCCATACATATATACATATATACACATACATACACACACTTATATCTTTTTTTTTTTTTTTTGCATGATGCCTTATATCTGGTCCCTTGGGCACATCGTGATCGCACTGGCCAGTGTGCTTCTTCCATGTGGGCTTATTTGTTTCTGAGCGAGATGGCCGCTTGTTCACCTTCAAGCCTTTAAGACCCCAGACACTATCTCTTTTGATAGCCGGGCACCATCAGCTTTCTTCACCACATTTGCTTGTGCACCCATTTGTCTTCAGCGATCCTATCATGGAGGTGTGCAGTCAATGATATGATTTTTTGTTCTTTGATGCCTGGTAACTGATCCCTTTGGGACCACTCGATCACACAGGCTGGTGTGTTCTTCCATGTGGACTTTGTTGCTTCTGAGCTAGATGGCCGCTTGTTTATCTTCAAGCCTTTAAGACCCCAGTCACTATCTCTTTTGATAGCCGGGCACCATCAGCTTTCTTCACCACATTTACTTGTTCACCCACTTTGGCTCCAGCCGTTGTGTCGGGAGAGTGAGCATCATAGAGTTCCAATTTAATAAAAGATGGTATTCATGCATTGAGGGAGTGTTTGAGTAGAGGCCCAAGGTCCTTCCGCCACCTTAATACTTGACCTATAAATATAGACACATAGATCTGTTTCCCCATCCTCCTATATATATTTGCATGTAAATGTCTTTGTCTAGACCTCCATGAATGCCCTTTGACTCCTAGCTCTTTCCTCCATCTCCCTTGACCTTCCTTCTGCCCTACTACCATGCTTCATCGCCACCTGGGCTAGAGTATACCTCTTCTCTAAGCAACCTTACCCTTGATCATTTCCCACCAGGCCTGCCACTCCCCCTTCTCTACCCTTTGGGGTCCCATGTTTTTCCCTTGTCCCTGGGTTTGTTAACACCACTTCCTTACCCCCCCTACCCCCCACCCCAAGTCCCCCCGGAACTGTCGGTCCCGTTGTTTTTCATCCAGATAGTTCATCCAGCCTGTCCTATTCAGACAGACCTGTGGAGTCACTAACATGCACGAAAACTAGACAGAGGAACACAAAGCAACAGTATACAACCAGACAACAAAACAACCAAAACAAACCACTGAAAAAGAACAGAACAAAACAGTTCACAAGAGAAAAGCTTGTAGTTAGTTCAGGGATCTTTGCTGGCCCTTAGGAGCGTTTTCCAGTCCAGTCTGTTGGGGCACCACGCCCTGGCCCCAAAGTCCACTTTCAGCATTCCCTGGGGACCTTGCCACTCCATTCCCTTGCTGTTCCGCTGCACTCCCCCAGTGATTTGCCTCGGTGTAGTGGGATCAGGTCAGGTGCAATTCCCACACTGTGTCTCCGGTGCAGTCCCCTGTATCGCCCTTAGTCACTGATTGGCATCATTTCTCATAGTAGGGCCAGCCATGTTGTTCTCTCTGTGGACTGGCTGCTCTACTCAGGAATATCATCATCACGGCCTGGTGGGCCAGGCTGTGCTCCACTCTCTCCTCCTGCCCCTTCATCTGCTCCCGTGTGCTCTGATCAAATATGTCCATCTCCCATAGCTGCAGGGTCAATGTCGTCCTTTGGAACAAGTTCTTTTCGGGGGAGGGGCAGGAATCCACTTAATTTATGGTGCTGGGGCCAGCCTCCCAGACCTCTCCACCGGTTCCGTCCTCCACGCCGGGATATTGCATTCACACCTTGCGACACTGGGTTGAAGTCTGGTCCCACTTTCCCTGTGGAGATATAAACCATACCCTCCCCTTCCGGGCCCATTAGGCCTTTATCCCCGGACGAGGCGCCATCGAGTCCAAGACGAGACGTCACCGCGGGTCCTGGCTTCACGAACTCCGGTCTTCGGAAGTGCCTTATCTTGTACCCACTCGGGCCCGCGAGGTCCCTAAAGGCCCTGGCCGCCATTCTCGTTCTGCCACACCCGCCACGCGAAGGCGCCACGTCCTCTCGGCGACTTGGTGGGGGCTTCGCTGCCGGCCGGCAGGGCTGGGTCGGGAGACCGATGGTCAGCGGAGTGCAGGCTCCGAGATCGCCGCCATCAGGTCCCGGCGGGTGGAGGGCTCGCCCCTCCCTCAAGGCCAAACCTATCTGTAGCCGTGACGAGGGCTCTGGTTTCCGCACAGCGAGGGCTACAGCTGGACCCCAGTTTACCCACCGGCCCCAGACCGCTAGGCTTATTGGGCTTGGAGGGCCCGAAGGGCCCGAAAGGGCCCCGGGGCCCCCGAAAGGGCCCGGGGCTTCTCGCCACACTCTGCTCGCCTCTGCGCTCTCTGCCGGAACTCTCTTTATTTATTTATTTATTTATTTATTTTGACAATTTATTGGGGCTGATACAATTCTTTTCACAGTTCATACATATACATACATCAATTGTATAAAGCACATCTGTACAGTCTTTGCCCTAATCATTTTTTTCTCTTTTCTTCTTTTACATTTTATTAGGGACTCATACAACTCTTACCACAATCCATACATATACATACATCAATTGTATAAAGCACATCCATACATTCCCTGCCCCAATCATTCTCAAGGCATTTGCTCTCCACTTAAGCCCCTTGCATCAGGTCCTCTTTTTTTTCCCCCTCCCTCCCCATTCCCCCCTCCCTCATATGCCCTTGGTAATTTATACATCGTTATTTTGTCATATCTTGCCCTATCCGGAGTCTCCCTTCCCCCCTTCTCTGCTGTCCCTCTCCCAGGGAAGAGGTCACATGTGGATCCTTGTAATCAGTTCCCCCTTTCCAACCCACTCACCCTCCACTCTCCCAGCATCCTCCCTCACACCCTTGGTCCTGAAGGTATCATCCACCCTGGATTCCCTGTACCTCCAACCCTCATATGCACCAGTGTACAACCTCTGTCCTATCCAGCCCTGCAAGGTAGAATTCGGATCATGGTAGTTGGGGGGAGGAAGCATCCAGGATCTGGGGGAAAGCTGTGTTCTTCATCGATACTACCTCACACCCTAATTAACCCATCTCCTCTCCTAAACCCCTCTATGAGGGGATCTCCATTGGTCGACACTTGGGCCTTGGGTCTCCACTCTGCACTTCCCCGTTCATTTAATATGATATATATATACATATATATACATATATACACATACATACACACACATATCTTTTTTTTTTTGCATGATGCCTTATACCTGGTCCCTTGGGCACCTTGTGATCGCACTGGCCAGTGTGCTTCTTCCATGTGGGCTTATTTGCTTCTGAGCTAGATGGCCGCTTGTTCACCTTCAAGCCTTTAAGACCCCAGACACTATCTCTTTTGATAGCCGGGCACCATCAGCTTTCTTCACCACATTTGCTTATGCACCCATTTGTCTTCAGCGATCCTATCATGGAGGTGTGCAGTCAATGATATGATTTTTTGTTCTTTGATGCCTGGTAACTGATCCCTTTGGGACCACTCGATCACACAGGCTGGTGTGTTCTTCCATGTGGACTTTGTTGCTTCTGAGCTAGATGGCCGCTTGTTTATCTTCAAGCCTTTAAGACCCCAGTCACTATCTCTTTTGATAGCCGGGCACCATCAGCTTTCTTCACCACATTTACTTGTTCACCCACTTTGGCTCCAGCCGTTGTGTCGGGAGAGTGAGCATCATAGAGTTCCAATTTAATAAAAGATGGTATTCATGCATTGAGGGAGTGTTTGAGTAGAGGCCCAAGGTCCTTCCGCCACCTTAATACTTGACCTATAAATATAGACACATAGATCTGTTTCCCCATCCTCCTATATATATTTGCATGTACATGTCTTTGTCTAGACCTCCATGAATGCCCTTTGACTCCTAGCTCTTTCCTCCATCTCCCTTGACTTTCCTCCTGCCCTACTACCATGCTTCATCGCCACCTGGGCTAGAGTATACCTCTTCTCTAAGCAACCTTACCCTTGATCATTTCCCACCAGGCCTGCCACTCCCCCTTCTCTACCATTTGGGGTCCCATGTTTTTCCCTTGTCCCTGGATTTGTTAACACCACTTCCTTAACCCCCTTACCCCCCCACCCCAAGTCCCCCCAGAACTGTCGGTCCCGTTGTTTTTCCTCCAGATAGTTCATCTAGCCTGTCCTATTCAGACAGACCTGTGGAGTCACTAACATGCACGAAAACTAGACAGAGGAAAACAAAGCAACAGTATACAACCAGACAACAAAACAACAAAAACAAACCACTGACAAAGCATTTTTAAAGAAATGTTTAGATCTTAGGATAATGTTAGATTTTGGATAAGTTACAAAAACAGCACTGTGTAACCCTCACCTCATTCTCACGTTACCGTGGTACATTTGTGCAAACTAAGAAACCAATCATCGGTCAACTCTAGACCTGATTGGATTTCCCTAGATTTGACCCGACACAAGGGGTTGGATTTCACACTAATCTCCTCTTTCTGTCCCAGGATCACATGCAGGATCTCACCCTGCGTTCCCTCCCTGGGTCTCCTGCTCCACTCTTTTTGCTGACCTGGGGGGTTTGGAGGCGTGGCAGTCAGCTGGGCCCCTCGCCATGGGGTTGTCTGGTGTTTCTCTCATGGGGAGGCGAGGATGCCCCCGAGATGCTGCTGCCCCTCCATCATATCATGTTGGTGCTTTTTAAATGCTAGTCTTTATCTAACTACAAAACCGCAAGCTCACCTGAAATCACCGTTAATGTCAGAGAAGACGTGTGTTATTCGCCATGCCCTCATTGTGGCATATTTTAAAAACAGGTTGTTGGCATCCGGATCCCACAAAGTCAGTAACAGCAGTGTCGGCTAATCCACCTCTTTGGCGGTTTGGAAGCCGTTGGCCCTCCTCCACCCTTTTCCTCCCCCACGTGTGTACTGTCTTGCAGCATGTCCACATTCTAAAGGGAGCCGTGACATCTCAGTGGTGTCGGTGAACATGCCTCTGGAGACCTGGAAACCCACAGCCACGCTTTCAGCCCCGACGCCATCTGGCTAGCAAGGGGAGAAGGACCAGACAGCCCCGGGCCAGGGGGTGGAGGAAGCTCTCCGCCCTGACTTTGCTTCCTCTCTTCCCCCTTGTCCTTGCCTCTCCTGACCTGGCTCTTAAGTCCTCCTCCATCTGAGAGGCCCCCAGAACAAAACAAACATTGGAGCCTCCATCTATCCAGAAAGAAGATTGAAAAAACAAAACAAAACAGCAAAAACGTCCTTGCTCTGTCTGCTCCCATGGCCGGAACTGTTTTGTGGGCGCTGGGGTCCGGAGAGGCTGCCGCGGGGGCGGTGTTGTGCAGAGCTTCCCCCGGGGGTGCTGGCAGGGCAGGAAGACGCTCGGTCCTTCAAGGTTGAGAGGTTTGTGTGGGCTGTGAGGAAGCTTCTCATGCTGTTGGCCAAAGTTCCGAAATCCAAGTGCATTGCAGCTTAGAGGTTTGTTGCATATTAGGGCTGGTCTGTGTTGGGGAAGTGGGGCAACACCTCCTAAGCCATACCAGCCAACCTGCCACCTCCCTGATGCCTGGAGGCCACGGGAGCTACTGGCCTGGGCAGAAGTGCTTCTGGTGCGCAGCTAGAGCTAGCTGTATGTGACCAGGCTCCTGCGCCTTTCTACCTCCTGCCTGTAGCTTCAGTGTGTTCCCTTATTTCTAGTCCAAAAGAGCAGCAGCTTAGAGGCCTGGCGACTGCAGGCCTCTCTCCCCCAGGGACGGGCAGGCGGAGGAGGAGGAGGAGGAGGAGGAGGAGGAGGAGGAGGAAGAGGAGGAGGAGGAGGAGGAGGAGGAGGAAGAAGGAGCCTGGCCTGAGACCCAGCGGTGCAGGTAGAGATGGGCAGGCAGCTCCCTGCTGCAGGCCTGCAGAGAATTAGCTGACTCACCCTTCTAGCAAAGGGAACGAGATGGAATCCCTGACTGACTTGTTCTTCCAGTTAAGAAAGAGGGGAGGTCAAAGTCCACAGACATTTCTGCTGTAGGCAAAGACGGGGTGGTGGGGGTGATGTAGAATTTTGGAGGGAAAACCCAACGAGATACAGTTGAAACTTGCAGACTGCCGTTTATCAGGCTGGGAGGAGGGAGCAGATGAAGTCAGCCGCGGAGACACCCCCTCTCTCCCAGGCCCTGCCGGGGCTCTACATGCCCTATAACAGTCCCTTCTGCCAGTGGTCACTCTTTCTGAGCACTGACAAATTGCAGACATTTCGGAAATCACAGATTGCTAGAAACGTTGCTGCGTAAAATCTTAGTGGGAACCAAACACCAACTCTTGCCTGGTTATTCTAAGCCACGCCTCAGAGACGTAGGGGCTCGTGGGTACATTGTGCACAACACATTTATCTTAGCTTTCCACCAGACTTGGCCTCTAACTTCAGACCTGTGTTGTCCTCTGACCGCAGCCTGGCTCCCTTGAATCTTGACCGCACCTTCAGTCAGTTGTTTGGGGGGGGGGGGGCACACCTGCTTCCTCTGGTGTGTGGCCTCAGTGACCTTGACTCCAGCAAATACCATCTCCATCTCAAAAGCCCTTTCCTGAATCTAAGGCCTGTAAGGGACACCCGGAAGGTCCTCTAACCATCGCAAACTGCACTAGACCAACATGGAGCTTTTATCTTGCTCGCTGCTAAATCAGCGGGCTTTCTTTAGCCTGGGCAAAGAACGTTCGCATCTAACCAGAAAGTTTACATTATCCATGATTGTGCTTTTTCAATCTTCGTAGTCAGTCAGCCTTGTGTGCCCCCAGGATGTAGTGCAGTGCAGGGCGCATGGTAGGTCCTCAGTAGCAATTTGATGGCTGAATGCATAGACCTGGGTTGGGAGAGGGGGTGTCCTAGTGCTGTTTCACATCCCAGCATTCCTGTGTTCAAGCTCTTCCTGGTGATAGCCTTCTTGGTGTGGTCAGCTCATCCATGCCCCTGACCATCTCCTCTTCTTCCCTCAGTGAAGCCTCCTCAACTCACTTCAGGAAGAAATAATCTGCATGCCCCCGCTGTGCTTAGTGACGCCTCATTTAAGCACCGCTCACCCACTGTGTTTTGTGGTTGTTTACTTGTTGGTCTCGCCTGGTGGAGTCTGGGGGCTTGTGCCTTGTGAGGTTGCTGGAGCCCAGCCCTGGAGGGCTTTTAGATATCTGTGGAGCCGTATGCTTTCACCGGGACTGTGGCAGCGGCCGAGAGTGACACACGAGGACTGAAGAGGGCTGGCACAAGAATGAGCCAACCTGCAGAGGAAATCAGGGAAGGTCCCACTGAACCCCCTTCTCCACTCAGGCCCTCACCTCTGCCCCTCTTCATGCATTTCCTGCACCCTCCCTGGACTGTGCCAATGGGCATGCTTCAGATCCACCTCACCCTTCAAAGCCCAGCCTGAGTTCCACTCGCTCCAAGACACCTCAAGGCCCACTGGCTGCTCATCCACCCAGTCACTCATTCTCCCGGCTGGTGTTTTTGTGCAGCTCCTGCTAGGGGTGTACACTAGGCCAGGGGCCAACAGGGTAGAGAGAAATGTTTGACCATCCACGTTAGTGCTTCAGGGGCTAATGCTCATGTTACAGACCGGCTTGTATTTTACTTAAAATACATTTTAAAAAACGGAAGTCACTCCTGTGTATTGCATGGGATGTTCATTTTCCAAAGCAATTTATGTTCAGGGATTACAATTAGAAATAAAAATTGTCCATAGCCCCATTACCCAGAGACAGTCTATTAGCATTTTAATGCATTCCCAGTGAGCTTCCCTTAAAATAGAAACTTTTAAACCTTTTTGGCTCTGAAACTGTTTCAGTCTGACATCGAAGAAGCTACGGGAATAATAGAAAGACTTCCACTGACCGGATGTCTAGATTCCCCAATGCAGAGCTTTTGTTATATTTCCCTTACTGGTGTTCTTGTCTACCGGGTAACAAGGCGGTCCGGCAACACGGCACGTAGCCATGATGCATGCAGGACATCTCTGCCTGCCTGTCAATAGATAATGGGGTGGCTGAGTTGAAATGGGTCCTGTATCTGCATTTCCTGGAAAAGAACCCCAAGCCTGGCAAGCTGGAGGGCCAGGGAAACGAGGAAGGCCATCGAGGAGATGGAGCGACACAGCGACTGCAACAATGGCTCAACCATGAGGAGGAGGAGCTGGCGCAGGACCGGGCAGTGCGTCCTTCGGTGGTGCAGTGGGTCGCTGTGGGTCGGAACAGGCTCGCCGGCGCCTAACAACGCCAAGCTGCAGGTCCACATTTTATGATTGGCCTGCGTGTCTTCATGCTGTTTTTGCCTAGCCATTTGAGAGTAGGTTATATTAATCCGTGCCTTCTTATCTTTAATTCATCCATTTAGATTTTGTAAGAATAGGGGCATTCTCCCACGTAAACACTGTATCCATGGGTTACGTTCAGGCAAATCAGTTCTTTTAACTAATATCTAGGGCCCAAGCCCCAGTTTTGTCAATTGTCCCAGCAAGGCATGTTCTCCCTCTGGTCCAGGTTCCCATCTCCTGTTGCTTTTAGTTGTCTTTCTTGCACGGACCCCGGGCCCATTCCAACTCATACGCACCCTGCATCGCGGCTCCAAGGCTGCTGATCTTTCCCGGAGCGACAGCCTCATCTTTCTTCTGGGGAGCGGCTGGGGGTTTAAACCACAGACCCCCTTGCAGTTAGCAGTCCAGCTCTGACCCGGTAGAACCCCCGAGGCTCTCGGTGGTGCCGTCTATGGTCTCCTTGTGCCCCCTCAGCCTGCCTTCCTCTTCGTGAGGCTGGTACATGCAGAGAAGGATGTGCCTCTCTCTGGGCTTGCCTGAGGTTTCCTGGCGATTCGATTCAGTGCCGTCGAAATACCGTGCACAGGGAGGGTGGTGTGAGCTGCTCAGGGCTTCACACGGTGAGGCTCACGTGGACCCCTCTGCCGATGGACTGCCCTGTTTCCCCATTGTACACTCAGTCTCTCCCCTCCTTGGACCTAATACACACCGGTGCGTGGGGGTGGGGGCAAGATAAGAGCCTGCAAATGCCTTGAGGGCTAGCTCCCACATTGGGTCTCAGCTGACATTGAACTTTTTATATGATGGCCATTTATGGACTCTCTCTCCATACTTCTCAGGGCACCTTCTCCTGCAAGGGCGAGCGCTTCCTCCCCCATTGTTTGTTCATTTGTCTTTTTGTCATCAATATGGACGTATGGATTCCTGTTTGATTCATGGGCTTTAGTCAGTCGCTGTGCTTAATCATTTGCATGCTCAGATCTTCCTAGACTCGGCCGTGAGAATCCCTTCAAGCTGGCCCCTGTGTCCTTTCAACATCTCTCCATCATTTGGGGGTATGTCACTCTTTCATAAGGGGCCCTTTGTGGTGCTGTGGGTTATGTGTCCAGCTGCTAGCTAGGTGCAAGCTCCCAAGATGGGAGATTCAAACCCAGCCAGCGGCTCCACAGGATGAGACTGTCTGCTTTTGAAAAGACTCAGTCTCGGAGACCCTGCGCGCAGTTCCGTAAGCTGTTAGCAAGTAGATGGCAGTGAGTCGCTACTTTGATACAACAAGAAGTACCAGTCTCACCATGAACCTTCCCTGGTCCAGCCCTGGACCCAGTCTTTTCTCCAAGGAGCCCTGGCTCCTTTTTGGCGGGCTGAGGGTGTTGTACTACGAGACCAGGATCTAGATGCCATTTGATCTCTTGGCCTAATAAGTTGGAATCATACTGCTAACTTGGATTTCCAACCCCCCTCCCCCAAACCATAAGCATTTCTGCCCCCCCCCACTCCATGTCATAAATGTCCAAAAGCATGATTTTATTTTATGTTTTTGTAGTTTGGGTGACATGTTACAGAGCAAATTCGTTCTCCAGGGAACATTTGAGACCCATTTGGCTTTGAAACCCTGGCTGCTCTCCTTCAATAGAACAGCACCTTCCCCTTCCTCCCTGCGTTCCCTGCAAATCCTCCTGCCCCGCCCGCCCCTCCTGTCCTCCCAGCTGCTTTTTTTGGGACAGATGCTTCTGAAGATGCTTCTGAGATGGTTCTGAAGAGAAGAACGTTCCTTCCTGTGGCGGTTTTCACGCTAGAGGCTTATCTGCCGGGTGACTCAGAGTTGAACCCCAGGCAGGTTCAGCTGGGTCTCTAAAGGCCACCGGCTTGGGAGTTCTTCGCCCTCTTTCAGACCACTCCCTCACTGCCATCCAGTCAAGGCTGACTCACTGAGACCCCATGTGGGCTTCTGGGACTATTTATGGGAGTAGAAAGCCCATTCTTTCTCCCTGGACCAGCAGGTGGTTTTGAACTGCCAACCGTCGGGATTGCCGCGGCCCAACACACAACCACAATATCACCCATGTTCCTCTGCTTTCAGACCGTAAGTGAAAGCATGGCTTTAATGGCTGTGTGGCGCTGAGTGGTCGGCATGAGCCCTCGGTACATAACCACCCTTATAAGTAAAGCAGCTGTGAGCCACTGTGGCCGGACCTCGAGGGGCGTCTCCGACGGTTTCCTTCCACTGGTTCCTGGAGGTGAAAACTGGCCAGGCCACCAACGTGAGCGTCGTGGCTGTCTGTCTTCAGCGAGGACGTGGCTTAGGTCCTGTGCGTCCCACACGCTTGGAGAAGTGACAGTTTTCATCAGGAAGGGTGCTGCAGCCTGTGAAAGGCAGCACCTGGGTGGGGAAGTACCGGGCGGGGAGGGGGCAGCCTGTGAGCGCTTCCAGGGAGAGTTCAGAGAAGGAGGCTGGGTGGGGACGTGGAGGTGACCTGGACCTGTCACAGAGCCTGTGTTGGGATGGGAAAGAATAGAGGTCAGTTGCCAGGTCTGTTGGCCTAGTGAGCAAGCCGAGGTGGGGGCTGGGGGCAGGGGGAGGCATCTGTTTCCACCGTGGTGAAGAGGATGGTGCCGGGAGCGCTGCAGGGCTCCCAGGAGGAGTCAGGAGCCCCACCCCTGACTTGGCACCCTCTCCCCTCTGTGGGTCGGCTTTGTCTCCCTGGCTTTGCCCCAGGGCAGAAGGCCCAGTGGTGGTTGCTTGGTTTCCTTTCTTGGGGCTCCCTTGCCTGGGGCCCGTTGAGCACAAAGCCCTCCTGTTCCAAGAGCTGTGCTGAGCAAGGCTGAGGGCTGCGGGCCCTCTCCCGCACTGGCACTGCCAGGGCTTTCTGGGTGAAAGAGGGCCTGGGGGCTGTCATAGTCGAACCCTGCCTGGGGGAAGCACCCCACTGGGTGGGTGGGGGGGGCTGAGCTGGGCCTAGGAGAGGACCCTGTGAGGGGCAGGCAGGACCTTCTCTCACCCAGCGGACCCTAGGGAAGGCTGGGAGAAGGCTAGAGAGGAAGCCTCACCTCCAGCCCGCACATGCTCAGTGTGCCTGGAAGCTTCTAGAGAGCTTGGAGCTCGGGGTGTTGGGAGAGGAGGAGGGAGAACACCTGAGCACTTTGAGAGGCGTTGAGATGGTCAGCAAGTGCAGGTCTTCGTGGTCTCTTTCCAAGTAGGCTTTAAGAAGCTGCCCCCTGGCCCCCAAGCAGGGAGGGCTTGGTGGAGTCTGGGGGTTCTGGATCCACACTGAAGGGTGAGCTGCTGGGTGGGGTTCCCTGTGTGCGGCAACTAATCTGTTCTCCTCTCCACCCTCCTGCAGACTTCCTTCTACGGCCGCTTCAGGCACTTCTTGGATATCATTGACCCGCGGACACTCTTTGTCACCGAGGTAAGTCATTGGGGTCACTCTCAGTGGGGCGCCGTGGCCCTTGTGCCTTGTTACTTTGAGAAGATCTATAGGTCATCCAAAGGAGTAGGGATGTGAGGGTGAAAACGAGAAGGGTGTTGAAGGCAGAGGAGAGGAAAATAATCTATACATGTTCATATGCATATACATACACATACATAAACATACATGTACATACATGTAATTGAGTTCGTACACTGTGATGCATCCTGTATATATGTTTTATCATTTCATTTGGGTCTCACAATGCTCTTTCAAGATTAGGTATAATAATAATTATTATTATATAAAACGTTACCGGAACTCTTACCAAGTCCATGGATTATACACTCATTATATAAGTTGATATGATGCAAGTGTGTTTAAATGGAACAAAACATAATCATTTATCTATCTTCTCTGCCCAGCTTCCTGTCTCATAGGCTCCGAATATCATTTAATGACTTTAAATGGCAGCTTATTAAGGTACAACTTACCTTTTTTAGGTTGTAGTTCTGAGTTTTGACGACTGTATTCATTTATATATCCACCCTGAAGAGCTTCCTCATGCCCCTTAGTACATAGCCGATTTCCTCCCGCCTCAGCCTCTGCGAACCACTGAGGTGCTTTCTGTCGATATTTTTGCTGCTCTGAAATGTCATATAAATGTAATCTTACGATCTGTAGCTTTCGTGCCTGGCTGCTTTCCTTTTACATAAAGCTTTGGAGCTGCGTCTGTGTTTTGTGTGTATTAGTAATTCGTTCATTTTTATCGCTGTATTCCATGGAATAGAAAATCCACTGGATTTGCTTATCCATTCACCTCTTGATGCGAACACCCTATTTCCAGTTGTGGGCAATTAGGAATAAAACTGCTATGAACGTTCTTTGCGTGTGTGTATGTTTTTATTTTCTTGCATAATTAACTGGGAATGGGATAGCTGGCTCACGGTTAAGTGTGTGTTGATAGGAAACGACAAACACTCTTGTCTAGATAGCCCGGGTCACGTTACATCCCCGTGAGCCACGTGTGAGCGCTCCTGTGGCTCCACAGCCTCACCAACACGTGACAGTGTCTGTTTATTTAGTTGTTATTCTCGTCATTCTAAGAAGTGGGTCTGATAGGAGTTATATATGCATTTACAGATGTGTATGGGAATGCGTGCAAACATAATCCAGCAAATATTTATGAAGTACGTGCTGCGAGCCTGGCAGTACGGTAAGCACTTCTCAAGCATTAGCTGATCGGATTCAGTCTAAGCAACCCTACGAGGCAGATGTTATTGTAAGTTCCATTTTGCAGATGAGGAAACAGACAGAAGTTAACTTTCATGCACGTGGTCACACCGCTGGCAAGGGTTGGAGCCAGGGTATGAACTCAGGTAAGCTTGGCTCCAGAACCTTTTTTAGCCAGTCTGCTTTTGTGGTCAGGTCACTTGAGTTGCTGAAGGTACTCAAGATCACTTATCTAGCACAAGGCCTGAACTCAGGCCCTGGGTCCCTACACACCCTGGAGCAAGTTCTTGAGCCTCGGAGTCTGCTTTCCAAGTGGGCAGGACCTCACTACACGTCTTCTTGGTGTTGAGCATTGACTTGCGTCAGACCCACTGTGATCAGCTCTCCACGGGAGAAGCCAGGATGGGAGGAAGCACACGGCTTGCTGGGCTCTCAGGCCCGGCGCTGTCCTAGAGGGATTCAGTCCGGTAATGTGAAATGCAGACACTGCCCTGTTCTTATTTTTTTTTTGTGCTAATATAGTATTTGTGTTAGTCTGAGTTGACTAGAGAAATAAATTCATAGACACTCATAGGTGTAAGAGAAAAGAGGTTTATATAAAGAGTAATTGTATATTAAGAAAACATCCCAGCCCAGTCCAGATCAAGTCCATAAGTCCGATATTAGCCTATATGTCCAATACCAATCTGTAAAGTCCTCTTCAGATTCACGAAACACATGCAATGATGCTGAATGCAGGAAGATCACAGGCCAGTGGGTGAGAAGTCTTGTGGATCCAGTGGCGTTGTAAGCATCTCAGCCCTGGTGTGGGTCTCCACTTGGCTCCTCCAGCTCCAGGGTTCTGGCTCCATCAGCGTAGCTCCATGTGGCCTGTCAACAGGAATGTGAAGCAGAGAGAGTATCTGGCCTCCGGTGAGCTATTTATCTCCATTGTGCCTCCAAATGAGGCAATCAAGCTGCGACCTGATTGACAGACTAGACTCCATCCCTGCCTCAAGTTGACAATCGATTATGTAACTGCCACAATATTGTATTTGAACCCTGCCTGTGGGAAGTAGCCCAGGGGTCGGGGGGTGGGGGAGTAGGGCCTAAGAGGACCCCGTGAGGGGCAGGCAGAACCTCCCTCACCCAGCAGACCCTAAGGAAGGCTGGGAGAGGGCTAGAGAGGAAGCCTCATTTCTAGCCTGCAGGCGTTTTAATGTCTGGCCGTATCTGCCCCGCTAGGTCCACCACCTCCTAAGGTCAAAACACTGGGCTTCTAGGTCCTGTCCGGAGTTCCTAAAAGAGTTATTCATTACTATGTGATTATGTAAATATTTTAGAAGAACATCAAACTAGAGAGAGTAATCTAGCCTAGGTAATGTATCTTAATAGAAAGTTCCAGAACTGTGCAAAACTAGGTACGATTGTAGTTCAAATGCCACCTGCTTGATTTAGAAGTGGGCAGAGACCGGTGCTTAACTCAGCCTGCAGGTGCTGACGGTAGGTGGCCTCTGAGGCAGGCGGAGAGATTGATGGGGGAGGCTTGGGAGGTGGAGGCATTTCGGTGCTCCTCTGAATTGCCACAAGCAGCCAGTGGCTTTGGGGAGGGATGAGCAGCCACCTGCCTCTCCCTCCTTTCAATTGCTGCCATTTCCACGTTACCACTCTTTTCCTTAGACCATGTCTTTCTTTTTCAACATGGGCCTTTTTGAAGATCCTAAAGTTCTTGTGTATCAGTCACGAAACCATTTTGAGTTGGTGTCCTGTATTAGTACGTACAAAACACTTAGACTTTTCTTTACTCTTCCCGGATATGTCAAAGCCAGTACAGTTCTTTCTGGAACATAACCAAGACGGCAGCAATGTTAGAAGATTCTTCTACTTTCACATGCCCCCTCCTCTCAGAAGAAGTTTTGATTGGCGTCCCCAGAAGATTCTCGCCTCCTCTACCCTCCATCGCTCTTGGGACGATTTCCAGCACCCGTTGCCACCCTTTAGAAGCGTTCTAGCTCCAGAAGGTCTCCTGGTCCCTAAAACCTCCGGAAGGGCCATGAGTGGTGTCTCCAAAGCAAGTAGGCGTGGGCTTTACCTCTGCCGGCTCTAGCCCAGGCAGGGCGCTCAGCAAAGCGACCTTCATCAAAGCAACGGGAGATCTGGGTTGCTGCGTGCGGCAGTCATCTACTGCCAACTTGAGGAAGGGGTGGAGTCTAGCCTGTCAATCAGGTCGCAGCTTCATGACCTCATTTGGAGGTGCTACGGAAATCAATAGCTCACTGGAGGCCAGACACGCTCTCTTTCTGCTTCACATTCCTGTTGACAAGCCACATGAAGCTACACTGATGGAGCCAGAGCCCTGGAACTGGAAGAGCCACATGGAGACCCCTGCCTGCGCTGAGATGCTTCCACCGCCACTGGATCCGCAAGACTTCCCACCCACTGGCCTGTGATCTTCCTGCATTCGGTGTCATTTCATGTGCTGTGTGAGTCTGAAGAGGAATTTATAGACTGGTATCAGACATACGGACTTGATCTAAACCGGCCTAGAATGTTTTAATATACAATTACTCTTTGATATAAAGTTCTTTCTCTATTGCACACAAAGGAGTCTCCCTGGATTTGTTTCTCTAGTCTGCCCGGACTAGCACACTGAGAGGAATGTTTCATACGTGAGCGCCTGCCCTGTGAGCTGGAGTGACACTAGGAGGACCAGACTTTCCTGTCTGCTGGGCTCAGGCCACAGACCATGGCCAATGTCTACAAGCCACTGTTTCTCTCCCAGAATCCTTTGCTGGGGTGAGTGGCTGTCCAGCCAGAGATGTGGGATGTTTGCTCCTGAGGAGAGCTGGATCAGGTGTGGGGGTAGCTCTGGAAGGTGCAGTGTTCTGAGCTGGAAAGATTCTCGACAGCTGAGCCATGCGGTGATCGAGGTCTGAAGGGCAGTAGCCGACTCAATAGACAGACTCATCTTGAGGAAGTTTTGCAGCTATTTGTTTGCAATTTATAACCCACCAAGCTTTAAAAAGATTCCAACCCTTATATGTGTAATGAGGTGGAGAAAATTTTATTCACCGTAATGCCTCCTGGGAAGAGTGCTGTCTTTGTCCTCCGGATGCCTTGAACAAGCTTTCAGAGGAGGGCGGAGATTGCTGTGCCTGGGGGAGGGGCAAGAATTGTGCTTTTTTTAAATTATTCTGAAAGGAGAGAAGGGGAAAAGTGGGGGGACAGGAGACAGGGGTGCAAGAAACCAAGAGGAGCAGTCAGGTTAGTGAAAGAAGCACCCCCTGAGGACTGGGCTGGGGGAGGGGTGCAGCGGGTCCTTGGTCATGCCCCCTGCGCTGGGGAATAGTATGCCCTCCAGCACTATTTCTGGAGAGTTGTCAGGGAAGTTGGCCTGGTTCCTGACAACACTTCCAGAAGCAGTTTAGGGTGGGGGTGGGGTGGGATCTTGAAGGGCCTGAGTCTCCCTCTTTCCCCCAGGGCGGGGTGTGCCATCAGGTCAGCAGGAGTGTGCAGGCCCTGAGGGACAGAGTTGGCCTTTCTCATGGCTGTGGAACTGTATCAAGCTCTCTGAGGGGCAAAGGGTGAACTCGCTGACATCTGCACATTTAAAAGATAACTGTTTTGGTAAAATACGTATATAACAAAACATTTGCCCCTGGAACGATTTTTAAGTGGCATTAATTACATCTGCCACAGGGGACAGCCTTCACCAGCCGGCCACACCAACCCGGCACTCTGGGAGCAATAAGTCGCCATCTCTCTCGCTCTCTACACAGCCCCTAGGAGCCTTTCGTGAACTTCCGTCTCTCTGCTCTTGTCTGTTCTGCATACTTCCCATGCACAGGCCGCACCATGCTTCTCGTTGTTCCTGGAGCGTGTTTGAGTCAGCAGCTTTTCAAGGTCCAGGCATGTGTGGCATGTATCAAACGTCATTTCTTTAAGGCTGAGTGGTCTTTCTTTGTATGCGTGCACCATATTTTGTTCACTCGGTCATCTGCTGCTGGACGCCTGCTTTGTTTCCACCTTGCTGGCCATTGTGAAGAACGCTTGGGGAACGTTGGTGTCCAAAGATCTGCCTGAGTCCCTGTTGTGCCGATGGCGAGGGGTAGCGTTGCTGAGTCAGCTGCTAGGCCCGTCTTACGGACTGCCAGGCTGTTTTCACGGTGGCATCAGCCTTTTTATATCCCCGCCAGTGCTCATATTTGTGGTTTTTCTGTTTTTCTGTTTTTCTGATAAGAGACATCCGAGTGGATGGGAAGTGACATCTCACGGCGGTGTTGATTTGCATGTTGATTTGCGGTGTTGATTTAAGGAACTTGGGGAGTGCTGTGGGAAGAGAGTTGGGCTTCTCATCACAAGGTTGGCGGTTCAAACTCACCAGCCGCCCCTAGAGAGAAAGAAGAGGCTACTCTCTGAAGGGTGCACAGTCTTGGGAACCCTATTAGGGTTGCTATGAATCAGAGTCCACTTGGTGCCGTTGGGCTTACTTTTCCTGGGTACTGACAGAAAGGACCCTTGGTTGCTCCAGCCATGACGAGGTTGACTGCAAAAGGAAAGGTGGTAGTTTGAACTCCCTCAGTAATTCCGTGTAAGAAAGCCTGGTGGTCTGTGTCCCTAGGGTTACAGCCAAGAACATCGTGTGGGGCAGTTCTACTCTGTCGCCTCGGACCACTGTGACTTAGTCAGTTTGAGGGCCCTTCATAGCGACGACTGACTGATGGTGTTGAGAATCTTCCTTGTGTCTCTTTGAAGAGATGGCTTGCCAAGTCCTTTGCTCCTTTAAAAAATGTGTCATTATGTTAGTTGTTGCCTCAAAACATACAAAAATCAAACATTTTCTACATGCACGCATACAACCCAGTGCTGTCGGTCACTGGGGTTGAGCTGTGCGGCCATCTTCTCCTATGAATGTGAACTCACTGCCCCTAAGCTTCCTACCCAATCTCCCATGGCTTGCTTTTTATCTTTAAGAGAACGTTTATTAAAGTCTTCAGCGATATAAGGAGGCGACAAAGACAAAGGCCTATTATGCAGATGATGGAGACCATGAATTTGCATGAGGGCATAATGGTGGCCAAGGATTTGCTAATATACAGGACTTTAAAAGGACCTGGGAGGTCAAGGAAGGCTTGTTCACAGTCAAGCTATGCGTCACAGTTACAGGTGATGTTCCCGGAGCAGGAACAGGGTCATGATTGGGACTTGCACGTCATGGTAGACACAGATTGGTCCAGGAACCTCCCAAGGCAGTCAGAGCCTGACTTCTGACTCTGTGACCTCTACATCCAGGATCCACCCAGGCGAGTCCCCGTGGGAGACTGCCCCTGCCCGAGCTGGTTGGTTAGATCTACTTTTAGATTGGGTTGCTTGTCTCTTTTGTGGTTGAATTGTGAAAAAATTTAGAAATTAAACCCTTAGCAGACACATGGATCCCAACTACTTTCTTTCCTTCTTTAAGTTTTCTCTTTGCTGTCTTGACGATGGACATGTTGTTGTTGGGGAGCTCCAATCCCTCTGTTGTTTTTCCCTTCATTGCTGGTGCTTTGGGTGTCGAATCTCAGAATCCATTGTCAAAAACCAGGTAGGGAAGCTTTATCTCTGTGCGCTGTTCTTAGAGTTGCGTGGTTTTAACGATTATATTTCGGTTGTTCATCCATTTTGACTTGGTTTTCATATGTGCTGCGCGGGGTGGGCCCGGCTTCGTTCTTTTGCGTGTGGAGAGGTACTGTCCCCGCATAATGTCTTCAGGACACTGTTCTTTCCTTGTTGAATGGACTTGGCATCCGTGTTGAAAATCAGTTGGCCTTGGGATGTGTGTATATGTAAATTAAAACAAACCAAACTGACCACGGTGGATTCAATGCCAACTCGTGGCGATCCTGGAGGACAGGGCAGACCTGCTGCTGTGGGTTTCTGAGACTGACAGTGTATGGGAATAGAAAGCCCCATCTTTCCCCGGAGGAGCGGCTGGTGGTTTCAAACTGTGGACCTTGTATGAGTGAGTTACTTGTAGCTATGGACTGAAGATGAAAGGGGTTTGGCCTTCTGAATTCAAGAACTATCTAAGGGAATGAATAGGTGACAGATTTCATGCTGAAGGGTGTAGAAATCAAGTTGGAATGAAATTGCTGATAACAACTCAAGGTGAGTACACCTTAGCATGGGGTAGTTATCTGAAAGCGATTATATGCAGAGCGCAGGATGGAGGAAGCACGCGATTTTACTAATGGTGAGAGCCTCAGTGGGAGTAGGGAGCCAGGGATGCTGATATATTAGTTGGGGATAAAAGGTGTCCTGGAAATGGTGTGGCAGGGTTGGGAGGTGGAAACTTGCAGACCGGACCTGAAGGGTGAGTGAGTGGTTCATTTTGCCCGAAGGTGGGTGTGTTAGTCTGGGTTGACTAGAGAAACAAATTCATAGAGTCTCATGTGTGTGTAACAGAGAACTTTATATCAAAGAGCAATTATACATTAAGAAAACATCCCAGCCCAGTCCTGAATTAAGTTCATAAGTCTGATATTAGACCATGTATCTATTACCAGTCTATAATTTCAGACTTATGCAGCACATACAATGATGCCAAATGCAGGAAGATCACAGGCCAGTGGGTGGGAAGTCCTTTGGATCCAGTGACGGTGGAAGTATCTTAGTGCTGGTGTGGGTCTCCACGTGGCTCCTCCAGCACCAGGGCTCTAGCATAGCTCCATGTATCTTGTCATCAGGAATATGAAGCAGAGAGTGTGTGTATCTCTGGCCTCCAGTGAGCTATTTTTCTCCATGGCTCCTCCAAATGAGGTCATCAAGCTGTGACCTGATTGACAGACTAGACTCCACCCCTTTGGAAGTTGACACCAGATTATGTAAATACCACAGTGGGGGTGGGTGTAGAACTTTGGGTTGCTGTTCAACACAAGGCCTCTGTCTCAGCCTTGGGAAATTAACAGTACTATCATCGCAGACGTGGCATATGAAATTTGATGATAATAAATGGGAATAGTGTAAGTCTATTTAAATCGCTGGAGAGAGCCAACAAACCCAGGGACAAGGGAACAACAAATGTTCTAAAATCGATGGCAAGGAGGGTGAAAAATGCTTGGTGGGGTTTGATCAAGTGCAGTGTAGCTAAGAAGAATTACTGAAAGCTGAATGAAGATTGAACATGATAGTGGCACAAGAGGAAAGTAAAAGGAAATAGAGAAAGAACTAGTAGGTAGAGGACATTTATACAGGCATGTACATATGCAATATATTTATGTATAATGATAGGGACATAGATCTATGTACATATATTATGTGTTAAATATTAAGGTAGCAGACAGACATTGAATCTCTACTCAAGTACTCCATCAAGGCAAGAACACTTGGTTCTAATAACCTGGCATTCTGTGATGTTCACCTCATGAATGGATGCATAAGAAAATGTGATGAAGAAAGCTGATGGTGCCCACCTCTTAAGAGACCCAAAGCCCATCTGTAGACAATTGGACAACCCCTCACAGAAGGGTCACAAGGAAGGAACGAGCAAGCCAGGGTGCACTATAGCACCAATGAAACATTCTCTAGTTCTTTAATGCTTCCCCGTCCCACTATCATGACCCCAATTCTTCCTTACAAATCCAGCTAGACCAGAGCATGTACACTGGTACAGCTCGCAACATGGGAAATCCAGGACAGATAAACCCCTCAGGAACAGTAGTGATATCATGAGGGTAGGGGGAAGGTTGGGGGGAGAAAGGGGGAAATGACCACAATGATCAATGTATAACCTCCCCCCAGGAGGATGAACAGAAGAAAAGTGGGTGAAGGGAGACAGTGGTCAGTGTACAATATGAAAATAATAATAATTTATAAATTATCAAGGGTTCTGGAGGGAAGGAGGAAAAAAATGAGGAGCTGATACCAAGGGCTCAAGTAGAAAGAAAATATTTCAAAAAGGATGATGGCAACATATGTACAAATGTGCTTGACACAATGGATGGATGGGCTGTTGTGAGAGCCGTAAGAGCCCCCAATAAAATGATTAAAAATAATAATAGTAATAGATAAGTCACTAGGACATTTCTGTGAACCACACAGAGAAACGGTCTGCATCTAGTTGGGGATGGACTGTGACGGCCTTCCATCTGCCTCTGGACAAGATGAGTTTGCTTCTGAAGACTGTCGTCCTTAGGTGCCCTTCCGTCCTGGCCACCCCGGTGTCCTGCGCTCTGCGGCCCCCACACTAGCACTTGGAGACCGCCCCTCTGTGTCTAGCCCCCTCCTCTCAGGCACCTGGGGATAGCATGGAGGGGTAGACCTGCTCCTCTGCTGGCTCCTCTGCCCCCCTAGGAGACCTCTCCCAGGTGCACGTGTTTCCAGAGGGGCCTTCAGGGCCCGCTCACAGTACCCTGTCTGGCAGGCCGGCAGCAGATGGAGGAGGTGGCGTTTGGTTGGGAAGTGGCAACTTGGACTGTTCCCCTCTTCTCTGAGTCCTTTGCATTCTGGCTGCTGCTGCCTGCTTGTTCCTGGTTGAAAAGACTTCCTGCTGAGTCCACCCTGCCATCAACCCTCCCTGCCCCCTCTCCCCAGGCTTTCCCTACCCCCCCAGGACCCAGGCCCTCCTGCCAAGCCTCACAATACAGCTGAGTCAAAGGAGGGTTTAAAGCTGGGAGGTCCTTCCCCGCAGCAGACAGGCTGCTTAGAAACTATGGACCGAGCCCCACATCTCAGCTAATGACAGTGGGGGCTTTGGCTGAGAGTGAGGAGGCTCCCGGGCCAGCCTGAGCGTCCCTGTGTGGCACTACCAACTTAAAGGTTGGCGGTTTGAACTCAACTCATGGCTCTGTGGAAGAAAGAGCGGGAGGATTTGCTTCCTGGAAAAACTCCGCGGCCCTTCTGCTGGGTCACCTGGGATCACCGTGGGCACAGCCATGCTGCTGTTTCCCCACCAGGGTGGAAGAACAGATTCTCACTTCCTTCAGTCCTGGATTCCCAACTTGTCTTCAAGAGCTCTGGACCCCCTCCTCTCCCAAGCCTGCCTTTATCTAGAGCCCGACCCTTTGGGGCTCCTTCCCTTGGCACCCTTTGATGACCATGTCAAGCGGGATGGAGTCTGGCCAGGTTGTTATAGGAACTGGGGAGACTCCCTGGAGTGAGCAGGCTAATGAGGACACCGGCTATTCACCATTCAGAGCTGGGAAGTGGGGCGGTCATTGTGCAGGCCTGCGGAGGCTGAGGGAAGGAGGCCCACGTGGCAGGGCAGGGGCTGCTGGGGAACGAGGAGCCGTTCAGTGTGTTTGATATGTGTGTGTGGTGGCGTGGGGGGTGGCAAAGCTCAGGTGTGACTAAACTCGGGGCTCCGGGATTGGATTGCTCCTGGGCGACCTGTGGGCCCACTAGCAAGTTCGAACCATCTGCACGGCCCGTTTCGTTAGGCCGAGCGTCAACGATGAGGTCTGGAAGGGCAAACAGCCTCCCCTTTCCAGGGATTAGCTCAGGGTGGTGGCTCCAGGTGAGTTGCCATGATACTTTGTGGTTTTCTGTTTTTCAAAAGAAGCATCCATGGTGTTTCCCCTGGACAGCATGAACGACTTACAACCGTCACAACTTACAACCCACAGAGCGATCTGCACTCTGGGAAGAGATTCCGAGAAGGGACTCTGGAATCGGAGCAATAGGCACACATTGGAAAGCAAGGGAAGGCCGGGATTGCTGAGCGCCCCCTGGCTGCCTTTTCCTGGGCCCTGGCCTGCGGCCGGTGCTGCTGTGGACCGCCCTGGACTAGAGGGTGGCCTGGTTGACTTGTCTGGGTGGGTGACTCCTGCTGGGACCCACCAGGCCGTCGCTGATCCTTCCCCTCCCGATGCAGCTCAGGACCACCTGTGCTGCGGCTGCTGCCTTCCTTCTTCAGAGTCCAGGCACCCAGACTTCTCCGGGCCACTGCCCCATTTTCAGGGAGAAAAAAGTAGTGCTTCCCTGGGACTTAAAAACATCTCTACCATCATGGGCCATCTCAGGGAGCAGACGAGCCAGTCAGGGTGCAGTGTAGCAACAATGAAACATATAATTTTCCTCTAGTTCTTAAATGCTTCCTCTGCCCCCCACCCCTTATATCATGATCCCAGTTCTACCTTACAAGTCCAGCTAGACCAGAGGATGTACAGTGGTACAGATAGGAACTGGAAAAAGAGGGAATCCAGGACAGATGAACCTCTCAGGACCAGTGGTGAGAGTGGCGATACTAGGAGGGTGGAGGGAAGGTGGGATAAAGGGAGAACCAATTATAAAGCTCTACATATAACCCCCTCCCTGGAGGACAGGCAACAGAAAAGTGGGTGAAGGGAGATGTTGGACAGTGTAAGAAGTGACAAAATAATAATAATTTATGAATTATCAAGGGTTCATGGGGGTGGGTGGAACGGGGAGGGAGGGGAAAACATGAGCTGATACCAAGGGCTCAAATAGAAAGCAAATGTTTTGAGAATGATGATGGCAACAATGTACAAATGTGCTTGACATAATGTATCTATGTATGTATGTATGTATTGTGATAAGAGTTGTGCAAGCCCCCAATAAAATGATTAAAAAGAAAAAAAAGTAACAGTCCCAAGGGCTCAAATAGAAAGCACATGTTTAGAAAATGATGATGGTAACATATGTACAAATATGCGTCATACAATGGATATATGGAATGTTAAGAGAGCTGTAAGAGCCCCCAATAAAATGATTTTAAAAACAAACCAACTGACTTCTGAGGGGATCAGCTGGGTCAGTTGGATTCCAAACAGAGGTCTAATGGGGTATGGTGACAGTTTTGTCTTGGATTCCAAAGAGGTATTCTTGATAGATTTTCGTGATAGACACAGGATCATCATGGCGCCTTATTAGGAAGAAGTTTTAAGAAAACGGAAAAGTGTACTGGTGAGAAAAAGGGCAGGAAGTTTGCACAGAAGGATATTTTTCATCACAACATCAAACCGGATTATTCTTCAAGGGGAATTTCTACGAGATGGCTTAGAAGAATTCCCTTGGGAAGCCTTGTCTTCTCCACCCTACAGCCCTGATCTTGCCATTCCCACTTCCTATGTTCCAGAGGAAATGGCCTGTTCTACATCTGACCTCCTCCAGCTGTGGAAGGGGGAGGGGAATCCTACTCCCCATCTGCCCAAAGATGATGCGTAGGAGGCAGAAGTCAGTCATGCCTCCACCCTCTACCCTTCCTCCCCTGTTCTGAGGACGGGCTTTCCTCCGCAGGCATTCTGCTTCTCTTCCACGTTCAATAGTCGGTGCAATGGCTGTGCAGAGCTCCCAGGTGTCCTTTTTTCTTTTTAAAGGGAAGTGAGCAGGTTTCACAGTAAGGATACAAGTCTTTTGTCCTCCACACCTCTTTTTAGCTAGGCCGGCACACATGTCCCTTTTCAGTCCTTGGCCTCTGTCCTACAAGAGCAAGTATTACAGAGCTCCTTTGGTGCAGAAAACTGCCCACAGGGTATCTTGCCCTGCAGGCCTGCCTCATGGTCTCAATCACTTCTCCACACAGGATCACAAATGCACTTCCCTCCTGAGTCTTCTCTCTTGCTGACCATGAGATTCACTGTCCCTGCTTCTGAAATGACTCGGTGGAAGGGCAAAACTGACCAATCCCATCTATTAGCGTTTCATATACTGAATTTGCATGGTCTCACCCAATCATTTGTTGGGAGTTACAAAAACGATGGATAGAAGAACTATACTAAGTCATTTCACTTCACTGCAATTCCCCAAACTCAAAGGACTTTGGAAGGGAGCATGACTTGAGTCCCTCGGGAGGCCGACCCTGCCATTTTGATATGGTGTCAGTCGGAGAGCTCAGGACCCTTTGGGGGAAGGGTTAGAGACACGGGAAGGCCATCCTCCGGAGGGTCGAGAGCTAGGTGGAGGCCGTGCTCGGAAACAATAGCATCTCCTTTTAGGATGTTTGTTAAAGCAGGTCAGTAAGTTTGTAGCAATACTTTTTGACTTACCCTAATACAACATTACAGTACAACATTCGTATAAGAAAACATACACAGAATCTGAAGTGAGTAACTCGGGGCATTTTCACACACGGTTGTTTCATGTAACTATCCCTCAGAGAAAGACAACATTTGTTATTCCAGACCGCTGCTGCTTGCCCTCTCCAAGTCAGGGCCTTCCTCCAAAGGGGACTAACTCTCTAAGACCACCACCAACATGGGCTAATTCTGCATGCTCTTGAACTTTACATCCGCTCTTTCTGTCCGGTTCCTCTCATTCAGCATTCCGTGTGCAGCTGTTTATTACTCTAGCATTCATTTATATCACTCTCACACATTCACAGTTGGCTCTCTCGCTCACTGATCTTCCGTTTGGACAGGGCTGAGGGACGGTGGGTGGCCTCTGATCCAGGTGGCATCAGCGAGGGCAGCTCGACTGGAGCCTGGGCAAGTCACTTCAGATGGCAAGCTGGTGCTGCTGCTGGCTCCCCTGAAGCTGTGGGCCAGGGGCCTCCCGGTTTACCTTCCCACGGGTCCTGGGCTCCCTTCCAGGTTGGTGGCTGGGCTCCCAGAAGGAGAATCTCAAAAGATCAAGGTGGGGGTGCAAGGCATGTGGAAGACTGAAGTCACACTGAGGTCACTTCGGCCATCCTCGGTTGGTGGAGGTGGTCACAAAGGCCTGCCCAGGATCAAGGCATGTGCCTCACTCTGGATGGAGGTGTGGGAAGGTTCTAGAACAGGGAGGGTGGGAGGCACTGAAGCAACCATTTTTGGAAGATAGAATTTGCTACCTTGCTAGTTGCCGCCTTCTAGTTGCCTTCTAGTTGCCGCCTCTTTTTTAAAATGGAAAGGCAATCCTGCAGTTCTTTTGGCATTTCTCACCCCTCTCCCATCAGGGATGTAGCCAGACATGTTTCCATGTGCAAATCTCCATTCCTGTTTCTAAAATGTCTAAAAGAAATTATGTAAGTGTTACAAATATATATTCTCTTTTTATACACTTTCGGTGTTACAATTAAGATTAAACTTTCTTACCAAGGGCTCCAGTAGAAAGAAAATGGTTTGGAAATGATGATGGCAACCTATGTACAAATGTGCTTGATACATTTGTTATAAGAGCTGTAGTGATTTATTAAAGTCTTAAAAAGAGAAGAATTATAAAAACAAAAAGATTAAACTTTCTTCTGACAATTACGGTCTCTTTTCTCTCCACCGGAGGGAATACTTGTAGCCAGGGTGTTGAGTCTTCCTCCAGAGCTTTTTATTCATTTATTCTTTTATAACAGTTTTATTACCACTTCACCCACACGCCATCCAATTCAATCATTCAATCTTATCCAGAATGTTGTACAATTATCACCCCATTAGAGTCTAGATTTTCTTCTTCTTTGTACTCATTGTTATTCATGTAATTCTTCTAATTGTGGCAAAAGTATACACAACAAAACCTTCTCCAGTTCAACAGCTCTGCATTCTGAGCTTTATGGGGTGCACCATGGACATCTGTTTTCTCATGTAAAATAGCCTTTATGAATGGCCTGCTCAGCTATCAGTGGCCACAACCAGGAGGCCAGAAGTTGGTAATGGTCCTCAGCTACCCCCCCCCCCCCCCCCCCCGCCAAGTGCTCTGCGAAGGATCACGTCAGAAGGTCCGAGAGAGAGTGGGAGAAAACTGTGGGAAAGGATTCAAAACCCTAACAGAATCTAGGTCAGCTAGAGGCGTATGAGAACTCCAGATGATGGCCTTGACCCTCGGTCTGGAACTGCACTCACCCCCACATTGTTGTTGGGAGGGGCTGCTGGGTCAGTTCCAGCTCACAGTGACCCTGAGTCCAAGAGAAGGAGGCACACCCGGTGCTGTGCCGTTCCTGTCCGAGCCCCAGCCCTCGCATTGCGTCAGTCCGTCTGCCCCTGGACCTTACCAAGGGCCTCCTCTCCTGAGAGCACGTCCAAAGTACATGACACCAAGCCTCGCCAGCCTCGCTCCTAAGGAGTATTCTGGCTTGGAGGAAGAAGTGTGGCGGGTTCGAATAAATGACAGCCACTCAAATGTCTTGCTAATTTAGAAGAGTCTTCATCCGGTTATAACCAGACTGCTAGGATCTAAAAGCGATTCTTTGAATGCAGTCCCACGTGGACTCCAGCCCACCTTTAAAGACAACATCTCATTTATTCTTCGTCTAGGACTTAAGCACGTGTGGACGGAAGCTGAAAGCAAAAATAATGTTACTATTCCGTTACAGGGTACAGCATGGCCTATAACAACCTGCTTCCTGGCCACAGCATCAAAGGGAACAGTATTCTTAATTACAATGCTCTGATCTCGAGAACATGAGAGTACATTCTAAACTCAATCACTAGCGGGACTTTCTGAGATTGGGGGAGGGGGGTGGGGAAGGCAGTCATTCAGCAGCTGACCAAATGGAATTTCTTTTGCTAGTCTGCCTCAGAAGTACCTCTGCAGCAGAATAATCAAAAGCATTTACCCAAGGACAGAATTCCTCGGGTGAGGAAAAGGGGGATGGAAATGGGATAAGCAAGGATTCACTGAGGGGATTTCTGTGGATGAGGTGAATCAGAATGTGTGTGGATTGTTGAATGTAAAGTGATGGTCTGTTCTGTAAGCCTTCGCCTAATTTGCAATAGAAGTTTAAGATACATGTACTGTTTTCTCTGTGTGTGGATTTTATGTGACATATTACTCGTCAGTTCCCTTTCTCATTCCACATCTTAGAGCTATGGTCATGGAACCATATGGAGAGCTACGACACGTCAGGTTTTACATTGCCAGCTCATGCCCTGCACATCGAGCCGTCTTCCTGCGGAAGGACATTCAGGTGGACGCATTGAATACTGGTTCATGCAGGTCCCATAAGGCCTTGCTCACAAACACCGCAGTACTTGATGGATCTGGGAGCGGTCCTGCAAAGGAAAGGCGTCCTGGACCTGTGGCCCTCAGTGTCCCTTGTTTCCCCCACAGAGACGTCTACGGGAGGCTGTGCAGCTGCTGGAGGACTACAAGCATGGGACCTTGCGCCCTGGGGTCACCAATGAACAGGTACATCTGCCAGAGCTGGGTGCGGTGGCACGTGGGGGTGGGGAGATGCAGCCATACTCCCCTCTCTTCCCTTAACAATCACGTCTGCTACTGTGGCATTCTCCTGTGGATTTCTGGCTCTTTGAAAGGGATAGTCAGATTCCCTCCTGAATCCGGGGTATGGTGGGAAGCATGGGCGGATGAGGCAAGAGCCCACAGGACACTCGAGAGCTGATTAGGTGTGCGTCTCTTTCCACCTTCAACTCCAAGGACAGCTTGGGATCAATCAGCTGGGATGGGAATATTTACATCATGAAAAATCTAAGCCATTGGCTAATAGGTCAGAGTGCTTCTTTATTTTCATAGGCTACAAAGAGTTAAAGTTAAAATTAATTAATGTAATTGATTTCCTCCCAAGCAGTGCAGCTGTGTAGTTTAAAAAGTCAGCCAGGACGCATACACTTGTCAGAGCAAACGATCAGTTAGCTGCCCACTTCCCGTTGCTGTTTCCCAGAGGCAACTACTCAGAGATGTTTTTTTTCTAGCCAGAGATCTGTAGTTAAAATAAATATACTTACTTTTTCCCCCCTATTTCTCAATTTGGTGTTTTTGAATGATCTGTAGTGGTGAATGAGGACTCAGTTGTCTTATTTAAAACACTCAAAACTCCGTCATGAAGTCGCTTCCACCTCATCGGGACAGAGTCGCACGGCCCTGTGGGCTGGTCCGAGACGATCTTTACACCTTTCCCCTGTGGGTGCCTGGGTTCGCTGGAGCTGCTAACTTCTCTGGCAGCAGCTTAATGCATTACCTACGACACCAGCAAGGTTCCTCGTCACCCACCCTGTACACATCTTCCCCCCCCCCCCCCCGCCCCATCCTCCCAACATAGTGACCATGGTGTTTGGAGCTCTCAGTATTTGGTATCATATGAGTGCAGTTATGCAAATAGTATAATAGTATAATTGAGGCTCCATTGTTTGTAGCCAGGTTATATTTCTTCTCTTCTTTCATCGTGCGTCTTCTCAGGAGTAATAGGTGCCTCATTTTTCATTGGCAGAGTTTCCTTCGGACGGTCTCTCTATTCTCGCAGAACCTTCCAGCAGCCTGCTGATAGTCTAGGTCCCTCCCTTCAGTCGGAAGATTCCTCTTCAGTTCTACTTTTTGCCCCGTGAAATTTTTTTCCCGGGTCCCAAGCTCCAGGTCTTCCTTGATTTTTTTGTGCTTCATGTTAATTTTATTAGAGCACCTCTTGTTGGAGTGATTTCCCAAGGAAGGAGTAGAGGAGAAGAAAATGTTTGAGCCCTTTTAGATGTAAGACATTGTAATTCTGCACTCATCCTTCTTCAAGCTCCACAGAGGAGACCGTTTGAAATGGACGATCATTGTCCTTCAGCATTTCGAAGCGATTTCTCTGTTGCCGTCTGGTTTTCGGTAAAAACCATCACCAGCGTCCATCGAGTGGGTTCTAGCTCACGGCAACCCCGTGTGTAGCTGAGAAATCGGACGCCACTTCATTCCCGAGCCTTGGGAGTTTGTACACGCTTCCTTTGTTCTGTGGAAATTTAGTTTACTGTAAATTTAGTAAACTTCATAGTAATCTTACTAGTACATTTAATAATAGTACATTTAATTTACTTTCTGATCTGTTCATGTGCTCCTGTCAGGGCTTTCATTGTTCCTCAATTACAACGAGCCTTGAATTCCATGGTGTCGTCTGCCTGTTCTACAAGAACACAGTTTTAGTTGCTGCTGGTGTGTCTATAGTCGCTGATTTTGTCAAATATTCTGGTGGTTGACCTACAATATTGTGATAATTAGTATTTGCTAACCTAAATCAATAACTTTTTTGAGAATGAAGTAGCAATGGAAAGAAAAGGGGAACAATTTAAAGTGTCTTCCACTCAGTTACTAATCATGTTGTAACTAATAATGTGGTAATCCATCGTAGAAAGATTTTTCACAATAATTTTGTTTTCAGTCTAATCTAATCTAAGGCATATCAAATTTAAGCCACTTGCAACTATATTTATCACATGTCATTCGATGATTTAAGATTGGTAATAATCTTTACTAAAGATTCCGTATGGACTAGTACAGCCAACTTGATGCAAAACCTTCATGACCGTACCCTGAAGGAGCCTGGTGGCATAGTGGTTATGCATCGGGCTGTGATCTACAAGGTCCGCAGTTCAAAACCACTGCCTGCTCTGGGGGAGAAATTCAGGGATCTCTATTCCCATAAGAATTTACAGTCTTGGAAACTCACAGAGGAGCCTCGCCCCTGTTCTGTTGGATCATTAAGAGTTTGGTTTGGGTTTTGGAATGAAGATAGCACTTCCTCTCCGGCCACAATAACTGGCAGATCTTGTGAGTTAACTTCTGGGTATAAAAATCGACCTCCTGTTGAGACCCACTGTTCTAATAAAACTCTATATGCCCCCACCCCCACCCTCACTCCCTCCATCCGGAGTCAAAGTCCAAATCCTTAACATGGCTTGTTTCTCTCTGATCTTATCATCTACTGTTCTTATCCAAACACCTCCTTGCTCAAACATGGCAAGCGGGCTCAGTTCTGCCTCTAGGCCAGTGGTTCTCAATCTTCCTCATGCCCGGATCCTTTCATACAGTTTCTCATGTTGCGGTGACCCCCCCCCAACCATAAAATTATTTTTGTTGCTACTTCAGAACTGTCATTTTGCTACTGTTGTGAATCAGGTGACCCCTGTGAAAGGGTTGTTCGACCTGTAAAGGGGTCGTGGCCCACAGGTTGAGAACCACCGCTCTAGGCCTTTGGGCTGCCTGTGGGGTCAGATAGCTGTAAAGCTCACCCCCTCCTTGGGTATCTCCCCCCCCCCATCACCTTCCCTTGAGGCCTGATCTGGTGACCCCAGCTAATGATAGTATCAACCGCCACCACTGTGCTCCTACTGCGTGTGCTTCCTGTCGCCCTGGCCCTTTTCGACTTCTCCTGGTGCCCGACGGCATGCCCACCAACTACCCACCAACCACCGTAGGTGCCGTTGAGTTGACTCCAGCTCATGGTGTCCCCGTGTGTGAGAGGAGGGCTTCCCTCCGTCGGCTCACAGCTGTGACCGGTCAGAGACAGGTTGGCAGGCCTTTCTTCCAAGGTGCCTCTGGGTGGCTTCGGACTGCCTGCCTTTCAGTTAGTGGCTTAACCATTGCGTCGCTTGGAGATTCCATGGTGAAACTGGCTTCTTTAACCTGTTTATGGCTTATTGTGGGTCTGCCTCCACAGTCATGTAAGCTCCCCCACAAGCAGAGGCTCATCTGCTCTGGTCCCGACTGCAGCTGTGGGGCTCAGAGCAGTGCTCAGAACCTAGTAGCAGGTGCTCGCCAAATATTTGCCGACCAAATGCATTTATTTCACCTTCACACTAACCTTGAAAACGAACATGTGTTACCCCCGTATTATAAACGAGGAAGCAGAGCCTCAGGAAAATTACATGAATCGCCCCAAATTGCAGGGGCAACACAAGGTTGTCCCCCTCGTAGCACACACCTGTTACCTGGAGTAACCATGACAACAAGATTAATGGTACGGAGTCTTGTGATTGGTAAATTAGGAAGAGCTTTTTGTTTTGTAGCGGCATCTTTGCCTTGCCGAAGGATCCCCTTCAGGCCCGAACTACCTTCTGGAGGTCATTTCCCACAAGCTCTGTCTTGTCTGCCTTAGGAGGTTTGGCGAAGCATCCTGGAAGGGGGCAGAGGGCAGGGAGTGAGCAGGCTGGGAGTATGTCTGAGTAGTGCCTCCTCAGGGAGGTCCTGGAGGAGGGGGTGTCCCCCAACCCCTAGCAGGAGCAGGCAAGGCTCCTGCACCAACCTCTCCTTACAGCAGGTTGGAGTCTACCCTCTGCCACTCCTGCTCTGAGGTGTCTGTGGGTTCAGATGTCAGCTCAGCAAAGATGCTGGCCATTTCAGGAACCAGCAAACCTTCTGCATGGTCCCAAGATACTTCTCACCCAGACTGTCCCCTCTCCCCCACCCCTCCTGTCCCTAAATTGGGAAATCAAGCAAGCCTCAAAGTCTAATCTCCAAGCTGGTTTGTGGCTGCAGCCTGGAGGTCTCAGGGGCTCACACCTGCTCCTTTGGTGTTCAGCTAGAGGCATAGGGAGGTGGGTTGAGCCCAGAAAATATCAGGCATTTTGGTTTAAAGTAGAGATGCCAGTAACAAGAAGACAGACAACGGGGCCTCCCCGTCTTAGCTTCTCAGTCTGAGTGGACCAGCCAGTGTATCTTATTGCCTGCCTCTTGCCCCCACCACCACTGACTGCTTCGCATCCCAAGTGGATCTTCACTGTGAACCTGGTTGCAGATTTATGGAAGTTCAAACTACTCGCCAATTCTGAACTGGTAGGGACATGTACTGCAAAGTCAGCTCCAAGGGAGAAAGACAATACTTTTCCCTGATCAGCGTCACCATCTCAGAAACTCTCAGGGGCAGTGCGACCTGCCCTGTAGGGTTGCTATGAGTTGCCACTGCCTTGATGGCAGTGAGTGTGGTTTTGTTTGGGGGACTAGTGGGTGATGTCTGCTGCCACTTCTACATCAGGGCGGCTCCTGGGTCCTGCCCACATGCTGAGAGTCAGACCTGAGTCTCCCTGGTCTACCATCAGGCAGGCGGGCCTCTCATTTTAGACCATCTGACCCCAGGAGAGAGATCCTTCTCCTTCCTGCCTCTCCTGCCAGCTTGTTTTCCTCTGGATACTTAGTGCATGTCCCGCAGGCTTCCATCTGACTCGCTCATACCCGGACGTGGTGCTGCATTTAAGTTTTTCTTATGCATAACTTTGCCACTTTTCACGGGATTGATGACTTTTTAGTCAAAAGTAAGCTAGCAAAGCACTTGCCCTTTGAACTGTTTTTCAAGGACACGAATGACATTCACCATGTTGTACAATGATTACCACAGCCCATTCCGAAGGGCTTTCCTAATCCCAAACGGAAAGTCAACACTCCTGCCCATTTCCTTCTCCCCTGCGCCCCTTGCTACTAATAAAGTCTTATTTTAATGAGATCAGGCAATATTTATCTTTGTTGCTGCAATATTTCTTTTTTTGTGGCTGACTTACTTCCCTCAGCATGATGTCTTCAAGCACCCCCTCCCCCCCATGTTGTACCATGGATCAGAACCGCACTTCCATTGTGGCTGAGGGACAGTCAGTTGGACGGAGTCACGCTGGACCGTCACGGGGAACACTGCAGTGAGCATTGGTGTGCACGTGATGACCGCCTCTGCTTTGACATCATTCGGGAATATACCTGTGGGTGTGATTGGCGGTGACGCACAGATGTCGCTGTTGCTTTCTGAGAGACCAGCCACTGTCTCCCTAACAGCGACACCATGACACCATTCTACATCCCCACCCCAGCAAGGCGCAACATCCTTACAAACAGGGATGATTTTCGATTTTTCTCCTAATAGCCTTCTGGGAGAGTGGGAAGCGGCATCTCACTGTAGGTTTTATTTGTATTTCCTAGTGACTAATGACGTGGGGTATCTTTTCATGTGCACACTGGCCATTTGTGTAGCTTCTTTGGGAGACAGTCTTTTCAAGTCATTTACTCATATTTTAACTGTGCTTTTGGCCCTTTCTGTGGATTCTTAATATATTCTTTTTTTAAAAAATAAAATAAGTATTGTGTTTTTATTTTTCTTAAAATATAGGCTTTTTAAACACAATAAATTTTACACCATTTATTTCAATTATTCATAGTCTGAATGAATCCTGTTATTTGATCACTTTAGTTATTAAGAGTCCTTTATAGAGGACAAGTATTGATATTTACCTTAATTCAAATAGCACTGTAATTACTATTGTCCTTAAGGTTAACAGAGCTTTGTATGTACAGTCAAGTTTTGTGAAAAGTTCAGGTACAGTCTAGGAATTTGTGGTTGTTTTTGAAGACTGGAATTGTCCTGCTTCAAATTTTTCTTTGAATTTTAAGTAGTCTCTTCTTTTATCAAAATATTTTATCCATTGCTGGGGGCAATTCGATTCAAATGAGCTTCTTAACTTCTCGCACTGAGACGCATCCTCCGTGCTCTCATCTAAACACTTCCAGTACTCATCTCGGGCTCCCCAGCAAGCCTGCCTTTCTTTCATAGACGGGGCTGCCATTCCCAGTGGGATCAAGCTCGTCCGGTCTCGGCGCAGTGCAGGGCTAATCGCGTCCAAAGACCTCTCTACCATCAACTCGACAACACGGGCTTCCGAGGTTCACCTCCCGCAATCAATCGCTCGGTTCCCCTCTTAATATATTCTTGATAGTAAATGCATACCTCTTCACTTTCTTCCTTCCTTTTTATAAATAAACTTTTTATTGTGACTCGGGTAGAGGGTTGACATTTTTCACTTTCCTGAGAAAGTCTTTTAATGCACAAAAGTTTTTCATTTCCATAGTATGATTTTTCTTTCTTTCTTCTTCTTCTTTTATTTTTTACTTTTGCAGAGTCCTGGTGGGTTTGCGGCTTATGCTTTGCACTGCAAAGGTCAGCAGTTCGAATCCACCAGATGAGACTTTCAACTCTTGTAAAGATTTCCAAAACACTCGATGCCATTGAGTCAATGCTGACTCATAGTGACTCCGACTGTGGGTGTCTGAGACTATAACTGTTTAAGGGAGTGTAAAGCCAGTCTTTCTCCCCCAGAGCTGCTGGTGGTTTCGACCTGCTGACCATGTGGATAGCAGCCCAATGAGAACCACTACACAGCAGGGCTCAGAATCTCACGTGAGCAGTTGCACTCTGCCTTACAGGCAATTCCGACTGCGAGTTGGCATTGACTTGACAACAGTGAGTTTGGGATTTTGTTGCTTCGGTGTCCTGTCTAAAATCTGGGCCCTGGGGCTCTAATACCCCTGTGCTTTGTTCTGAGAGTCTTGTGACTTTGGGTCCTTATATTTGGCCACTGTCTCTTTTGAGTTGAGGGGGCAATTCATTCTTTTGCATGTGGAGATCCAATGGTCCCAGCACCATTTGTTGCCCATGCTGAACGGACTTGACATGCTTTTAAAATACCAGTAGGCCATATATTTACAAGTTTATATCTAGATTCTCAGCTCTATTTTCCTGGTCTATATATTTGTACTTATTTCAGCACTACACTGTTTTGATGACTGTAGCTTTATAGATGATTGAAATCTAGAAATGCGAGTCCTTCCAGCTTGTTGTTTACTTTCAAGATTGCTTTGGCTATGTGGAGACCCTCGCAATTTCATATGAATTTGAGGGTCAACTTTTCCATGTCTGCAAAAAGTCCTGTTGGAATTTTTATACAAATTGCATTGAGTGTATAGATTGCTTTGGGTATTACTGACATCTTAACAATATTAAGTGTTCAAATCCCTGATTATGTCTTTATATATACTTAGGACTTTAACATTTCCTTCAGCAATGTTTCACTATACAAGCAAGCCTGGCCTCTGGGCTAAATGTATCCTTCCAGATGCTATTGTAAATTTCTCTTATTTTCTTAATTTCCTTTTTGTTCCACATTGCTCCTCAATTTCCACATTGTTCACTGATGGCATAGAAATACAATTGTGTTTTGTGTATCGATATTTTACCCTGCAACTTGGCTAGATTCCTTTATTATTTCTTGTAGACTTCTTGTGGCTTCGTTAGGAAATTCTATGTAGAGGATCGTGTCCCCTGTGGATAGAGATCATTTGACGGCTTTTCAGCTCTAGATACCTTTCATTTCCTTTTCTTGTCCACTTACTCGGACTGGATATTCTCTTCTACCGTAAGGCTTTGTAGAGAAGTGCAAGTGACCGCCTTTGTCTTGTTCTTGATCTTCCAGGGAAAGCTTGATGTTAGCTGTGGCTTGTAATTAATACCTTTTATCATGTTAGGGAGGCTTGGTGGCACAGTGGGTTAGGCTTTGGGCTGCTAATTGCAAAATGGGCGGTTCAAAAGCACCAGCTACTCACTCAGCTGGGCAAAGCTGAGCTTTGCTTTTGTCAAACGACACAGAATTCCGACATAAGGTCCCCTAGGTAGGAATCCACTTGAAGGCAGTGGGTTGTCTGGCTTCTCATGTGAAGGAGTTTTCACTCTATTCAGTTTGCTGAGTGTTTTTATCATGAAAGGATGTTGGATCTTGTCAAGTGAGGCTTCTGTATTATAATTGAGATGATCTTGTCAGTGTTTCCCTTTCATGATATTATGGATTGTATTGACCAGTTTCCTATTTGAAACTACCCTTGCATTTCTGGGATAAATCCCTCTCAGTGTGGTATAGAATCTTTTATTACGCTGTTAGATTTGGTTTGGTAGTATAATGTCGAGCAGTTTTCCGTTTATATTCATCTGGACTTCTGGGATGAGTTGGAAAGTTTAGAAAAGGTTCCTTTTCTGCTTGTAGGAAGAGTTTGAGGAGGACTGGTGTTAGTTCTTTAAATATTAGGTAGAATTTCCCGGTGAAAGCACTGGTTCTTGAATTCTTTTTGGCTGGGAAGTTGTTTCCGATGGGTCTGTAGAATAGTCTTCAGTCATTGAAGCATGTTGTGTGTCCTGAGGAGTTTGTCCACTTCCTACAGGCTGTCTAACTTGTTGACATAAGTGTTCACTCACTTTCAGCAAACAAAGTTGTATTATCTGCATGTTGCAGGCTGTTAATGAGCCTTCCTCATGCCTTCTTCTTCATATAGCCCAGCTTCTCAGATTATGTGTCAGCATACAGAGCGAATAAGTATAAAGAAAGGATGAAAGATACAGCCCCGACAGATGTCTTTTCTGATTTTGAACCACGAGATAACTACATGAGTCTAAGTATGAAGAAGACTTGAAGATTACTAATAAAGATTAAATGTGGATTTTTGAAAGTGTTGTGTTGAAGTCTCCAACTATGATTTTAGAACTATCTATTTCTCCCTTCAATTCTGCCAATTGTTTGCATCATAAATTTGATGACTGATGTTAAGTGTGTATGTATTTATAATTTTTATTTTATTTTTTTTGTATTTATAATTATTATATCCTCTTAGTGACTTGAATCTTTTTGCCATATATCCTTGTTTTTTACTCATAGCAGATTTTGGTATAAAATGTATTATGACTGACCATTTGGTAACCATTTGCACGGTTCCTTTTTTCATCCATTCGTATTCAACCTTTTTGTTCTTGGGGGCTTAAAACGTGTCTCTTGTAAACAGCTTATAGTAGGATCACATTTCCTTATGTAGATGGGTCACCTTTCTTTATTCCACCTGTACTTGCCTTTCGATTGCAGGGCTCGTTCGTGGTTAGAGTAATTTCTGGTAGGTAAGAGCCCCTGCTGCCGTTTCTCTTTTGCTTCTATGTCATTTCTTTTGTGTTCAGTTGGTTCTTGGTACAGAACCATTTTACTTCTCTTTTCCTTTTGTGTATGTTTTCCAGCTGCTTTCTTTTGGTTACCATGGGGATTATATTTGACATTCTAAATTCATTACAATCTAACTCAAATTGATACCAGTAGCAGACAACACTCCATTTCTATGTATTCTTCCTCTCCCACATTGTTATCACAATGTGCATATTTACGTTCTATGCGCCCAATAAGGCAGATTTCTAGCTATCTTTCATGCATGTGTCATTTTAAATCACGTACGATGTAACCAGAAGTGTTACAAATCAAAAATACCACAAAGTTGGCCCTTACATTTGCGCACAAAATTGCTTTTTTCAGAGGCGATTTTTTTCCTTTGTCGTGTAGTTTTGAGTTTCTGTGTAGTGTTTTTTTTTTTTTATGATAACCTCAAGATTTCCTTTAAAAAAATTTTTTTATAAATCATTTTATTGGGGAGGGGAGTCTTACAGATCTTATAACAATATAGACATCAATTGTACCAAGCATGTTTGTACATATGTTGTCATCATCATTTTCAAAACATTTTCTTTCTACTTGAGTCCTTGGCATCAGCTCCTCTTTTTTCCCTCCCTCCCACCATCATGAAGCTTTGATAATGATAAATTATTATTTTCATATCTTACACCATCCCCAGTCTCCCTTTACCCACGTTTCTGCTGTTTGCCCCCCTCAGCCGGTAGGAGGGTTTTTATACATTGATCATTGCGATCGGTCCCCTTTCTCCCACTTCTTCCTCATGGTATTGCTACTCCCATTATTGTTCTGGATTCTGTGTGTCGAGAGCTCTTAGCTGTACCAGTGTACATGCTCCGGTGTAGCCAGATTTGTAAGGTAGAACTGGGGTCATGATAGTGGGGAGGAAGAAACATTAAAGAACTCGAGGAAAGTTGTGTGTTTTGTTGGTCCTGTACTGCACCCTGGCTGACTTGTCCCTTCCTTGTGACCCTTCTGTGAGGGGATGTCCAGTTGTCTACAGATGGGCTTTGGGTCTGCATTCTGACCACCACCCCCTCTTTCTCATCTATATGATTGTTTGTTTTGGGTCTTCTGATACCTGATCCCGTTGACTCCTCTGGATCACACAGGTTGGCATGCTTCCTCCATGTGGGCTTTGTTGCTTCTCAGCAAGATGGCTGCTTGGTTAACTTCAAGACTTGAAGACCCAGTCACTATATCTTCTAATAGCCAGGCACCATCAGCTTTCTCCACCATATTTGCTTATGTACCCATTTTGACTTCAATGATTGTGTCAGGAAGGTGAGCATCACAGAATGCCAGGTTATTAAACAGTGTTCTTGCATTGAGAGAGGACTTATTAGAGGCCCAGTGTCCATCTGTTACCTTGGTACTTAACATATAAATGTATATACACAGACCTATATCCTTGTCATTATATATTAATATACTTGCATATACATGTATGTATACATGTCTTTTGCCTCCTAGCTCTTTCCTCTATTTCCTTTTACTTTACTTCTGTCCCACTATTAAGTTCAACCTTCATTTGGATCTCAGTAATTCCTCTTTGCATTTGATCAAACCCCACCAGGAATTTCACACTCTCCTTGTCATTGATTTTAGATCTCTTGTTGTTCCCTTGTCCCTGGGTTTGTTGGCTCCCCCCTTTCTTTCCCCCACCTCCCCCTTTCCCCTGTCCTCCTGGAACCATTGGTCCTGTTGTTTCTCCTTGGGATTGTTTATCTTGTCTATCTTATATAGATAGACATGAAAAAGGAAGAAGAAAAAAGGGGGTGTTTATAAATAGTTCCAGGTCTGTCTGCTGACCCTTATGTGACTCATCTAATGTGGTGCCAAGCCCTGCCCTCTGGGTCTTAAGTCTACTTGGGGATTCCTTGAGGACTTGTATTGCTCCCCGCCTTGCTGCTCTGTTGGACTTCCTTTGTGTTACACCCTGGTGTGTGTGTGTGGGTTCGGACCAGGCACAATTTCCACACTGTATGTCCAGTGCTGTCCCCTGCAGCACTGTGGGTCAGTGAGGGGAAGTGATTTCTCGTTTTGGGACCGGCCCTATGGTCCTCTCTGCCTTGGCTGCTCTAAACAGGGGTGTTGTCCTTGGGGTTGGTGGGCCAGGATGTTTCTCTCTCTCTCGCTGCTCCTGTGTGGTCTGGGCAGACTCACTGCTCTCCGTGGGCTGTATCTTCAGTGCTGTCTTCTGGAGTGCAATCTTCTCAGGTGGGGGAGTCGACGTAGCTGGGGTTGAGGCCGGTCCCCTCTGGTATGTATTATAGAGCACATCTATTGTAATGTCCTGCTTCTTTTGTTTATCTGGGGAGGTTAAATTGTGTCCTCATTTTTGAAGGACCCTTTTCTGGAATAGCGTTCTTGGTCGGCAGTTCGTTTCTTTGGCGTTTTGAGCATGTCATTCTGTTGCCTTCTGGCCCCCGTGTTCCTTAGAAGCGCGAACCCTCACTCTCACTCAGGATTCCTTGTTTGTGAGTATTTTCCTCCTCCAGCCACCCTCAGGATTCTTTTTCAGAATTTTATTGTAATGTGTGTTGGGTGTCGGGCGGGGGGCGGGGGGGCTCCTGGGGGGCATCCCCCTGGGAGTTTGTTCGCAGTTTTAATTGTGTAGCTTCAGTCTTTAATCGTATTTCAGAAGTGCTCTGCCATTATTCCTTTGCATTTTTTTTTCTGTTCTTTTTTATTCTCTCTTTTCCTTGTGAACTTCTATTATAGACACTGGTTTGCTTGGTGGTGTCCCACAAGTTCCTTTGACTCTGTTCACTCTTCTTCATTTATTTTTGTTATTATTCCTAGATTCACTAATATAGATTTTTTTCCTAGCTTCTAGTTCACGCATTCTTCTATAACAGCGGTTCTCAGCCTGTAGGTTATGACCCCGTTGGGGGTCAAATGACCCTTTCATAGGGGTCACCCAATTCATAGCAGTAGCAAAATTATTGCGATGAAGTACCAGCAAAAATAATTTTATGTTTGGGGTTACCCCAACTTGAGGAACTGTATTAAAGGGTTGCAGCTTAGGAAGGTTGAGAACCACTGGTCTATGAACCCACATCTGCTTTTTGGTCCATCCAGTCAACTTTTTTTTTCCTTCCAATTGTTATATCTTTCAGCTTCAATAGTCCTATGTGATTCCCTTTTATAGTGACTAAATCTTTGTTAACAGAATCATTTTGTTCATACACTACTTTCCTAGTTCCTTATAGTTCTTTGAACATCTTGAGAAATAATATTTTAAATTCTTCTAGTTTGTTCATTATCTAGGTTTCCACTGGGCTGGTTTTTAAAAAATCATTTTTCCCTTTAAAACATTTATCTATCTATCTATCTATCTATCTATCTATCTATCTATCTATCTATCTATCTATCTATCTAACAAGCCCTTGTGTGGAGGGCTGACTTTCAATAGATCGTAGCGAGGGAGCTGCTCTGCTACGTATGAAACCCCGACCCAGAAGCAGGTCATCTACGAATGGTCTAGCACCAGGCTCCCCACGAACGTGCGGTGCATGACGGTCGAGGAGGTGGCCGCCTTTCTGGCCGCTCCCCTCCTTTCTTTTGACGGGTCCATCCTTCCTATTTCTATGCCTTGTGATTTTGTGGTGGTGGTGGTTGAAATTGGGGTGCTGGAATTTTATAAATTATCGGTTCGAGAGCTCAGATTCTCCTCCTTCCTAAGGACGTGGATTGAAACTTAAAAAGTTGAAGGCTGTAGTAGCTGTCTGCTCAGAGACCGTCCTTCATACTTTTGCCGCGATCGCCCTCTTGGCTGTGATGGCAGCTGAGGACCCTGATCCCCAGTGTGCCCAGCTGATGTCGAAAACGAGACTTGCTTGTAGCCTCCTGGGTAGGGGTGGGGAGGAGTCTTTCCCCACTAGCCTTTGCACACTAGCTCAGCGTCAGAGCCCTCCTCCAGGATTCACACCAAGGAACAAACCCGTCCTCATGCAGTTGGCCCTGGCTCACCGTGACCCATGAGACAGAGTCGAGTGCCTCAAAGAGTTTCCCAGACCGGGATGTTCAGGAAAGCTGCCATGCTTTTCTCCTGTAACTTGCGCAAGCACCGGAATACGCCGCAGGCCTTGTCACAGCAGGCGTTGCTGGGCTCCGCAGTCTAGCAAGGGGCCCAAGAACCTACATGCTCAGCACGTTTCCAGGTGGCTGCTGGCCTGGGACCACACTTAGGGGGAAGCCCTACTGAAGGAGGAACTCTTTCTCAGTGGGCTGAGCCAAGCACAAAGCCACACCCATTGCAAGCGAATGGACTCTGGCCCATAGGACCTCAGGCGAGTCTGAGTCGACCTGAGCTCCACATTCAGAAGTCAGTCAGCAGGCCTTTCTTCCCAGGGGCCTCTGGGAGGACCCAGACCCAACACTTTGGTCAGTAGCTGAGCATGTTAACCACTAACTTCACCCAGGGTCTCCCCAGCGGATCGGGCCCGTTGCCTTGACTTGATTCTGACACATGGAGACTCCACAGAGTCAAAATGGCTCCGGAGGGCTCTCTTGGCTTTATCCCTCCAGAAGCAATTAGATACGCCTTTCCTCCCTGGAAAAAGAGCCCTGGTAGCATAGCGGTTACACATCTGACGGCTAACTCCGAGGTCGGCAGTTTAAAACCATCAGCTGCCCTGCCGGAGAAAGGCGAGGCTTTCTGATCCTGTAAAGAGCTAGTCTTGGGACCCCAGGGAGCTGCCGGCCAGTTCGTTTTCTCCATTTCTTGATGTAGCCATTGCAGAAATTAGCTCTTTCTTGATGTTTCTCGATGTCGCAGCCTTAGACATTAGCCGTGACTACCCATCAAGCTGGATAAAGATTGTGCTCTCTCATAGCCTCCTGAAGCACCCATTCACTCCCCTTCCTTCACCTCTGGAAGTGCAAGTTGCAAAGCCGGAAGCCGGGACAATGTATGTAGCTCTGAAAACCACGCTTTGCTGCCTCTAGTGATTGTGGGAGGCAACTGAAGGAGCTCCTTTTAAAAACGGGCTCTCAGGCTGGCTGTGCCTCGTCAACAGCTCGAGGGCTGTGGGGAAGTGCTGAAAGATGCCTTGGAAGATCCTCATGTGGAGCCAGCATGGAGAACGCCTGATTTAAATGCACCCCGGCCCCAGCCCTGACCCTCCTGCCTTCTGCCAGGTTTCCTCTGCCCAGACCTGGAGGAAGGTAGAAGACAGGCCTGTGTCTTGAAGAGGGTCCACCTTGCCCCAGTGAACCCAAAGAAACCTCAAAACTGGCAGGTCACCAGCCACCGGTTGCCTTAAAAAATTTTTTTTTAAAGCTTCCTTGCTATTTCTTTTTCTTTAAACAATTATTTTTTGTGTGTTGTAGACAGTAATTAAAAAAATCATTTTATTGGGTGCTCGTACAATTCTTATCACAATCCATACATCCATACATTGTGTCAAAAACATATGTACATTTGTTGCCATCATCATTCTCAAAACATTTGCCTTCTACTTGAGCTGTTAATATCTGCTGCTCATTTTCCCCCTCCCCACTCCCCCCTACCTCATGAACCCTTCATCATTCATATATATATTTTTTTCATATATCACACTGTCTGATGTCTCCCCCTGCCCTCTTCTCTGCTGTAGACAGCAATTTTTATACAGATTGTTCTGTGATACTGTTTCATAATGTGTCAACCTTCACTGAGTTCCATTCTGTTTGTGCTGGTCTTACTCGTCTATCCCCCCGCGCCTCCTCACCACCTCATCATCGGTGTGTTAGTGTAGAAGCTGGTCTCAAACAGCCGATTGTCTGAGCAAACACAGCGCTCATGGGTGACACTGTTTATTTTGTAAGCCACTCTGGTATTTAGATGAAAAGTGACCACTGAGAGGGACTTCTGTTCCAAGTTCAAAGGGTACCCGGGACTCCCGTCTCAGGGTTCCCCTAGTCTCTCTCGGTCTGATTAGTCCTTTTTAGGTTTGGAGATGTGTCACACATTCTTCTTCATTTCCGCCCAGGTCTTTGTATGATATCCCTGGTTGCCATGCGCCTTCCGGTTCTTCTCATCTCAGGGTCGATGAGGCCATGGCTCTTGTGAGTTTTTGGTCCTGTGGGCCAGTTCTTAGGTCAACCTCTGGTTTCCTTCCTTCTTTCTTTCTTTCTCCCTCCCCCCTCTGTCACCCTCTTTTCCTCCAGACAAGTAGAAACCAACACCTGTACCTGAGCTGAGCTTTCACAAGCTTTTCAGATCCCAGGTACTACCCACCAAACTAGGATGTGGAACATGGTCTTTATGAACTATGTTATAGCAGTTGATGTGTTGGTCCGGGTAGACTAGACAAACAAATGCATAGACTCTCTCCTATGTGTATAGGAAAGAGCTTGGTGTACAAGAGCAATTGAATTTTGAGAAAACATCCCAGCCCAGTCCAGATCAAGTCCATCAGTCCGATATTAGCCCATATGTCCAATACCAATCTATAAAGTCCTCTTCAGACACACACACACATGCAATGACACCTAATGCAGGAAGATCACAGGCCAGTGGGTAGGAAGTCTTGTGGATCCAGTGGCATTGTAAGCATCTCAGCACTGGCAGAGGTCTCCACATGGCCTCTCCAGCTCCCAGGGCTCTGGCTGCATCAGGGTAGCTTCAAATGGCTTCTCGTCAAAAATGTCTCCCAGGGAGTGAGCAAGTGTCCCACCTCCAGAGAGCCATTCATCTCCTTAGCACCTCCAAATGAGGTCATCAAGCTGCAACCCGATTGACAGGTAAACTCCACCCCACGTCAGTCTCAAATTACCCACAGGTGATGTAACTATCACAGTTGACCTAGTTGTCCCAGGAGACTATGATCTAAGCCATCTTTTGGTATCATTGCTACTGCTGGTTCATTAAAATACATAGTCGCGGAGCTTGACCATGGGTCTGCCGAAGCATAGATGGCGTTGGAGATTAGGAGAGCGTCCTTGGTGTTATTGCCTGTGGTGCTGAAGAGTTGGTTCTGATTCACAATGACCAGGACAGAACACTGCCCAGCCCTGCTCTATCCTCTCAATTGTTCTCCTGATTGAGCCCATCGCTGACCTCACTTCAATCTGTCTCATCAAGGCCTTCCTCTAGTTTACTGCCCTTCTACTTTACCAAGCATGATGTCCTTCTGCAGGGATAGGTCGCTCCTGACCACATGTCCAAAGTACATAAGACGAAGTCACCATCCTTGTCTCTAAGGAGCATTTTGTCTGCACTTCTTCAGAGATAGTCGTGCTGGTTCTTTTGGCTGCTGGTGGTGTTTTCGATATTCTTTGCCAGCACCATAATTCAAATGCATCAATCCTTCTGTCTGTCTGATTCAATGTCTGACTCTCACATGCATCTGAGTCTGAGTCGATTAAAATACCATGGCTGGGATCGCATGCATCTTAGCCCTCAAATTAACATCCTGGCTTTCGAAAGAGGTCTTATGCAACAGATTTACCTGATGCAATCCGTTATTTGATCTCGTGGCTGCTGCTTCCATGAGCATTGATTGTGGATCCAAGCAAGACGAAATCCTTGATAGCTTCAATCTTTTCTTTCTTTATCATGATGTTATCTATTGGTCCAGTTATGAGGATTTTATTTTTATTTACATTGCGTTGTAGTCCATACCAAAGACTTTAATCCTTGATCTTCATCAGCAGAACTTCAGTTCGTCCTCACAGTCAGCAAGCGAGCTTGTGTCCACTGCACATCACAGGTTGTTAATAAGCCTTCCTCTGATCCCAATGCCACATTCTTCATCGTCGCATCCGGCTTCTCTGACTGCTTGCTCAGCACACAGATTGAATAGGGATGGTGCCAGGCTACGACCCTGATGCACACCTTTCCTGATTTTAAACCAGGCAGAATTCCCTTGACCTGTTTGCACACCTGCCCCTCGATTCAAGCACAGGTTCTGCAGGAGCACAATGAAGTGTGCTGAAGCTCACGTTCTTCCCAGGGTTATCCGTAGTTTGGTGTGATCCACACAGTTGAGCCTCTTTGCTTAGCCAATGAGCCACAAGTAAACATCTTTCTCGTACTCTCTGCTTTCAGCTGAAATCCATCTGACATCAGCAATGATAACCCTTGCTCACGTCCTCTTCTGAATCCAGCCGGAACCTCTGGCAGCTCCCTGTCAGTGTACTGCTGCAACCAGAGAGAGTCTTAGGGTCTGTCCTAATTTTCTAGTGTTCTTGTTAAAAAAAAAAAAAAAAGAATACTACAAGTGAATACTACAAGGAAATTTATTTCCTCACAGTTCAGGGCCTTAGAAGTCTGAATTCAGGACTCGGGCTCGAGGGGACGGCTCTCTCCTTCCGCTGTTCTAGGGGAAGGTCTTTGCGATGTCCACGGAGCCTCTATCTTTCCCCTCTGTGGTTGCCTGCTCCCGCATGGTTTCTATCTGAAAAGTGATTCCCCTTTAAGATGCACCCTATACTGATCGGGCCTCGTCAACATAATAAAGTCCTATTCCCAGATGGGATTATACCCACACGTGTCGGGATTAGGCTTGACAACATTTTATTTTTGAGGGACACAATCCATTCCAGAGCCCCTCAGAGAGAGGCAGATGGTGCGATCCCCAAGTGTGATCATGATAACAGCTAGATGATGCGTCTGCTAGGGCCCAACATGGTATGTACGATTGCGCGCGTTCTTGTATCCACCTGGTAACGTATGTAGCATCTCCTCATTTTGCCAGCAGACAAATGGAGGCCCAGATAGTTTAGATGACTCCGGGAAGGTCACTCTCAGAAGTGATGAGGCCAGGAGCCACAGCCAGGCCCGTCTGACTTCTCGCCCACCATTCCTTCCTTGGGCTTTCTGAGCACACCTTAGACGCTTCCTCGGACCGACCGGCCTGCCCTTCTCACTCCAATCCAGCACTAGCCCGTCTGTGGGTCAGGGAGGAAAGGTTGTAGCCCAGGCTTTTCCACCAGCTCAGTCAGTGACCTTCTGAATCGTTCTCCGTGATAATTCTTGGGGTTGATTCAGAGACCGGTGGGAGGTCCCTAACGCTCCACTGTGGGATCTGTGGCCTTCACCCCAGGGGGTTCCTGGGCTTGGGTGAGGGGTCAGCCTTAGCCTCTTAGGCACTGGGAGCCGAGTCTTTGGTTAGGAAATACAGCTTTGAGACTCAGCCAATATGTGTTCTCTTTTCCTCCCCTCCCTCTCAGCTCTGGAGTGCACAGAAAATCAAGCAGGTAATGCCTTTTTTGATGGTTTCCCTTCCTTTCTCTGTGTTCCCTGGTGCCCTCTCCTGCCCTGTTTGGGGAGCCAGCTACCTGCCATGGCTGTCACGTTCCTCGCTTCTCCCTTGCATCTGTCCCTGGCCTTCCCATCCCTCCCTTCTCCAGTACCCCAAGGACTGGCACTGGGGCCCTGGGCCCTCAGAGCTCTGGGGAAGACCGGGACTGGGCTCCTTGCACAAAGTCCTCACGGCCTGCCTTCCCACCCGGCACTAGGCACAGGCTGTGCCTCACCTTCTGGTCTCCCTGCAGTCAGCCGTGAGGCTCACTCGGGAGGGCTGGGGTGGTTTGCGGCAAATGGTGAGGGTTTTCTTTGCTCTGAATGTGGGCGAGGACTGACCGGACAGATGGCAGATGCAGCCACGGGCTGCCTGAGTCTTCCTTGGGAGGCCTACTCATCTCCCTCCTGACTCCTCTAACACCCTGGCTCCTCTAATGCCATACCTCCCCCAACTCGGCCGCCCACCTCCCGCCACCAATCCCCGCAACCCGGCTACCAGGCTGTGCTCTCTTTCCCGGCTCCTGCCAGGCTATTCTGCATCCAGACACCAACGAGAAGATCTTCATGCCCTTTAGGATGTCAGGTAAGCCTGGGGCCCTCTGGTTGTGCCCAGCCGCAGGCCCCGCTTGTTGCAGACACTGCTGAAGGGCACCAGGCACATCTGCCTGAGGAGGGGTGGGGCTTGGCATATGCATGTCCACACTGGTCCCTTGACTAAACCCTGTAAGACTGGCCAGGCCTCGCAATCTCTGTGTTGTTGTTGTTGCTGCTTTAGTTGCCTGCCTTCTCTGCCTACTCCTCAACTTCTCTGATGGAACAAAGTGGTTAGTACCACCCTACAGGTCAAGGTGGTACCCTCCTTCCCAGGTCACACACCTCTGCCTCAGAGCAGCTGGGGGACGGCCCTTGTCCGCAGCCCATGCTGGCTTCTACTCGGGGAGGACCAGGCTTTCCTTCCAAGTCCTGCCTCCTGCTCTCCTGCCAGGCAGGAAAGTCCCCAGACCAACCCCGTTCTCTGATCCTGTGATTCACCCGCCTTTCAGAATGCCCGTGCTCTGCCGGCACTGCTGAGCCCATACCGAAGGCAGGATCTGGTTCTGGGCAGGCCAGTGGTCAGAGGGAGGAAATGAGGGGCCTGCCCCGGAAGTCTCCCAGGGAGTGGGGATAGGAGGAACAGTGCTGGTATAGGGATGGCCCCAACGCCAAAGACCCCGGCAGCATGAAGGTGAGAGAGTGAAGGATCAGGCAGCTGACCTGTCACCTGACACCAGTGTGCAGGCCAGGCAGCTAGTGTCCTGCCTCCCTCGCTTTGTGCTCAGGAACCCCCAGGCAGCAAATCTCAAAGCATCCTGTGTCTGGGCCATAAGGGCTCTCACCCTGAGTGTGGCTTCTCTGGTGCTGCTTGACCTTGGCCTCTCCCCCAGGAAGGTGGGCAGGAGAGCGATGGGGCTGGTGCAGCACACGTTTGCGTGCTCAGGCGGCTTGGCAGGAGGCTGCCCACCAAGCGGAGTGAGTGGTGGCAGGAGCCTTGTGGCAAGACGGCACCCAGGGCCCCGCTCGGCTTCACGCCTGCTCTATGCTATTCTGCAGAGGGGCTGTCTAGCCAGCGTCTTGAGGTTTACAAAGCGGTGACACTTACAGGCACTCACCTCACGTGGGGAGGAAGTACCCTCTGCAGAAATGGCTCGGGAAGCCGGGGAAGTGAGGAGTGTGCTAGACAAACACGCTGAGGGGAAGAGGTGGGAAGATGGGTGTGTCGTGGTCTGGGGGGGCATGCACCTCACAGAGGAGGTCATGGGGTGGCTGAGCGGTGCAGTGGTGGGGCGCCCGGCAGGGGCAGCCCTGACTATAAGGCACGGGCCTCCGTTTTAGAGGGAGGCTGGGGACATATGTCTGAAGCCTCTGTGCACACGGCTGTCAACGGTGGAGCTGGGGAGGGTCTGTGGGCTGAAGGTGTCTCGGCCTGACACCATCCATCAGAGCCTTGGCGAGCCCACACCCAGAAGGCCACTTCCATCCCCGGGCAGAGGCCGGCCGGTCAGACTGGGAGGGTGGTGACAAGACCTGACACTTGCTCTCCCCTCCCACAGGTTACATTCCTTTTGGGACTCCAATCGTAAGTACCTGCCTTCAAAGGATTCTTCTCTAAAAAAAGTTTGATGTGTAACCTGACACCATTGCTTATGAATATTTGCTTAATCGTTGGATTGTTTGATAAATAACTCATTTGTTGATTTAAGATAAATTCCCAGAAGGGGACGATTGGAGGAAACGGTGTAGCTTTCCTTTTAATTCTTTTGAGGGCCATTTTCAAACTTCTTTCCATAAAAGGGCCGAGTACAGGTAATGGTCCGATGAGCCTCAAAAACCATGTGAAAGAAGGCAAACACACACTAGTCCATCCTGGTGGTTCCGTGCCAGTGATACTCAGTCCAAGCAGAGCTGGAAAAACTGGGACAAGTCCCAAGAACCCTCCTCTTCGAAGGCCGGGACCGGGAGGGGGGTACGCGAAGTCGCTGAGCTCTGATGGTGCCCTGAAGGGTCACCTAGGTGATGCTTGGGTGGGTGTGTCACTTACGGGACATAGACCTTTCTGTATGTTTCTTTTACTCCAATTTTTTTAAAAAGGTAAATCTAATCTATATTCCAAACTGAAGAAAAAGAATACAAAAACCTCCTTGGGAAATAATGTTAAGAAGGCACTTTCTTTCTTTTACTGCCCAAGTTCCTTGTGGAAATGCCCTTGTAATAACTGTGTGCTGATGGCAATACTTGGGGTGGAGAAGGCACACCAGTAAAGGCACGTGCACACTCTTTGTTGGGTGCACGCTAGATTGGGGAACAAGCGATGCAGACACAGATGCAGGCATTAGGCAGTAGACATAGATATAATGGGGCGGACTAGATCATCTCATATGGACCAAACCACTGAGGATCACGGCCCTACCAAGTGGACACTGAACCTTAACCATCCCAGTTCATCTCAATTTGTCAGAGGTTAAGCCACATATAAACCTCCAAATAAAGATAATTTTAAAGCTATTCTTATATCTAACATGATGCACCTAACACATTAAACCCAAATCGCACCAGCCCCATTGACGTCTTGCATTTTATAAGTGAAGAAAGCGAAAATGGAGAAAATTTTGAGGAAGAAGTACTTATGGTAGCAAGCCCTTGCTTCTGTAGTTGGTCATATCCTCGTAGCTGGTATGTAGAACCTACTTATTTGACTACCCATTCTGTATTCCCTTTGCCTTCAGCAAGTACCTCAGCTAATCTAGTGGGTTAACCTAAATCTTTGTTCATGAAACGTCTGGGCCATCTGTAGTCATGGTGGAATTGGGTTGTCACAGTTTTCCATTGACTTTAATCACAGGACATGGTATGCTAAGAGCTATCCTAAGGAATCTCCTGAATTCCAAACATATTCTTCTTTACCTCCATGATATAATTCCAGTTTCTCCTTGGTAATCAGGATCAATCACATTACTCAGTACAGTAACTCCCTTCTTTTCTTGCCCCGCCAAAAAAAATGGAGGTCAAGTGATGAGTCAGATAAAACATTTAGAGCAAGCAAAAATCCAGAAAGCTTGCTAGAACATTCATATATATTAGATGCAAGCTACACGCCGAGGAAAATCTCCTTCAACTGATTGGCTGCTCATAGCAGATCACATCGGGGAGGTGATTACACGATATCAGATCCTGAAATGGGGGATGACTACATCATTACAGAACTGTCCAACCACGGAGAGTCGTGGTCTAGTGAAATTGATACACGAGTTTAACCAGCACCCTATTTATCAATAGAAAAGAATGAGCTACTGATACACACAGCAACAGGGAGGATCCTCAAGAACAGTATGTTCAAGAAGTGCAAGCAAGCAGACCCAACCTGCTACATACTGTAGTGTTGTCTGCCATTTACATGACATTCTGAAAAGGCGACACTACAGTGATTGAATTCAAATGAGTTGTTCCAGGGGCTGGAAAGTAGGGAAGAGGATTAACTCCAAAGAGGCATGAATGAAGGGATTTTTTTTTAACGATGGAACTATTTCTTTATTGTAAACCTATAGAGAAGATAGATTTTATTAAACATAAACGATAGCTTGATAAACCTAATTCCAAGTTAATTGGAAGCAGGCTAAGAGTACTTAGACCTTGGTGACAATATTCTAGTGTTAGTGGCGATTGTTGCACAGATTGGTGAAGGACCCCTTACTTGTATATACTTTGAAAGGTGAGTTTCATGGCGTGTGCACTGAATCCCGATTTACAAAGAAGGTTAGCAACACAGCCTTGAAGAGAATAACAAAGTTGGAGGATGTAGCATACAAAACACTTTGAAATGATTGTATTTTGGATATACAATTAGACCAAGACAGCAGAGTGCAAACACAAAGCCCTTACACCTGCACTCACCTGGTTTATATCCAAAGGCACTTCAGAAAGTTCATGTAGGGACTTCCGGCAAGAGGAATGACTAGGCAGACTTGCTACAGACCCTTTACAGCAGGGGTGGGTAGTGTCAGGCCCAGGGGCCATATAAGGCCTGAAAAATCATCGATTTCAGCCGGCTTCCCACACTTCACCAACGAGCATCAGTTCCAGACATCACACTAGGGCTGAGTTAATGTCTGACCGATGCGGCCTGTGAGCGGTGGCATAAACATCCAAAAGGTTCCCCCCTCTGCTGCTCTACAACAAAGACAGGGGAGACCAACCTAAATAGAGACCGATGATAATCCTGGGTCAGAGAAAAGGCTGGAGCAGTGGATTGAATGCTGCCGAGCCAAGTGACGAGGGCGGAGACAGACAGACGGACTGCTGGCTGCCTGTGCGGCATGGCCATCTTGCTCTTCACAAACAGTATCGATGGAGACAGCGGTCAGCAACATGAAAGCTCACCAGTGGCTGGCAAGAAGGAGGTGATCTTCCCTCGCTCCCCCGGATTCCTGGTCACCCCTGGGTGGGCAAGCACTCCTTCAGCAAATGGCTGCCCTGCTCCCAGTTGCCCTCTGGGCCTGGCATGGTTTCCTCTGAAGCATGCCCGCTGACTTCATCCCCTCTCTAGGCCAGTTAGATCCGGTGCCCTGACTCCAGATAACATCTGCCCGGCGGGACACCCCCTAGGATTGAGCTTTCTGCCCTCTCACCTGTGCTCCTTGGCGGGCAGAGGGTCCTGACCCATATCCCCACTCCTTTACTCTGGGTACCCTCCCTTCTTTTGCCCTTTCTTGGTTTTGTTTTTCTCTCTTCCCTCTTCCTGTCCTTTTTAATTCTTCCTTTACTTTCCTCTTTTATTTTTTCCACTTCTCATCTTTCTTGCGCTTTCCTTTCCTCTTATTTTTTTTTGTTTTGTGTTTCTGTATCATCTTTCCCTTTTTCCTCAATCCTAGTTTGCTTATTGGATTTTTTCCCTCTTCTAATTATTTTTATTTCCTTTTTTCGTGTTGGTTATTAAATTCTGTTTTGATTGTGACTGTTGCCCTGCGTTCCCCTTGTGTGGGGCTGGGTTCTCTAGAGAAGCAAAGCCAATCGCGCGTGTGTGCGTGTTGTAGCTAGAAAGAGCTGTGTATCCAGAAATGACTCACTTAGTTGTGGAAGTGGATGAGACCAGTCCAGTCCAGTCTGATGTAAGATAGGGGCTTCTCCTGACGCATGTAGTTGCAGGGGCCGACAAACAGGAAGCAGGAGGATGAAGCAGGAAGCCCACAGGCTGGTGGAGGCAGAGCTGAATGAAGCTTCATAGCCCTCTGAGGGCTCCTGGGATCCGCAGGCAATATAGCAGGAAGTCCATGAGCCAGTTGCATGATCCGGATCCAATGCTGATCGACACTAAAAGCAGGCTGCATCCTGAGTGAGCCTTCCCTCAGTTGTGTCGAGGCTACGACCAGAGTAAGGAGGTGGCATATGCCACAACCTCGTTCTCCCCACAACTGCTTGGCCGCTTCACAGGTGAGCCCATCGTGGAATTGACCAGATACCATGGGATAACCCTAGCCCACGCAAGCTGACATGAAACCCTGATTGTTTTCCCCTTTAGTATATTCCCCCTCTCTCTTCCTGCCCCGCTCTTTCTCTCTGTTGTGGCTTTCTCTCTCTCTCTTTTCTCTTTCTTTCCCTACCTTCTGACAGGAGCCAGCAACAATAATTATAAGCCCGGCAACACCTGTACCTTCTGCAGCCCCAACCAGGGTGAGGCCCATGACCTGCTCCTGTGCCACCTGATCAGCCATGGACAGTGGTCAACACCAGCCAGACCTGCCCTCACCTGTGCCGCATGAGCAGTGCACACATGTTCTCTGTAACACCCACCAGGAGCTGGTGGTGAGTGCCTAAGGACACATGCTGTGTCAGTCTGGGTACCTCAGAGAAACAGATCCTCAGAAACTCATGTATAAGAGAGAGTTTTATATAAAGGGTAAGTGCGCATCAAGAAAACATCCCCACCCAGTACTGCCCGAGCCCACAAGTCCAACATTTACCCATATGTCCAACACCAATCCACAAAATCCTCCTCCATCTCACAAAACACACACTATGGTGCCAACTGCAGGAGGAAAGCTGAATCAGTGAACATGTAAGCATCTCAGTGCTGGCAGGGGTCTCCACACCACTGCTACCGCACCCAGGGCTGCATTGGGGTAGGTACATGTGGCTTCTCCTCAGGGATGTCTTGCAGGACTTGAGCCTTACCAGCTGAAGCAGGGAACTAGCTAAGGCAGCTGCACCCTCATCTGACCATCAGAAAGCAAGAGACCTGAGAACTAGGAAAGCCACGCTCACTGAGCCATTTATCTCTCTGCCCTTCAATTAGCCCCACATGTGTTTATCGGCCAGGTTGGCACAATAAACTAACTACCTCACATCCACATGCAATCATCAATTAAACACAAAGGCAACACCACAGTGCCTTAGAGGCAATGGATATTTTCCGTTCACACACACACACGCACAAAACAAAGTAGAGTTGCTCAAACAAATAACCAAAACACAGAGTCAGACCCCGTCCTGATGAAGAAATGACATTGGAACTAAATAATTAGGAATTGAGAAGAATGATATTGAGGCACTTGCAGTGATTGGATAGAAAGACTAAGGAAGCTACAAACAAAGCCGAGGGAAGCAGAAATAGAATTTCAGAAAACATTACACGAACAAACTGACAATGAAAATTTTACACCATACAAAGACAACGAAAAGAAATCCAGAATTTTAATACTAAGATTTCAAAAATAGATAATACATAGCAAAGTAAAGTAATAAAATTGAATGCCTGTTTATGAGTTTGAAGATAAATCTTTCAATACTAATCTGTTAGAACAGCGGTTCTCAACCTGTGGGTCACAACCCTTTGGAGGTTGAATAACCCTTTCACAGGGATCACTGATGCAGAACAGTAGCAAAATTGTAGTTATGAAGTATCAATGAAAATACTTTTATGGTTGGGGGTTCCCCACAACATGAGGAACTGTATTAAAGGGTCGCAGCATTAGGAAGGTTGAGAACCACTGTGTTAGAAGAACAATCCGAAAAAGAACCAAAAAACAAAAACCAAACAACAAAAAAACAAAAACCAGAAGAAAGCTTTAGAATTACCGTATATACTTGTGTATAAGCTGGTTTTTTCAGCACATTTTTATGCAGTTTTGTGGTAAAATTAGGTGCCTCAGCTGATATTTGAGTTGGCGTATACTCGAGTATATACGGTATATGGGACACCATCAAGATGAATAACATATATAATTGGAATTTCAGAAAAGGAAGAGACAAACAACAAACAGAAAAACAAAGAAAGTTCTCAAAGAGTTTCTGGAAGGAAGCTTCCCTAACATCGTGAAAGACAATAAAGTATGCATTCAAGAAGGGGAATAAACCCCAAAGAGGAGAGACTCCAAAAGAAAATTGCCAGCTATGTTATAATCAAATGCTCCTCAAGCACCACTTGTCTGTCGCTCGGTGGGACCGGTGGCTCACATGTTGCTGATGCTGGAAGCTGGGCCACCGATATTTTAATGATCAGCAGGGTCGCCCAAAGTGAATTGGTTTCAGCAGAGCTTTCAGACTAGGAACAGACTGTGAAGAAGGACTGGAAACCACATATTGCCTGATCTGGTTCTCGAAAAGGACCCCTCAGGTTAGAAGCCACTCCTCATACAGCGGCGGACGAGCTGCCTCCTCAAAGTGGAGCCGACCGTAATGAAGTGGGCGGGGCAGAGCGGCGGGGAATCTTCGTTTGCTGATGGGGTATGACTCAAAATGAGAAGAGACAGCTGCAGACATCCATTATCTATCAGAACGTGGGATGTATAAAAGGAAAATCGGAAGTCGTCAGAAATGAAATGAAATGCAAAAGGATCAGTAATCAAATGGTTTGCTATGCTGGGGATGACAAATTCAAGAAGAATGGCATCATATCCATCATCAAAAAGATCTGTCTTGAAGTACCATGCTGTCTGTGATAAGAGATCATATCTATATGCATCTGAGGAAGACCAGTTAATAAGACCATTATTTAAATATATTCACCAGTCAGTAAAGCCAGTGATGAAGATGTTCAAGGCTGTACTATCTTCTGCAGTATGGAATGCATCAGATATGCAATTAAGCTGCATTGATTATGATTGGTGATTGGAATTCAAAAGTTGGAAACAACGAGGAAGGGACAATAATTGGGAAATATGGCGTTGATGTTAGATACAGAGCTGGGCATTGCATGATAGAGTTTTGCAAGACCAACAACTTCCTCATTTAAATACCGTTTTTAACATAAATGGTAATTGTACACATGGACCTAGCCAGATGAAAGACACAGGAATCAAATTGACTGCATCTGTGGGAAGAAATGATGGAGAAGTTCAATATCAGCAGTCAAAACAAGGCCAAGGGCCGACTGTAAAACAGACCATTAATTACTCATCTATGTAAGTTCAGGTTAAAATTGGAGAAAACGAAAACATGTTCCCAAGATCCAAAATACAATCTTTAATAGATCCCACTTAAAGTTTGAGAACATCTGAAGACCAAATTTAACACACTGAACACTAATGGCAGAAGTCTTGTCAGGCTGTTGGAGGGTGGCATCAAACATGTCATGCATGAAAAAGCAAAAGGTCATTTAAAAAGACCAGAAAGAAATGACCAAAGTGGATGTCAGAAGAGGCTCTGATACTTGCTCTTGAACATCGTATTGCTGAAACAAATGGAAACCTTGACGAAGTAAAAGAGCTGAGTAGAAAATCCCAAAGAGACGCTCGAGAAGACAACGTGAAGTGCTATAAGGAAATGTGAAATACTGGAGTTTGAATGCCCAAAAGGAAGGACACGTTCAGCATATCTCAAGTTGAAAGAACTGAAGGAAAAAAAATCCAGCTTCAAGTTGAACTATTGAAGGAGTCCATGGAGCAAAACCTTGAATGATGCAGGAAACATCAAAAGACTGTGGAAGGGATGCACAGTCACCGTGCCAAGAAGAACTGGTCAACATTCCACCCTCTGAAGACCCAGTGATATCGGAAGAAGTCCAAAGTGTACCGAAGGCAGTAGCAAAAATCAAGCCTCTAGGAATCAATGGAATACCACTTGAAATGTTTCCACAAGTTGACGAAGCACTCACTTGTCTATGCTAAGGAATTTAGAAGACAGCTACTGACAACTGACTGGAAAAGATTCATATTTGTGCCCATTCCAAAGAAAGATGAGCCAGCAGAATGCACAGATTATAGAACAGTATCATCAGTAGCACATGCAAGTAAATTTTTATTGAAGATCATTCAACAATGGTTGCAGCAGTACATCACCAGGGTACTGTCGGACATGCAAGCTGGACTCAGGAGAGGATGTGGTACAAGAGGAAATCCAGAAAGATGTTTACATGCGTTTTATTGACTCTGCAAAGACATTCAACTGTGGATCAGAACAAACTATGGATAACTTTGAAAAGAATGGGGCTTCCAGAACAGTTGGTTGTGCTCATGTGGAACCTGTACACTAAGAGACAGTCATAGATTAGAACAAGGGAATGCCACATGATTTCACATCAGGAAAGGTGTGCATCTTGCTACATGTTTGTATCATAGTTATTCAGTCTTTATGTTTGTGTCCATTGTTGCAGCCACTGTATCAGTCCATCTCCTTAACAGAACTCCTTTTTTTTAAACTGACCTTCTTTACCAAGCAGGATGTCTTTTTCCAGGGACTCCTCTCTCCTGGTAACATGTCGAAAGTCGGTGAGACCGAGTCTCCCCTTCCTTGCTGTTGACTATACTTCTCTCGAGGCAGATTTGTTTGTTCTTCTGGCAGTCATTGGGACATCCAGTATTCTTTGTCAGTTAATCAAATGCATCCAGTCTTCTTCAATGTTCCTCATTCAGTGTCCAACTTTCACATGCATCCAAGGCCGAGCAGATCATGGGAGAAGCCGGACTATACGAAGAAGGTAGTGAGTGTCATCAGGATTGGAAGACGGCTTAGGAACAACCTTCAGTTTGCAGGTTATACAAAGAGGACTTGAGGCACTTGCTGATGACGGTCCGCCAGGGCAGCTTTCAGTATGGATTGCCTCAATGTAAAGAAAACCATTATCCTCACAACTCAACCAAGAGACAAATCGTGATAAAAGGAGGAAAGATCGAAGTTAAGGATTTCATTTTGCTTGAATCCACAGTCAGTAGTCATGGAAGCAGCAGTCAAGAAATCATACAATCTATTCCATTGGGCAAATCTCCTGTCCAAGACCTCCTTAAAGTGATAAAAAGCAAGAATGTCACTTGAAAGACAGGTGAGCCAGACCCTAGCCATAGTATTTTCAGTTGCTTCACCTGCAGGTGAAAGTTGACCACTGAGTGAGGAAGACTGGATGCACTTGATATATGGTGCTGACAAAGAATATGGGAAGTACCACGGTCTTCCAGAAGGACAAACAAATCTGTCTCAGGAGAAGTGCAGCCCAAATCCAGGATGGGCAGACTTGGTCTCACCAACTTTGGACATGTTATCAGGAGACACCGGTCTCTGGAAAAGAACATCATGCTTGGTCAAGAAGGTCAACGACAACAGAAAAGTGGGTGAAGGTAGACGTCCGACAGTGTAAGATATGACAAAATAATAATTTAAAAATTAGCAAGGGTTCATGAGGGAGGGGAGAGGGGAAAAAATGAGGAGCTGATGCCAAGGGCTTAGGTGGAGAGCAAATGTTTTGAGAATGATAAAGCAAATGTTTTGAGAATGATAAGGGCAATGAATATACAAATGTGCTTTATACAATTGATGTATGTTTGGATTATGATAAGAGTTGTATGAGCCCCTAATAAAATGATTAAAACAAACAAAAAGGTCAACAAAAAAGAGGAAGCCTGTCTAGGAGACGGATAGACGGAGTGGCTGCAACGACAGGCTCACACACAGCAGCAATTGTGGGAGTGCTGCAGGATCCCACAGTGTTAGCTGCTGGTGTGCCTAGGGTCGCTGTGAGTCGGAACTGACTCGATCACACCTCACAGCCCCAACAACAACAAGACAAGAATCCCGAGGACCGCGCTGGAAACACAGCACATTCCCTACAAAGGAGAACCCAGACGTCCATGCTGTGGATTCTCAGCAGAAACAAGGGGTCAAGGAGACAATGACATGACACACATAAAATTCTGAATGAAAAAAGAAATTGCCAGCCAGCAATCAATGCAGTGCCGTGGATAATATTCCTTGAGTTATGTAGACATTCCGGCCTTCCTCTTCCGACTTATCCCTCCCCTATAAATACCAATATACTGCCCCATCCGTTCCTATTTAGTCTTTTGATTTGCCATTGCCAATTTTACCTGAGATACATACCGTTTTGAAAAGAGTATGATGCTCAAACTCCAAAATCTGCACTGTTGGGTCAATTCCGACTCATAGTAACCCTACTCGGGGTTTCTGGGGCTGTAAGATGTTTCTAGAAGCGGGCAGTCTCCTCATTCTCCTGTGAAGGGATGGGTGGTTTTTACCTGCTGACCGTGCAGTCCAACACCAAGGCCCTGATGAGAATGAGGACAGTATTCGCGTATGTGGTGAGCCTCTCCAATACCTAGAGGCAAACTAGAGACAGTGCTTGCCTCTCTAGCCAGTTCTTCCCAGTTGACAACAGCCATAAATCAGAGTCAAGTTCAACTGATCTGGCCCAGGATCCACTCCCTTGCTGTTTGGGGTTCGTAGTTGAAGCAAACGCTGTCCGGGCCGATTTGCCCCACGCCTGGAACATACATAGATGAACGAGGATGCTGTGAGCCTAGGACGTCCTGACTTCTGACAGTTGCTCAAGACAACTGCCCACACTCCTCACTGACGGCCCGAGACAAAGTGGTAATGCTCGATGGCCAGTGCTCCAAGGAGCCAGATCCTAAGACTCAGAGCAACGGGGCAGATGCCACTTCCCTAGAGGACTGACAGCATGTGAAGAGCCTGCTGGTCCACTGTCTTGGCGCTTTGTTCCAGACAAGCAGCATGAGGCCTGGCAGTCCTGTTCCTTCCCGGGGCCACTGGCTCACCTGTGTGGAAGAGCATTCGGGGAGCGCTCTGACCGCTCAGGCACCTCTAGGGTGAGCCTGGCACTCACAGCTACAGCAGCAGCTCTGTACATTCCAGCAAAGTAGGCCCAGTGTAAAGGGGAGCCAAGCTTTTCATCCACACCTGAGGGAAGTCCCTGATTTGGTCGCGTGGGTAGGAAACATGCACATGCAGGAGCCACTGAAAACGTTTACCAAAATAGAAATTGGGGTGCCAGTGAATGTGCCAGGTACTGGGTCCCTGAGCAACGAAGAGAAGACAAGGCTGGCAGCTGCCTTGACAGTGACAGCTCTGGGAGCAGCATCCAAGCAGGCCCAGGTGAGCATGCCCCTCCACACCTGCTCCACTGCCTTGCCTGTGAGTAGCCGCCCCACCCAGCTCACTCCTGGAGCCCAGGAGAAGCGACTGGTTTTCTCCCCGAGGCTGCTGCCAGTTTAGTCAGCAGGTTTCACAGATCCACTGGCACTCGTGGAGTGTCTTATTTTAAGCTTAACATTTGAAGATGGGAACTTTACCCCCCTTTGGTGTGTGGCAGAGAGATCCCAATTTATATATAAGCCCGGCAGCGAAGCCAGTGCTCTGAGGGCTGCCTGGCACTCCTTAGTCTCTGGCTAGTGTAGTTCATAGCCCTTGCTGGGGGGATCTTCCCGGATGGCCCCACCTACGGCGTTTGCATCTTCAGCCCCACAGATCCGCTCTCCCAGGGTTTCCATTAAGAGGTGTGCAGCAGTTCCTGCATGTGTGGCTGGGAAGTTCTGGGTCCGGCTCTGGTCCTGCCTGCCCTCTCTCCATTTTCCCAGATCCTACCTATGCTGAAACCCTGGGCTCCTGTAAAGGCCTCAGCCGCCAGCAATGAGTTCCCTCTTGTTGGCCCGAGATTCCCCAGGTGGCCACTGTGCCTCCCTCCTCAGCCCCACATGACACCATGCCGACCATCAGCTTCTCGTCAGTGAGGGAGTCCAGTGGCCTCAGACTGAATCCAAATGGAATGCCTGCTTTCTGCTCCAAATCCTCTCACTTTAATCCTAACGCCGGTCACACAGACTTAGAGACCACACGCGCCAGCAGGAGTCGTCAGGCCGCCGCACCTTATCCACAGGCGCGGTATCATTTTATGTCCGTGCCTGCCATGTTCCAGGGCTTTCTGACAGCTCCCAGCCCTCCTCACCAAGATCCTCCTTGTTCACACAATCCCAGTGTTTTTCCCGGCCCACCTGCAGTCGACCTGGACACTAGTCATCCTGGCCTCCGAGAAAGTTCGCTCAGGTAAAGCTGGAATTGACCCGGGAAGGACAAACATTCGTCTCCCCAAAGGTGTTCTTCATTGTCCGGAACCTTTCACACAGTAGCAGTCTTCGTGCTCTGAAGTGGTTCTTTGCAGATCATTAGCTACCCGCACTAGAAAGATGGAGGAAAAGTAAGCGGAGAACCCAGAAAACTTGTTAGGGACCAGCGTCCATAGGTGAGCTACCAAAACACAGAGGAGTATTGGGGGTTGAGTGCACCCAAGTGGAAGAAAAGGCTATGGTGTAAAAGGCTGTTCCTTTCTCCGTGAAGACTGGTGGGTGGGGAGTGGTCCCACGCCTCTGAAGCGCTGGTCTCTCAGGGCAGATGCTTACTACTGAGGTGACTGACGCAGAGACATGCAAGGTGCCGGAGATAGAGGCCTCCTCTTAGGGAGAGCTTCCTGGAGGAAGTGGCAAAGGAAAACCTGCAGGATGCGGAGCAAATAGCCGAGAAAAAGTAATGGAGGGTGAGGGAGCGGATACTTTCTGCCATCTCTTCCCCAGACAAGGCAATTCCATTCTCTCCCCTGGCTTGAGTACCACCACCCAAGTCATCTGACCCAAACCCAGTGCCCTATCTCGAGTTTTAATTTTTATAAACGTCTTTCTCTTATCACGAGTCAGTTTTGTAAGGGAGGTGGCCACGAGGGTGGAAGCCAATCAGTTCTTTCTTTCTGCCTCCCCATATCATCACACACAGAGTTGTGACCGGTGGCTTTACTTCCCTCTGCCCTTGTCCCCAGCTGTTCTTGTCCTGCTTATGACCAAGCAGGCTGGACTTTCTTGGGCAGGGGGTGGTTAATCTTGCTCCGAGGCTGAGACCTCATCTGCATGCCGTGGGTAAGTCAAGGCTTTAAGGGCAGGTGTCAATTTTCTTATGACTCATTTATTACATGGATGCCACGGGCACTACTGACTGTCCTGACATGGGGCTTAAGCTTAAGAGACCTCGTCCTTGCGGGGCCTCACAAAGCCCTTGAGATGGACTAATGCTCAGCAGGTGGATGAGCAAGGCTTTCTCCAGGGGCCAGCATTACCAGCAGAGCTCCAGTGTAAGTTAAGGTACGTTAGTGATGGTGCAACATTTTGGACCAGGAAGGACAACATCATCACCTTCAAATGTGACGTCTCCCTATCAGTTAGCTATTACTGAGTAATCAGACCAAAACCTACCACCCCGAGTCTATGTCAACTCATGGCAACTCTATAGGACAGGGTGGAACTGCCCCTGTGCATTTCCGAGACCCTCTTTACAGAGAGACAAAGCGCTGTCTTTCTCCGGAGGAGCTGCTGGTGGTTTCGAACCATGGACTTGCTGTTCGCAGCCCAGCGCGTACCCACTAGACCATCAGGACTCCTGACTGCCCAGTGACAGACACCTATGACATGCCCGTGCATCCATAAGCATTTTGTTTATTTCTGCATTACTGACATTTTATGGTGGTTGCAGTGAACGTTGACAGAACAAGCTAGTTTTCCATTTAACAATTGACCCACATTTTATCTGGACATAGTTGCAATTCCATCAACACAACAGCACTCTTAGCAGCCCCCTCTGGATTTGTTTTTTTGGGGGGCCTCTTCCTGCCTCTGAGGTGTGTTTCTAGGCAAATGCTGTCCTTTGGGGGTTGCGTGGCCTATTGTTCTGAGGGCAAGGTCCTTTCAGGGGCTGCTGGGAGCTTCCGAGGTCTGTTGTTTGCAAGGTGATGGGGGTGTTGTGGGTTCACTTCTCGGCCTAAGGGGTGTCTGAAGGTCAGACCTAGTCTCCCGTGTTCCACCGGTTCCATTAGACCAGGAGTCTGGTCTTGCCCTTCTGAGGATTTAGAATATTGTTTCCTCCCCTTGTGGTTCTGATCAGAGTGGTCAGTAATAGTATCTGGATGCCATGTGGCTCTTCTGGTCGTAGGCTAGTGGAGGAGGCCGTTTGCATCCTCATCTGCCTTTTGGGTGGATTGTGTGTTCGGATCTTTGTTTTCTGCACTCTTTTTCGCTATGGACCATGGCTGACCGATAATTGCATCTTAGATGGCCACTCGTGAGGGTTTAAGGCCCTGGAGTAGGGTGTAGAACACGGTCTTCGTGGACTATGTTATGCCAGTTGACTGAGGTGTTCCCCAAGACCATGGTCCATGCTCCCGAGCCCAGTCCTCTGTCCTTCAAAGTTTTGATGACAGCTAAAAAGTGTCATAACCTTGTCCTGTGTGTTCTACTATATGCATGGACCTGTTTGTAGCATATACAAATCTGTCTGCAGAAATATCCTTTTCCCCTCCCCATTCCCTCCTTGCCAGCTCCTTTGCCAGGGCCTGGATCTCGGGGAGTGGTGGGGGTGGTCTGAGGGAGGGGGAGCAAAAGTGTGTGTCTGTGTCTGGTTACTGCCCTCCCCGGGGTGACTGTTCTAGGGTGGCCTCAGGACAGGGGGGGCCACACCATCTCTGCATTCCAGTAAAGGGGACCCTTGCAGTCTCGGCTGTGGTGAGGGCGGTGCTATGTGATGCTCCGGCATCTCCCATCCCTAAGGCGGCCTGATAGGAGCAGAGAGGGGTCCTTGCTCTGCCCTCCCGCAGGGAGGGGAGCCATGCTAAGATGCCAACCTCAGGGACTTGGGTTGAATTCTTTTGATCCTGAGAGTTGTTCTGAGAGCAGAGGACAGCATGGGGCATTGCCAATACACCAATTCTGAGTCTCAAATAAAAAGAAGAAGAAGAAAAAGAAAGGATGAATTATCCTTTTCTAAATACACACACACTCACTCACACACACACACACACACACACACACACACACCCTTGGGTGGACTCCCACACTCCATCCCACACCTGTTCAGCTGGCATATCTACCTGTGTAGCCAATCTAGATGATTGTTTGTTATTACTGGTTTTGCAGGATGTGTATGCGGTAACATTTACTGTTGCTGCCTTGGATTCGTGTGTACCTGCTGGTGTCTTCATTTACCTTGGTCATATCTTGCTGAAGCTTCCCGTTATTGTTCTTTATCACCCGTTCCTCCAAGTGAGCGGACGTCTACTGCCTAGTGAATGGGGTCCTGGTGCCATTGAGGTTCCGAGTTGGCTAGCTGCAAGGTCAGCAGTTCAAAGCCACCAGCTGCTCCATGGGAGAAAGCGGCTTCCTACCCCCATCAAGAGTCACATCTCAGAAACTCACAGGGAAGTTCAGCCTTGGCTGATTGGGTCGCTGTGAGCCAGCAGGGACTCAAGAGCAGTGAGTTTAGTGGGTTTCCCTCCCCGTTCTCCCCATCTCTGATAACCATCAAAGAATGCTTCTTTCCAGTGTGAACCTTTTGTTTACTTTTTAAAATATTCAATCAAATGTTTATTAATCACTTGGTTCTCCCAATATCTTTTGTTTAGTTTTTATAACAATGGTCTCATACAATATTTATCCTTTGTGATGGACTCATTTCCCTCAGCCTAGCGTCCTTCAGCCTAGCATGTTCTGTTTCCGGTGTGTGTGGGGTACCATAGTTGTCTAGTCTTCCGTCATAAGCATTTATCCTTAGGGAGCTGCTCGGTTGGGGGCTGACTGGTCTGTGTCTGAGGCTCAGCTGGGGTAGGTCTGCTTCTTGTTGCAGGTTTGAGAATCAACCGATCTTGGTTAGACTCTTCTCCTCATGTCTCTCATCCCCCTCAGGGCCAGCTGTCTAGACGAGGCATATTTCCTCAGAGTTAACGCTGTCAGAAACCCAAAAGGGACACTCTCAGTGGCCACCTTTTATCCAAAAATAATGATGGTCTTATAACTAAATAGTGTCACCCTGAACTAATCACTTATATGAGACTCAACCATCAACATTCACCCTAAAACAAAGATGAGAAGCTGAAACGGCGCCAGGAAACCAGATGAGTGGGAACCAGGCAAAGGTTGCCATGTGAGAAGTGTAACCTCTTTCATGGAGCAATCTACATAAACATGGTTAAATGGGAGCCTAGTTTGCTGTGTAAACTGGCACCTAAGACGCAGTAAAGTATTTTTTTACCAAAAGAAGAAAGCAAGCAGTGCAAGGAGAAAGCAGGTTCACGTGGGCTCGCCAAGCCCCGGGCTCAGAATTGGCACGCGGCCGCTGCTTTCCCAGTTACCGCCAGCCAGAGCAAGGTCCTGGCTGGCCACGCAAAATCAGAAAGCAGGGGAATCCACCCCTTTCACAAGAAGGCTTTGGCAAGAGTATGGATTCAAGGAGGGGAAGGAAGCGGGACCCCTAACTCAGTCAAACCCCCTCCTCAGACTCTAGACCGCAGACTTCAGTCAACGCGTCACGCAGTTGGAACTGCAACGAAACCACTTAGGAAGAGACGAGTGTTGGTGGCCCTTGTCCCCACCATGGGAGTGCCCTGGCTGGAGATGATTCCGTGTGCCCATGCTGGCTGGAGGAGCGGTGTATTTCCCCAGGTGTACGGTGGGCCCAGCTCTGGGAGGCGTCCGCGAGGAAGACCTGGCTCTCACCACCCTTTGAGGAAGAAGTCTTGTGTTCAATGATAGGATGGGCACAAACCAGAGGGCTTTGTGTTGGCCCAGTGGTTCGCCACCGTCCTCAGGCCGTGGCCCCATCGTACAGTTCCCCATGCGGTGGTGACCCCCAAACATAACAGTATTTTCGTTGCTGCTTTGTTGCTGTCATTTTGCTACTGTTAGGGTCGTCATGTAAATAGCTGAAGGGCAAGATGCATTTTCATGGTTACACATTGAACTCATGAAAGCATAGTGCGTCATCACAAAAACAATATGTCCTGCTATATTGTGAAATATTGATTTCTAATGACAAATCAATGAAATGTTGTCTTGCAGCATGGTGTAGCATGGGTACCAGTCTTCACACCCGGTACTCATATGTGTACAAATCTGCATGTGAGCGGACCCGCCTGGGGATGGCTAGAGGAGCGGTGTCTCGGTTCCTAAGACCTTCGGAAATATGTGTTTTCAGATGGTCTTAGGCGACCCCTGTGAAAGGGTCATTCGACTCCCAAAGGGGTCGTGACCCACAGGTGGAGAACCGCTGTGTTAGGCTAACGATGGAGTTCAGAGAAAGGAGACTGGTGGGCAGGAGGGATGAGCAAGGCTCGGGAAGAACTAGGTAAGAGGAGAGGAATGAAGCAAACAACGAACATCGCGTGACCACTTGCTTCAGGCCAGCAGTGTGCCCAGTCTTCTCCCGTGACACCTGGAATGTGGATCTCCCACATTTGACAGATTGAACAAAACAACCCCAGAGCTTGAGTAGCTTGCTTCTGGTCACACAATTTGTAAGTACCGGAACCAGGATGGGAGCCCAATTCTTCCTGCAAACCAAAGCCTGGGGTTTAATCACTGGACTCCACGGCTGGCCACCACGGGAAAGGGACTGCAGGGGTACCGAGAGATGTGCACGGAGGACAACCACCAGGGGTCTGGGGCCACGGAGGGAGCCCTGGCCATGCTGGGACCTAAATGGGAGCAGAGATGGGAGGTGCGACTTGGTCGACATCCTGCGGCAAGTCGGGGCTTGGCTTCCTCGCTACTGGCTCCTGTTGCCCTCTCCTTCCGCCAGCCTTTGTCCAGCTGCATTGTGGGCTCTCGCCACTCATCTGCATGGCCACACCTGAAGCGTTTCCCTCTTAGAAGAGGTGAAGCCGGGTGGGCTGGCTCCCTCTCTATCCTCCGCTCTCCCCGCCCCCTGCCATGCTCTGGAAAGGGCGGCAGGAGGGAATGTGGGCATGTTGCAGTAGAGATATACATCTGAGAACTGAAGGGAACATTTATTTTTAATTTAGATTTAAAAAGAAAAAAAGGAAGTTATAAAATATCTGCACTTGCTCCTGGGAGTGGGCAGATGGCTCTGCGTTTTGCCTAATAGGGACTGCAGTTGGCACCACGGGCTCCTGGTGCCCACCCTCTCAGTGGAAGTGTCTGGAGGACGGGGTCCCAACGTACCATGAATTTTGCTGCTTGGTGCTTTGCTGTTTTACCCTCTTCAGACTCCTCAGTTGATCCCTTAAGTCTCCTGCTCCTGGACACACACACACATACACACACACACACACACACACACACACACACACAGCTCAGTTCTACCTCCTTTGGTAAAAAGCCAGGCTAGCACTAACCTGCCCTTTGTGAACTTCTGCTGAGATGTTTGATTGGATCCATTTTACACACACCAAAAAAGAGCCCTGGTTATTAACCAGAAGGTCAGTAGTTTGAACCCCCCAGCAGCTCTGCAGAAGAAAGATGAGGCAAAGTGTGTCCCTAAAGATCCCAGCCTTGGAAACCAGATGGGGCAGCTCTCCTCTGTCCAAAAGAGTGGATGGGGCGCAGACTTAATGCCGGGGCAATGCTTCCAGAACCCCTTGGGGGCTCCACAGGTGAGACGTGGGCTGGCATTCAGGGGACAGAGGAGGCTGTCTGCTCACGTAAAGATATCCAGCCTCGGGGACTCTACATAAGTCTCTGTGAGTCACAATCAACTCAATGGCAGTTTGGGTTTGGGGACCACAAGATCGCTGACCCAAACCTCTGTGCTTCAAATCCACTGGCAACTCCATGGGACAACTCCATGGGACGAAGGCAAGGCAGTCAGCTTCTATAACATTACAGCCTTGGGTACCCCGAGCGGTTCTACTTTGTCCTCGGGCCCGGAATTGCCTTGACTTGGATATCTCTCTCTCTCTCTCAATCACACACACACACACACACACACACACACACACACACACACACGGGTGGCTAATTATGCTCTCGGTAGAGAGAGAGAGAATATGAATGTGTGTGTTAGAAAGCCTTTCTCCTGCATTTTCCTGTTTGCCCTTGTGTTCATTGTGAGGGGCTGCAGATCCCTTCCCCCTGCGTCCTCAGGGAAAGTGAGCACAGAGTGGGTTCACAGGAGGTGCTCCGTGAGTCTGGAGTGTCGACTGCCCTCCTAGTGCTCAGGGAAGAGCTGGGAAAAGTGCTCTTCCCAGAACTAAACTGGGAGTCTGGCCTGGCAGACCAGACAGGCATCAGGAGACCTGAGGCTAGCTTGCTAGGAAGACTCGGGCAGGTCATTCAAGCCTCCGTTTTCCAGTTTGAAAAATAAGGGTAGTAAGCTTTGTGGTGTCTGGTCCCTGGGGTAATTAGGAGGACTGGGGTAGGCGACAGGGCTTGACAAAAATCAAGGACCCCGTAGCTGCTAACTGCAGGTCGGTGGTTCAAACCTAGCTACTCTTCAGGAGAAGGTTGTGGCTCTGTGCTCCCGTCAGGAAGTACAGTCTCAGAAACCTGCCAGGAGCAATTCTGCCATCTCCCATCAGGTTTCTTTGAGTCAGAATCTACTCGATGGCATGAGTTTGACCATCACGCCTCTCTTGAAGTGTGAGTGCGACTTACTGTAACAAGCCAGAGGTTCTGCCAAGGGCGCCGGGCCCGTGGGAGGACATGTTGCTGGCTAGGTTGTCCAGTAAAGTAAAAAGCCCACTGGTCACAGAGGCAAGTGATGTGTGTGTGTGTGTGTGTGTGTGCTCATGCACATGTGTAGTATATCGCCTGGGTACTTGTTCAGTTTATTTAGGGCTTTGGCTTGTTCTAGAAAAGACTTGGTACCAGTTACAAGAATGTAAGCCACAAGATAAAATATGTGAAGATGAAAATGAGACCCAAGGAAGATTGGGGAAAGAAGATAAGATGGAGCTGGGAGGCTTCGACACAGGCTGCCAGCGGGGTCTGGGCACTTGGCAGGCATGTGCCTGGCCCGCTGTGGCCAGAACGCTGTCGTCTGTGCAGAGAGACACTGTGACCTGGCTTGGCGTCTGTAAGGCAGGTGCAAACAAGTGCTCAGAAGCAGAGCCTCTGACCCCGAGACCAGAAAACCATTTCCACCAAATGGATTCATGGAGGGTAGCCTGTGACGTATGATCAGTGTCTTGGCCGCAGCGGTCTGCTAAATACAGTGAGTCCAAGGGCATGGGTGTTCCAGATGGGATGAGGGAGACACTGTAGTTACATCACACTCCGGTTGTATCAACAGATTGGGGAATTATCCTGAGCGTCCGACAGTGGAGGACAACTGTCATGCCTTCAAGTTCTGGGCGGCCGTTTACTATGCATGTGTAGACATGAACGTGCACATCTAGACCTGCCCCCTGTCTGAGGTATCTAGTGCTGCTATCAGAGGAATACCTCATGGGGGGTGGGGGGGGCGTCAACAAACACAAATGGATTCTCTCACAGTGCAGGGGCTAGATGTCTGCATCCCGTGCGCTGGCTCTAGGGGAAGGCTTGCTCTCTGGGTTGGCTCCGGCGAACGTCCTTGTGTCCTTTCAGGATCTGTAGACCCGGCATTCCTTGGAGTTTTCCATGTGCCTGAATAAAAATCTTCCCCTGGATCTAGGATGGCCTCAGTGCAGTGACCTCAGGTCACTGGGTCAGAAGGACACTCTCCACGCCTGGCTCTTCTTACTGGGAGGGGGTAGGTCCCTCTGATCTCTACTCTCGTCTCTCTCCTTTTAACTCTTGTAAAAAGGAAGGTGTTACAGGCCACACCCCAGGGAAAACTCCCCTTACATCCAGACAGGGCTGTGATGGGATTCAGAGTGGCCCATGGGAGCCCTGGTGGCATAGTGGTCCTGCACTGGGCTGCGATGCAAGGCTGGCAGTTCAAGACCACCAGCAGCTCCTCAGAAGAAACACTGGGCTTTCAACTCCCGTAAATAGTCTCAGAAACCCACAGGAGGGTCACTGAGTTTTGGTTATCCTACCCATAGTCCTTTTCCAACTGATAGGCTTATTACATGGGCATCACTACACAGCTGCCGAACCAGAGAATCATGGTCCACATATCTGGGGGAGATACAGCTCAGTCCACCCCAGCCCTGTTTTCATTGCCAGCTTCAGGCCTCTGGTGTGGCCCCTGACTGGAAGGAGTCCTGGGACTTGGGATCCTTCTCGGCATGAGGCACCCCATTACAGACAATGCTGACTTCATACCTGCTGCCTGGAACCCCAACATAGAAGTCCATACCTAGGTAGGACCACTAAGGTCAACCTGTCATGTTATAGACTTGATGGCTAGAGCCCCAAAGGGGACGGACACACAGGGAGGCTAAGACCCAAGGTCCCCCGACTCCGCTCCAGGATGCCGAAGCCAGCGCTGCAAAGGCAGGTGGACTTGGGACCTCTCGGTGAGAGAAAGGTTTCCGAGGATAATGCTTCATTCGAGCTGTAGAGGGACTTCACATTGTATAAGTTTATTCAACCAGATACGGGCCAATAAATATGTGTGTGTACATGCTCGCTGTTTTAAAACACTTCAATGTTTAAAACATGATTTACTAATGCTGCCGAGGACGTCTAGAATCTGATTTACGGCATAGTATTGAATGTTTATGCCAGTTCCTTGCAGAAATGCTTGCCAAGGAGCCATTTCGCGCACGGGAATAATAAATCAATCAATATGTGGATGATTGTGCATTTTCTCCCACATGTGGCCATACTCGCTAGGTGTTATTTCTGACACATAAATTCAAAAGGGAAAACTCAGAGGCACACTAGGGTCCCTGAAACCCAAGGTGCACTCAGTGTCAAGGTCAGACGACCAATCTTGACTGAAACCCCAAAACACCCAGCCCGGGAGTGCAGTCTGAGGTGAGGTTGGGGCTTTGGGGCTCCTGAGTTCCTACATCTACCGCCACACTGGGCTGATGCGTGCGCGCCTCCTTCAGTAGCTTCACCACGAGCGATGGCAGAGAGTTGCAGCAGCAGATACGAGTTCTTCCAATTACTATGTAAGGTTATTTTTGTTAAATCCTCGCACATGTCCTATTGGAAGAGCCAGCCACCTGAGTGGGAGTGAAGGCCTTTCTTTTGTCTGCCTGTCCGATTGGTTTCCCCTCGGTTATGGAAAGGATACGTATCCATTGTTAAAAGCATGCAGAAATGTTTAAGTCGCGTGTGAGACTGGTCCCTGGAATCCGACCTGCAGAGAGGTCTACAGCTCATCGTTGGCATGTTGGACTACGGGTTTTTCTCATGCTCACAGCTGTGTGTGTGTGTGTGTGTGTCCATGGTGGTGGACAGGCCAGCACTGTCAAGTCCATTCTGAATCCCGGCCGTTGTGTGTCAGAGCAGAGCGGTGTGCCACAGGGCTTTGATAGCCGGCTTCTCAGATGAGATCTCTAGGTCTTTTCTCTGAGGGGCCTTGAGGTGAATTCGAACCTCCAACCTTTTGGTGATAGACCACCAGTGTTAACGGTTTCCACCACCCAGGGAAGAGTCTGTCTAAGGCAGTTTTCTTTCCAGACATGAGATCACACTGCCTGTACTACCCTGTGACTTGATTGACTGACTGATTGATATGACTCTGTGCCATCTCACTGTGGGTACCTCACAAGAGTTTGTATTGACTCACCTTGCTCTGGTTTATGGCCATGTCATTTTTCTTTGCAAAATGTAGGGTTTGGGGTTTTTTTGGGGGGGAGGGGATTGGCTTCTCTAACCTTTTCTCTCTCTCTCATAGGTGGTTGGTCTTCTGTTGCCCAATCAGACGCTGGCTTCCACTGTTTTCTGGCAGGTAACTGTCTCCAGCAAGCCGGGCTCTTGGAGGAAGGAGCTGAACAAGTGCTGCTAAAGCACTCCCCCCTCCCCCTCGGGGGCTCACCCTCCCCAGGCCCTGAAGCCCCTGGGGAATATCCAGACCCTTGGGCCTAGCTGAGCAGGTCCATGCAGCCCAGCACCTATAGGGCCATTAGCTGTCACTCTAACCTTTGGACAGAGGCACTGGGGGCTGGGCCAGTGCCCTCACCTGGACCTTGATGGGTTGCTGGTGGCCAGCCCACTGTGCTTATCAGCTGCTCGTCCCACGGTCATGAGGTCATGACTGATACCCACAGCCCCATTCTGACATCGGCCTCCTCCAGTCTGTAGGGAAGTGAAGCCCAAGTCACCCAGGTAGTGAATTGGCTGGGAATGCATCACAGACCCAGGGTCTGCTCATGGAGACTTTTAGGGCCGTGGTCTCTGAACACAACTGAGGCTGCCTGGGCATAGGGTGTGTGCAGAGAGAAGGTCGGGAAGAAACCACGTCTGCCTTCCGTAGAGAGCGCAGCAGAGTCTTCCCGGAACCAAGTTCCTGAAAGCAGCCGTGTTTGGGCACTGGATGTTCAGCAAGACATCGGACTGGGGGATTATTTTTTTAATCATTTTACTGGGGGCTTGTACAATTCTTATCATTATCCATACATCCATACAACCATCGTGTCAAGCACATTTGTACATCTGTTGTCATCATCATTCTCAAAACGTTTTCTTTCTACTTGATTCCTTGGTATCAGCTCCTCATTTTCCCCCCCGTCCCCGCTCCCCGCTCCTTCGTGAACCCTTGATAATTTGTAAATTATTATTTACACTGTCCGATGTCTCCCTTCACCCACTTTTCTGTTGTCCATCCCCCAGGGAGGGGGTCACATGTAGAGACTGGGGGATTCTTAAAAGGTTCAGCATTGTCAATCACGTCAGGACTCTAAATGTCAGCACCTGCCCAGTAGGCCCGAGTAATTGATGCAGTAAGAACGACCGTGCAAAGCAGTGCACCCTGGCCTCACAGTGACCCTGTAATGCAGGGAGGTGACTGTCACTGGGTAGGGATGGTGGGACCAACCATCCCCGGTGGTTGAGGACTGCTGGGTTTGCCAGGACGCTGACCTCTCACAGCAGACAGTCCGGGGCGAGTTGCGATGGTCGGTCTCAATAATGAAGGGGATGATGGGACCCATTGTGAGTCGAAGGCCCTACCCTTTGTCTGGGAGGTGCATGTGACCTCTTGGTCCCAGGCCAGGTGCCAAGAGGAGGTGACCATACCTTCTCTGATTCTCTCCCTTCTTGCCTTTCAGTGGTTGAACCAGAGCCACAATGCTTGTGTCAACTATGCAAACCGCAATGCTACCAAGGTAAGCACCCTGACCACCTCCCAGAGGTGGATTCCAGCTGAAAGGGCCCACCTGTCCTCCCTACAGGGATATGCCGTGGTCAGTGCTGCCTCCTCCGGGCAAAGCATTGTGCCCCTCTTGTTGTTGTTGTTGTTGTTGTCAGGTACCATTGAGCCGGTTCCGACTCACAGTGACCCCGTGTACAAAAGAGCAAAACACTGCCTGCTCCTGTGCCAGCCTCCCAAGTATCCTTGTTCTGAGCCCATTGTTGCAGCCACTGTGCCGATTCATCTTATCAAGAGCCTTCTGTTTTCCATACCTCTCCGCTTTACCAAGCACCATGTCTTTCTCCAGGGACGGGTCTCTCCTGGCAACATGTCCAAAGGACATAAGACAACGTCTCCCCATCCTTGCCTCTAAGGAGCACTCTGGCTGTACTTCTTCCAAGACAGATTTGTCTGTTCCTTGGGCAGCCCATGGTACTTTCAATCTTCTTCACCAGCACCCTAATTCAAAGGCATCGATTCCTCTTCGTTTTTCTTATTCAGTGTCTAGCTTTCACATGCATATGAGGCGATTGAAAATACCATGGCCTGGGTCAGGGGCACTTTGGTCTTCAAAGTAACCTCTTTTCATTTCACCCCTTTAAAGAGTCCTGTGCAGCAGATTTACACTATGAATGCACATGGGGTCTCGTGAGTGCTGCCTCCATGAGCATTGATTGTGGATCTAAGCAGGATGAATTCTTTGACTACTTCCACCTTTTCTCTGTTTACCCTGAGGTTACCTATTGGTCCAGTTGTGAGGAGTTGGGTCTTCTGTACATTAAGTTGTGTAATCCATACTGAAGACTGCAGTCCTCGTCCCTCTCAGCCCCCCTCTAGAGACCATATTGGAAACATCAGCCCTGGGGAGTGGGTAGCAGAGTCAAACTCTCCTCTGAGGTCAGCAACTTATGCAGTCTGAAAGTTATCAAACATGAAATCAAGATTCATTGATAATTGCTGATAATTAAAATGAAAAATTTGGAAACCGAGAAGGATCAGTAGTAAGGAAGTATGACCACGGTGATAGAAACAAAGCCAGCGATGGCATGTTACGATTTTGTAAGACCAATGACTTGCTAGGAATACCATTTTTTCACAACATGAACAATGACTACATATGTGGACTTGGCCAGGTGGGCTATACAGGTGTCCAATCCACCGTCTCTATGAAAGGAGGTGATGGAGAGGCGCAGTATCATCAGTCAAAACCATGCCAGGGCTGACTGTGAATGGATCATCAATTGATCATCTGCAAATTCAGGTAGAAGCTGAAGAAACTGAAAACATGTCTACGAGTACAATTTTGACTCTATTGCACCTGGATTTAGAGACCATCTGAAGAATAAGTCTGATTCATTGAACACTCATGACTGAAGACCAGGCGAGTTGTCAGATGACATCTGCGTCATACATACAGAAACCAAAAGGTCACTAAGAAGATAGGAAAGACCAATGCAAATGTCCAGAGAGACTCTGAAACTTGCTTTTCAATGTAGACTAGCTAATGTGAATGGAAGAAATGATAAGTCAAAGAGCTGAACAGAAAACTTCAACAGGCAGGGTGAGGAGACAAAGTAGAAGTGAATGAAACATGCAAAAGCCCTGGAGCTAGAAACCCAGAAGGGGAGCTCATACGCCATTACCTCGAAGCTCCAAGAACTGAAGGACAACAATTCAAGCCTTGAGTTGTGAAGCATTCTATGAGCGAAACATTAAACCCTGCAGGACGCACAAAAAGAAGATGGAAGGAATGTCAAGGGTTACTGTACCCCAAATAACTGGTCAACATCCTGCCATTTCAAGCAGTAGCACTTGATCCAGAGCCAGTGATACCAAAGGAGGAAGTCCAAGCATCACTGGAAGCCTTAGGGAAAAGCAAGGCCCGAGAATTGACCAAATGTCAACGGGCATGTTGCAGCAAAGGCATGCAACGCTGGGAGCGCTCCCTCTTCTGCTGTAGGAAAAAACACTGGGAAGGCAGCTACCTGGCCAACTGACTAGAAGAAATCTTTGTGTCCATTGCAAAGACGGGCACTGGGGAGAAGTGGTTTCTCTCTCGTGCCCTGGCCTTCCTGCTTGTCTCAGTCCTGTGTCTCACAGCTGGGGCCCATGGCCCATGTGACCCGCTTACCTTAGGAACTCTCTGCGGTGCCTGCCGTGTTCCTGTGGACCTTGCAGTGGGACTCTGCCTGTCTGCCTATCTCTCGTAGCTAACACCCGGGAAGCAGCAGTCGGGATGTCAGATGGCTTAGGCAAACCTGCTGTGAAAATCCTCCTGAAAATGTGTAAGAGCCCAGATATCACCTTGAGGACTAAGATGCCCTTGACCCACGCCGTGGTATTTTCAACCACCTCCTGTGCAGGTGACTAAGGAAGACCCAAGAATCCATACATCGGAATTATGGGATTGGCAAAGAATATACCTTGAAGATGCCTGGGACTTGCTAGAGGTACTAACAAATCTGTCTTGGAAGAGGTACAGCCAGATTGCTTCTTATAAAGTTAGCACGGTGATTCTCACTGTGGACATGCTATCAGGAGGGACCAGTCCCCGGAGAAGGACTCCACGCTTGGTGATGTCACAGGGTCAGCGATAAAGAGGAAGGCCCTCAGTGAGATAGATTGACACGGTGGCTGCACCAGCCGGCTCGAGCCTTACAATAGTTGTGAAGCTGGCGGGTGCAGGACTGGCAGTATCTGCTCTGTTGAACACAGGGTCGATAGGACTGAGAACCGAGTCGGCATCCAAAAACAAAAATCACGTGACATTAGAGCCAAATTGCTGCATAAAAGCTAAGACCTGTGAGAGCCAGCCAGACCAGACCAGCTGTAGCAATGCCATTTCCAACCACATGGTCAGTGCTTGCGTGCCAATTTAGCCCTCCTGAACTAGAGACTGCTGATCTAGGCCCTCTAGCCATCTCCATCTCCAGCCAGCAGGATTGTTTGCCCATCACCTTCCCAGAACCCATTGCGATGGATGTGATTTTGATTCCTGGTGGCCTGTGAGTGTCCGAGGTGAACGGTGTCCAGAGGGTTCTCAGGGGCTGGTTGTTTCAGGGGGCAGACTACTAAGACCTTCTTCCGGCGTGCCTCTGAATGGATTCCAACTCTAGCCTTTGGATGCACACCTGAGTGTGTTCACTGCCTGTACCACTCAGGCTGGGGACTCCTGAGACTAGGGCAGAAAGGAAGCAGGCCCTTTGCCATGTCCCTAGATATTGCTGCCTTGTGTCTCCCCATGTGGGGCTGAGCTGAGGGAGGCCTGGCTGCTGGGAAGGAAGGCTTCTTGCTGGCCAGGAGCTGTTTGCAAGGATGTGTGGACTTGGGAGATCCAGCAGGCCTGAAATTCTGCCTCTGCCTTCCAGCCTTCCCCTGCATCCAAGTTCATCCAGGGCTACCTGGGAGCTGTCATCAGTGCTGTCTCGATTGCGGTGAGTACCTCCCTGCCGCCCTCTGTTCTGTGGCTCCGCACCTAGCATCTCAGGCCCGGACTCTGGTGTGTGGGGGGCTCCTGGCCGGTGGGCCAGCAGGCAAGGATTCTTCAGGGAGCAGGGAGGGAGGCGATAGGAGGGATGTCTATCTGGGAGGTGCCAGGGTTGCCCCAGAAGATGGTTGCTCCAAAGCGAGGGGCATGGAAGTGCCCCCTCCCCTTTTCTCCTTGCCCAAATTTCTGGGACCCCACGGTCTCTCTGTGGCCTTGAATGCTGTCACGTGCTCACAGGCCCAATGCCTTTTAGAGACCTGTCAGCTCCTTAAGACCATGGGGAGAGGCTCATCCTGCGGCTTCCCTGGGCCTCTGAACAGATAGTCTTTGTGTATATAAGGATGGAAGGTGGCTCCTGATTCCCAGAGGTGACACAGCGCGGGGCATGGGCCACAGCCAGACCTCGTCCACACTCAGGCCACCCTTGGGCCTTGCGCCCATGCCTGGCATTCTTCGGGGCCGGGCTGGAGGGCTTCCTCTAGCTGACTCTGGGGAGAAGACCCCTTCCCAATGACGCACTATACAGTAAATCATGCCATTTGCCAGCAAAAAAGGGCAGATATAAAATGCAGATAGAAAAAAATATTCGCTGCCTGAACCTTGTCTCCCTCCCTCCCCTCGCCAGATTAGAAGTTAGCCAAGGACAGGGGCCGCATCTTCTCTCACAGAGGGGAGCTCAGGGCTCTGCTCCATAAATGCGTTTAATTAGGTGGCTGATTGATTGCTGGCCCCCCCAGGCCGCTCCTCCCGGTCCTGGAGGCTCAGCAGTGGAGGCGTCCCTCCGCCAGCCTCCTTGCACAGTGAGGGTCCAGCTCCGGCAGATGGAGTGGAGCTTCTGACTTGCTTGCTTTTCTTTTGTGTGTAAATCGCAAACCTTCGGAAGAAAGAGGCTCTGTTTTATTTTCCTTCCCTGAGTTCTGGGGAACCCGGGGCCCCTCGGCCTCATTAACTGCGCTCTGCTTCAATTAGTGACAAATCCCCTCCCAGGGTGAGCCTGTTAGGAAGAGATGACCTGCAAACAAGTGTCATGGCCCCAGTGGTTGGCCCGGCTCTGGCATTAATTAAAACGAGCCCCGCCAAGCAGGTGACGTGGATGGGAGCTGCTAGTAGGGCCCAGACTCTTAAGGGCCAGCTGGAGTGGAGGCCCGGGCCTGGGACCCTACCTCCTCGACTGGACGCTGGAAGGCCCTTGGGTCCCTGTTCCCGTCCCCACCCCACCCCCAACTCCACTTTGCAGTGGAGACACTGGCCTTGGCCTGCAAACCGCAGAATCAGGGGTCCCCAATTTGCATGTCCCCTAAATTAAATCTAGGGCTGGTGGCAGGCCCACTGGGGCGGGGTTAGCAGCCTCTTGGCAAGTCATCCGAATAGATTTGGCAGTGCCTGGCTTCTTTCTTGGGAACAGAAAAGAAATTCCGACTTAAGTTATTTTTGAAATCCAACAGTTTGCTGTCTTTTAACAAAGGAAGCTTACCCCCCCAGCCCCACCCTGTCTTTCCTGCCTTTTGCCTTGGGAGTTGGTGCTGAGGATCTCCGTGGTCAGTCCATGAGGGGCCCTGACTTGGGGGAGGGTGGCAGGAGGACCCACTCCCTTCCCTCAGGGGGCAGATAGTGTGTTGGGTATGGTGTAGGTACTGGGGCCCCTGGGGGCTGCTAAGAGGCCAGGGCACCCTTCAAGATGCCGAGTGGAGAACTGGAAGTACGCTCAGAATCAGACCCTAGGGGAGACCCTAATTCAGGTGGGCAGCAGGGTGGGGGCCCAGGGGGAAGGCACACAGGAGGAGAGCATGAAAGGCTTGGGACACGGACAGGAGGTGAGTGACGCTGTCCTGTAGGAAGGGGTGTCGGCAAGGTGATGGAGTCATGGGGGAGGTCCACAGGGTCTTGCCCATGACTTGGGAGGGCCTGTGGGGCATGACAAAAGCACAGGCAGAAGTGGGCTGCTAGGGAGTCATGCACCAGACAACCCTGCCCTCCAACTAGTTGACCCGTCAGGAACAGGTTCTGTGTTGCCCCACAGCCATCGCTGCATCTCCAGGCCCTGAGATCGTGCCCTGCCCTCGGGGAGGCGCTGATGCTCATTCCAGAGCTTGGAGACATGAGGAAGACCTTCATGTGGAGGATGTGGTGGTGCTCTGTGATGTGTCCCCAGGGCAGGGGGGGGGGCGGGGAGGTCCCCTGACCGAACCCCTAAACCTCCCAGTTCCCATCGCTTAGCAGCAGCCCCACTTCCCCTTGGTAGTCAAGTCTTCATCCTCACAGCATGACTAACGCTTACAGAGCGCCTACTGTGCGCCAGGCTGTGCTTAGGAATCCACCCCCATTTTACAGGAGAGGAAACTGAGACATGGAACTGGAGGAAGTGACAGGGCTGGGGGTGGGGGAGCTCCCAGAGGAGAGGAGAGGAGCTGGCCGGTGGCTGCAGCCTGGTGAACAGGAGCAGCCAGCAGCCAGTCAGGGTTGCACGTGTCTAAGTGCCATAAGAAACTGCAGACCATCCCACCCCCAAATATTTTTATGGATGTGAAAAAATACATGGGTGTCCTAGCGGCATAACAGCCGAGTGCTTGACTTGCACCTGGAAGCCCGTGGCTGCAACCCTGTCGGGGAGAAGGCCGGTGGGCTCTGCTCACAAAGATTTTAGCCTTGGGAACCCGTGCGAGCCTGTGAATCAGGATGAGCGCCATGGTCCACGACAACCACAAAAACGTATATAATTGAAAAAAATTTTTTTTGCCCTTGAACCATTTTAAGTGTGGAATTCAGCTGAATTCCATCTACCATGTTACACACCCATTGCCACCCTCCATTTCCAAAAGTTGTTCCTTCAGCCCAGACAGAAACCCCACACTCCTAAAGAATTGCTCCCCAGTCGGCTCCTACCCACCCCAGGGGTGGTGGTGTGGTGTGTGTGTGTGTGTGTGTGTGTGTGTTTTCTTGTGTGTGTGTGTTTTCTTGTGTGTGTGTGTGTGTTTTCTTGTGTGTGTGTGTGTGTGTGTATGTGTGTTCTAGGTCCTCCTGTGAGTGGGGTCACACTTGGTTATGTGTGGGGTGTATTCCCACGCAGCCTCTTTTAAGGTTCAGCATGTTGTGGTATGAGGACCTCGTTTCTCTTGATGGCTGAGGGAGCTCCCACTGGATGGGTGAGCCACATTTTGGGTACCACTTGAGTGGGTCCCACCTTTCTGTTCTGTGAGCTGTGCCACGGCAAACAGTGTGGTGAGCACGGAGAGGTTGCGAGGGCGAGTCCCTCCCCGTTTCTAGCCACTCGGGATGAGAGCGGGAGTGGAAAGCCCAGTGGAAGCTGGGTGGCCCTTCCAGGGAGAGAAGATGGGCCCGCCCTCTGGTAGGTGGCAGAAACAGAGGAAGCAGGGATGGGCGAGTGAGGCAAGGCTGGATGTGGGGTGGGGAGGCCCTATCCTGGACAGCTCTGCCCCTTCTGCTGCGCAGAACTGAACTGGGGATGAGAGACGAGGAGGAGCCTGCGGGAAGGACAAAGCGAGGCAGAGGGATGTGAGGACCCAGGACGCTTGAAAGAGAAAGCCAAGCAGTGTCCAGCCCGATCCAGTGTCTCTTGCCCCCCTTGCAAAAGTTACATTGGTGTTGGCCTGGGAGACACACGGGGTGGTTCATGGATCCTGCTACCCATGACTTCCCTTCTGCCCCTCAGCTCCTGAGCCCCTCCCCACCCCCACCCTCACCCCCAGATCCTTGGTGCCCGTTAGCACTGAGCCCCAGCTACGTGAGGTCAGACAGGAAACCAGTCTGCCCTCCTCTTCCCCTTGTCCCCTGACCACCGCCCATGACAAATTCACCGACCGGGAGCCAGAGCCTGGGGAGAAAGTGAGTGGAGATCCCCACAGACCCCTGCCTCCCACCTCTCCCAGGATCCCGTGCGCTGGCCCCGCGGGGGATTCTTGCACCGAATCTGCACCGTTTGCTTTCCCCTCTGCCAAGATGGCACTCGTGTTTGGTTGATTTCTGCGTTGTGGCTTCTTTGGAGACTGTTAAAACAGACCCCAGGGGACCCTCCACCGTGATTGTTCCATATCTCATTATCCTTCCCGAACCCGAGGATGAGCTCAGATTTTTCTGATCGCTAGCTGCTGTTCGTGATGAGTTGTGTGCCATTAATGCCAGCTGGGTCCCTTAAACAGGACCCTCCGTGCCAGGGAGAACGAGCTGGCATTCAGAGGTACCAGCCACTTGGCTTTTTCATTTTAATGGGCTCCACCAAATGTTCGGGGGCAGAGGGCCCCCCCAGGAATCAGAACAGACGGGCTACCGGTGCCCAGCCCTCTCTGGGTGCCCTCCTGGACTGTGCCCATCTTCACTGCTGAGCAGGAAGGCCTGAGCTGAGGGCTGGGTGAACAAAAAGGGAGTGTGAGTGGCCACGTGCCCCTCCTGCCACTGGGCCTGTCACTGGTGAGTGGGCCGGGTGACCACCCTGTCTCCTAGTGAGCTCATAGCCGCAAACAGACCAAGTCTTCTGCCCACTGCTGTCGTCCTCAGCCCGTCCCGGGCCTGGCACACACTGTGCCAACGCTCCTCCCATCTGCTCTGGGGAGACTCGCTCAGGGGACTTCAGAGAAGGGACGTCTGAGGAGACCCGAGGACAGGGTGCTCTTTCTGCCTTCTTGCTCCCTCCCGACTCTGGCTTCCTACCCAGGATGGGGCGAGCATGGGTCACTCTGCACTGACCTGTGCAGAGAACTGCCGTGACAGAGAGGACAGCGGGCACCCCCTGCCCTCCCGAAGGCTGCCGTGGGGAAGGGGCGAGCAGGCCTGCGGCTTCCTCAGCAGCTCCTCTCTCCTGCTCTGCCCGGACCCCCTACAACTCTCCAGATGAGTCAGGGGGGCTTTGACCCCAGGGCTCCTGACTGCTAGCTGCCAGCACATGAGGGCGGGGCTCAAGGACCCGATCGCCCCTAACGTGAGCGCCTTCCATTTCCCACACCCCTGGACCCCGGCCCTGAGCCAGCAGCCAGGGAGGAGGCTCTTGCTCTGAACAGCCAGCTCTAAACTTGAGCTATGGGAGCCTCGTTTCCGTGCAGAGGGGTGGCCTGTCCCACCCAGAAAGTCTTGTCTGTTGTCATGGTGCTGGTTCCATGTCTTGAGGACCTTATGCAAAGCAGGATGAACGGCTGCCTGGCCCTGGGCCATGGTCATGGTCACAAAAGCTTTGTCGCCGTCCTCGCCCAGTGCCATCGAGGTAGCTCTCTCGGAGCACCCGTGTGCACAGGAGGACGCACCACCTGGTCCTGCGCCAGCCTCACAGTTGTTGTGTGTCCAGGCCCATCGTAGCGGCCACTGTGCCCACCCGATGTGTGGAGGGCCTTTCTTTGCTGCTGGCAAAAGCCTTGTAGGGAGATGTCATCGAGCTGTCTTGTCAAGGGGCTTGGCACTCACTCGGGATAGCCTCCGCTTTCGCGGGGGCCGTTTTGCCTCCTCGTCCTGCAGGCCCACCTGTGTGTGTCCTTGGGCACCTCGTCCTGTAGAAGCTTTGTCCCTGAGAAGGTTGTCGGGGAGGGAAGCCCTTTTGGAGTCTCCAGAATAGACAGACACTCCCTGCTCAGTGTTGAGGAGATCTGGACTCGGTGAAAGGACCTCTGGTGGCCCAATGGCTAAAGCGCTTGGCTGCTGACCCGAAGGTCAGTGGTTTGAACCCACCAGCCTCTCCATGGGAGAAAGAGAGGCATTTGACTTCCATAAAGATGTTTAAAAAAACAAAACAGTACTGCTGTCACTGGGCAGATTCCATCAAAACCCCGTGAGGCAGTTGTACTCCCTCCCACAATGTGACTGCGACTTGGATTGTACTTGCTGCACCGGGTCTGGTCACTTGCTCTTGTGTTTTAACTTGGTGGGTCCCATTTCCATGGCCAGGGGCAGCCGGGGGAAGCAGGGGTGGCAGGGCCCACCTTGGGCAGGCAACATCCAGCACTGCCATGCGGCACAGCACCTGGTGTCCAGGTTGACACACGACACTCTGCCTTCCCGCATGCCCCCTCCCCACCTGAAGCAAACAAGGGGGACAGAGACTAGCTTCGGAGCATCCGCCCGAGACAAAGGGGGGGTCTGGACAGTTCTGCCCACAGTTCACTGCCTGCAGACACGGGCAGCCACCTCTTCCGAGGCAGCTCAGAAAGTTGGGGCCAGAGCAGGGCTGTGGGAGCAGGGCTGTGGGAGCAGGGTGGCCTGCTGATCACCAGTGTCAGGAGCAGGCTGCTCGTGGTCCCAGGAAAGATCTACAGGCAGGGGTTGTCTGTGCATACCTGCCCTCTGCTCTGGCCACATGCATCTCGCCTTTCTCACTCAGCACCCACGCCCGGGTCATCTCACCCACCAGGAGACCCTTTCCCTCTGCCTGCCCTAGCCCCGTCTTCTCCTCCAGCCTCTCCATGGTCTCTCCGCAAAGCCGTTCCTTTTTTCAGAGGCCCCTGGGTCGCACACAGGGCGGCAACTGGACTGAGAACAAGAGGCTGGCAGTTGAAGCTCACCCAGAGGGGATGAAGAGGAAGCCTGGCCGTGTGCTTCCCAAAGGGTCCCAGCTGTGAAACCCGTACAGAGCGGTCCCACTCTGCGCCCACGGGGTTGCCCTGAGTCGGGATCGACTCATGGGCCACTGGTTTGTGCTTCGCCTGGTGCAGCTCACATAACCCGCCTGACAGCAACTGCCCTCACCCCCGCCCTGCCCCGCCCTGTGGGCCGCAGTCCCACCTGGACATCGGTTTGAAATATTTCTCCCCTCTGTTCCTCAAGGGCCAGTTACCTGGGATGGCCAGGTAATCGTGGTTTAAATGGCCACACTGGGCCGCCGCAGCGTCACGTGACTAGAGGAATGGGGGCCCCGGGGCAAATTCAGGAGAAGATGATGCCCTTCCTTCCACAAGCCACCGCCACACCGTACGCTTGGTCTGTGTTTTCTTTCCTAGGTGGGCCTTAATGTCCTGGTGCAGAAAGCCAACAAGTTCACCCCGGCCACTCGCCTTCTGGTCCAGAGGTTTGTGCCGTTCCCTGCCGTAGGTAAGACTCGCTGGGAGGGGAGTCTGGGTGCGTGTGCACCACGTGCAGGTGCGGCCGCTGCGCCCCGGGAGCTCGGCCGCTCTTCACGCCTCCCCGAGGCCTGGCCTCTCTGGGCTTGGGCAGTTGGATCAAAATGTGGGGAGAGAAAGGTCAGCGGGGTCCTGCGGAGCAGCTTCTGTGCCCAGCCTGCTTTCAGCACAGGCGTTCATAGCTGCAGCCCCACCCTCACCCCCACGGAGCCCCGGTGACAGAGTGGGTAATGAGCTGTGCTTCTGACCAACTGCAATGTCAACATTCAAAACCACCAGCCGGTCTGTTGGAGAAAGACAAGGCTTTCTTTTTTATTTTGTTTTATCGTTTTATTAGGGGCTCATACAACTCATCACAATCCATCCATACATCAACTGTGTAAAGCACATCTGTACATTCATTGCCCTCGTCATTCTCAAAACATTTGCTCTCCACTTAAGCCCCTGGCATCAGCTCCTCATTTCCCCCCTCCCTCCCTGCTTCCCCAAGCTTTCTATTCCCCTAGTGAATTAGAGTCTCAGAAATATATGGGGCAGTTCTACTTTGTCCTATTGGGTTCTTATGAGTCAGGATTGTCTGGATGGCACTGAGTTTGTGTGTGTGTGTGTGTGTATGCATATATACACACAAATATACATATATAAACATACATATCATATAATGCATATGTTATATTAAATACATATTTATAAATACAGGCTATAAATTATACATTTTATTAACATTTTTAAAATTATAAAATGAGAGGAATCAATAAATATATATATGCATGCACACACATATATCTATAATGTTTGCAATGAGTTGGGATGGACCTGGTGGCCGTGGGTCTGGTTGAGGTTCGGGGTGCATAGGGTGTGTAGCTGGAAGACAGGGGATCCTGGTAACTCGGCTGTGGGAAATGTTGCAGGAAGCTTGAACAGAGCTGGAGCCTTGCCTTCCAGGATAAACATGGGCAGCAAACCTGAGTCCCCGCCCTTGGAGCTCATGTCACAGCCTAGTTCTGACAGGGACACGGAGATACAGTTCACACGCAACATGACTGACTTCACAATTCCAGAAGCGAGCGGGCCCTCTGCCAGATCTTGCTGTCTAGTTCATTGATCCAAAAGCACATCCAGAAGGTGGCTGAGGTTGACAAGCTACTGACAGGCTCGATGGCTGTTTAAGGCCTACGGTCCCTGCTGGGCCATCGCAGGATGGGTGAGTCTGAGGTGTCCATCCTCCTGCTAGCCATGCTGGGCAGCATCTCTAAGAGCTTCTGATGGCGGAAACCCTGGATGGGGGAGCACTTACCGGAAAGCGTGAACTCCGCCTGGGCTGGTTCTGGAGGGTCCTGGGTGTGGCGTGTGGCATTACTAAATGGTGAAACACACCCCCTCAAATAAAGCACATCTGCCACTCTATCACATGCTCAAAATGTTGTGATACTCTGCTGCCATAGACTCTTTGGGTTTCGCTGTAGGCCATGGACACTCTCACTCCGGGCTTTGCGGCACGCACGCACGCAGGCAGGACCAGCCCGCCTGGCCTGTCAGGTCCCTATGGGGCATTTTGGGGCACTGTGGCCCCTCGGGCTTGGTAGGCTGGCACCGGAGGCCAGCCCATGGGGTAAGCACTCCCCTGCACGGGAGGCATTCTCTGCTGCTCCCATTGAGATTAGAATTGGTCATTCATGATGGCTGCTGTAGGCCTGCCCCCTTTAACAGCCTGCACCTGTTTAGGGAGAAAGGCCTGGGAACAGTTGTTGTTGTTGTTTTAAATGAAAAGAAATTGTCCTTGAAAGCAGCTCCAGGCAGTGCATGCTTGGAATTCAAAAGAGAAGTGTTTTCCCTGGAGCCATCTTTAAAGGCAACCACAATTTAAGTCAATTAATAGAGAAGGCTTGCCTGGAGCTCCTCGCTCCCTCAAGGTCTTATCTGGACACAATCGCATGGACCGGGGAGCTCCAGTTCAGGGGGGAGGCCAGGAGCCCAAGTTCCGGGCGGCGAGGGGCAGACAGTGGCCTGATGGGAAGAATGCAGCCAGCGCCATCCAGCTGCTTGCGTGGGCAGTACTGAGTGAGAGTATGTCTGGTCGGGTATACCTTTACTAAAGACAGAACTGAAAAAGGAGAAATATAAACAAGTACTCAAATGACAGCACCTGAACACCCCATCAGGGACCAGAGAACAAAGACGGAAGAGGGTTCAGGAGGTGGCGTGGGCTCCCGGAACCTCGCCAGTGCTGAGGCTTGGTCTGAAGTGTTGAGAGGCAGACCCAGCCTCAGGGTCACAAGCCAGCTCTTCACCTTCCCCATCTGTAGGTGTGGCCCTGTACCACCTTCCACAGGTGCACAGCAGTCAGGAGGGTGAGATGAGGCCACATTAGACGAGTGTCCATTGAGAGAAAGAGCTTTGAAGCCCCTGAGAAGCCCCCTTGAGAAGGTGAGAGATCATTACTGGGCTGCCCCACCTCCTTGATGGCCCAGAGGCTAATCAACTCCCAGGACCAACCACCTGGCTGTGCCTCCGCAGACCCAGATAATTGCTATAGCAACTCCACACTTTTAATGAACTCTGGGCTATTTCTGGCGTGGGCCGTTAATGGCTAACTCTTTAGATCTGACTTTGTTAAGGGGCCTAATTGAGCCAGCACTGACGCCAACAGTGGGTGCCCCGCCATTTGGGGCTTGAGCGTCAAATGGGACTCGAGCAGCCTGAAGAGTGGGCAGCTCCCAGCCACCCACTGGCCTGGACCAGATCTGGCACTGGGGCAGATGGAATCTGTCCCCAGAGCCCAACCTCTGATAAGAACTTCGCCAGGGGCCTAGTCCCAGCTTGCTCTGCCGCCATCATGCTGGATGTGACCTTGAGGTAGTCTTGTTTTAACCTCTGCCGGGTTCTTTGGGCAGGGTCCCTCCACCCGAGACTTTCTGACGTGTTGCTCTTTGGATTCCAGCCTGTGACAACTGCCCTTTTTGGAGAGGAAGGAATTGTCAGGTTGCCCCCACTCACCAGCCACCTGTACAGAGACCAGGGGCACAGGCTGCACAGTGTGGCCCAGCCCTGAACATCTGGGACCTGCCCGAGGCCCAGCTGTGTGCCTACCTACCATCCACACCCCACCCTCTTGCCCCATTTCAGCCTACTCTTCCCCCATGTGCGGATGGATGCCAGGCCCAGCTGCCCTTGCTGACTCCCCTGGTTAATGTGACTGGTGGTTTACCAGAGAAAGAGACAGTCCCGTCACTCACCAGGAGCTCAGAAGCCCCCTGGCCAAGCCATTGGCCAGCCCTTGCCCTTGGCCTTCCTCTACCATAGCTCCAGGCCCCACTGTGTGCTGGCAGGGCCTTGCTCTCTGTAGGTGGCCAGTCCTATGTTAAAGCCACCAAAGTGAGCTCAGGTCTCACTTTCTCTTCCGGAGGGTTCTTTGCCCTTCCCTGCTGCCGTTGAGCTGGTTTTAGTTTGCGGCGTCTCTGTAGGACCAAGTAGCTGCCTCATCTTTCTTCTGTGGAGCAGCTCGGGTATTCGAATGGCTGGGCTTTTGGTTAGTGGCCCTATGCCTCACCTTAAAGGTGCCAGCAGGACTCATTCTGCCGCCCTGGGCTTCTTGTCTGAGCAGGAGACAGGACTCACCGTGAGCGCACATGGGGTACAGGTTGATGATCCTATTAAGCCCTGGCTGCTGAGGTGTGTGTGTGAATGTGTGTGTGTGGGAAGGTGTGTTCAGTGGGACAGGACTTTGTGACCTGTGCTCAGAAGCCACCTCCTAACTCCCCTCTCCTAGGCAGGCTGGAAACTCAAGCTCCGGGGAATATGGAGGCTCCCGGGACTCAGTGGCTCTGTCCCATCCCTCTCTTTGCTGCCAAGCTCCTCCCAGGGCCTCCTGCTCCAGGGGGCAAGGAGCCTTGTCTTCACTGGGCTCTACCCACCTGGGATCCTCGCTGTCCTCACGCTCTACCTGCAACCTCTTCATCTGGAAATGGGGGACGGCACCCCACTTCTGCCCCTTCCTGCTGTGACGCCCCTCACAACTCCCTCTGTTTGCAGAACCCAATGCACAGGGCCTGCTGCCTCCATCCCCGCTTGCCCAGCAGGCCCACATCAACCTTGACCCTCCCTGCCACTGCTGCGAGGGCCTTGAGGGAAGATGGGCCAGCCCCACTGCCGCCGAAGCTTCCAACTCAGAGTGGAACTGTGCCTTCGGGTTTCTGAGACGGTAAATCTCAGATCAGAAAGCCTCCTTTTCCTCCCACATAGCTGCTGGTGGGTTCAAATTACTGACCTGGCAGTTAGTGGCCCAGCTAACCCACGATGCTACCAGAGCTCCCGAGATTTGCTAAGAGTTGTACTGAAAGGAGAAAACCCAGCCCAGAGCCATCTCAGCCCGCTTGGACAACCCTCCGCCCTGTGGCTGCGAGACCGAGGAAGGGCCCACTGTCTGGCTGTGTGTGTGTGTGTGTGTGTGTGCACGCAGGAGTCTGTGTGCATGTTTTCTTAGATGCGTGCGTGTGTGTGCATCTCGCGTCTAATAGCACACGGGAAGCCAGGAGGATGCTCAGAGCAGCCACTTCGCTCACGCAAGCTGGACGCTGAGCCTCGTGTGCCCCTGGTTGAGAGCTGTAGTCATGTGGGAAATCTCGTTTCTATTTATACGTGGAGATGCTAGGAGAGATGGCGAGCCCAGGAGCATGTGTGCTGGCATCAGAATCGATTGGGGACTGGTAATTAATTTGTTTAGACCTTAATTAATTCTCCAGTTCTTTATTATTTGTGGACTGTCACGCTTAATTGTGTTCAGGAGCCTTGAGCTCTGAGCAGGCCCTCCAGTAATTGATGTGTGGTGGCTGAGAGGTGAAAGTTAATGGTTTGGGGAGCTGGGCAAACAGTGTAATTAAAGGTCAATAGAAGAGGCATTGGCAAAACACACCCCACCCCCACCCAGGTCCAGCCACCCAACTTCGGAGTGTAGCTCATTCCCAGGGAATGTGGGACCCACAGCCAGCCCTTCGAGGATGAGCCAGTTGGGCTGGAGGAGGGGAAGAATTGAGCAGCTGGGTCCTGGTTCCCCTGGGATGCTGGTGAGAGGACTAGACATCTTAGGGATGGGGTGGGGGGGGACTTTAGCTTGGAGCTGAGAGATGGAGGCCCTCCGGCATCACCTGGGCAAGGATAGCTGGAAGGCCGGCGTCCCTTGCAGAGGAAGGCCTGAGCCCCAGCCGCCGCCACCTGACTCCTCCCATAGGAGGATGAACTTCTGAATCAGGAAGGCCCGCCTCACCATCCCTGTGTCGGGAAACACCCTCCTGTGCTGTCCCAGCCATTCTCTTCCATTCAAGGTCAGTTCCTCTCCCTGTGTCCACCAGCAGGGCCATTCCTCAGGGGGGTGGGCATTCCTAGGAGAAAGTCCGGCCTCCACCTCCCTGCAGGCATGGTGAGATGCTCCAAATGACACAGGAAGCAGATGTGCTGGCGACTGATGTGTGTGATGAAGTCCCACAGAAAGATGGAACCTGGCAAACATACCCTCGTAGTCAGTTTCCAGCATGAAGGTTGGAGAAATCTCTTGGGAGGAGGTTTTTTTAATATTATTTTTAAAGGGCAGGGGGGTTGCTAAACTACACCACTCCTATCAGTAGTCAACGAACATTTGGCTTTGGCAGCTTTAGATTCTGCTGAACCTTGGAGGAAGTTTGTGTCAGAACCTGGTGAAAGTGGGCTGGCCACCAGCATAGGGGCAGCCTCCGACCTGGCCTGGTTCCTAGTGTGTCTCAGGCCCCAAGAAGACCCTGGCCCGCCTGAAGTCCATCCAGATCAGCTCCAGGGGACTCTTGTGAAGTGCCCAGGCTGGCTCCCGTCAGCCCTTTCGGAACTGCCTGGACAGGTCAGAGACTGGTAGCAGTGGACAATTGCCCCAGTGTCATGGCGCTGACGCTGGCTTAGCCCACCAACCCGGGGTTGAGATCTAGGGGTATCGGGTGCTGAGGGTGGGCCCCAGTGTGGTGTGTGCCCCGGACAGGCTCCCCAGGCTTCAGCTGCATTCCTCGTTGTAGAGGGCTCCCCTAATTCTGGATCCCACACGTCAAGAGTTGCACCGGGAAGTGGGAGGCCAACAGAATGGTGGGATGTTTATGAATTCTAAACAATAGCCAGGGCTGTCATTGGAATGAGCTGTCTGCCCTCTCTCTGTGCCCCCACTGGGTTAGGGAAGCATCCCAGTAGTAGTCTTGCCCCCAAAGTAGGGGGGTGGGGGTGGGGTGACAGTCACATGTGAACCAGTGATTTGGGACTTCATGTGCAGTAGATGTTCAATAAATGCTTATCAGATGGATGGCCTCTAACTCAGAGACTTTATAATTCCTGAACGTACAGGCAATCGGCCTTGCAGGGCAAGTCGGCTTCACCAAGGCCCAGAATGTAGGGAGCACAGGGCAGAGGAGGGCAGGTGTGACTGCAGAGCCAGGGGAGGGGATGAGGAGTGGGGGGCATGCTGGGATTTTGGATATTAGAGAACCACTTTTAGCCTATGGTTAGTGGGGAACCATGGGAGAATCTCAAGCTAGGGAATGGTGAGGATAAAATAGAGCTTTCCAGAGAACGAGTATGTTGGCAGAATTATAGTCAGAAATTCTGAACTTCAGTCAGCCCACACCAAAATTTGCAGACCGAGTTTCCAATCCAGCAATTCCCAGTCCGGAGTTTGTGACACCTCAGTATGGGTTGTGAAACTCTCCCCAAATCTTCAAGCTATTTAAAAGAAAATCTGTTTCCTCCAAAAGTTAAACATAGAATTACCATCTGACCCAGCAATTCCACTCCTAGGCTTAGACCCAAAAGAACCAAAAGCAGAGGCTGAAGCAAATACTTGAACGCCGGCGTTCCCTACGGGGTCATTTACCGGAGCCCAAAGGGAGAAGCCCCTCCAGTGTCCATCAACCGAGGCAGATATGTGGCCCATAGAGAGTGGAATATTACATGGCCAGAAAGAGCACTAAAGGCCCCACGTGTGCCAGAACACAGATGGTTCTTGAAACCATGATGCCAAGTGAAATCAATCAGACGTAAAAGGATGGATGCCACGTGACACCCCCACCCCCCACGTAGATGAGATAACTTGAAATAGGCAAGTACATGGAGACAGCGGTTACCAGGGGCTGGGAGCATAGCGGTTATGTGTTGGGCTGTGATGGACCGTGTCAGCCTTCAAACCACCAGCTGCTCCTGGGGAGAAAGGTCGGCTTTCTACTCCCGTAAAGAGCGACAGTCTCAGAATCTCATGGGGGCAGTTCTGTCCTGTCCTCCAGGGTCGTGTGAGTTGGGGTCGACTTGATGGCAGTGAGTTTAGAGGGGCTTCGAGGTGAGGGGGACTAAGGAATCACTTAAGGGACCCTGTGGGCTGGAAGTCACCTAGAAAGAAAGCAGAGATGTTTGCACAGCCTGGTAAGTATAATTAATGTCTACATTGTACAGGAACAACTATTAAACCGGAAATGTTTTGTGATACATATGTATCGCATTGTGATTGAGAGATACATAGTACAGCGATAAGAGGGAAACTCCGTGCCACATAGCCCTGTGTCTAAGGTGAGCTAATGGGGAACATTATGAAATGGAGGGATGGTTTAAGATGTCCAGCATCGCACTCTCTACTCACTCACTGTCTCACTCACTCACTCTCTACTCACTCACTCACTCACTCACTCACTCACTCACTCACTCACTCACTCTCTCCTCAGTAACTCACTCACTCTCTACTCACTCACTGTCTCACTCACTCACTACTCACTCACTCACTCACTCACTCTCTCCTCACTAACTCACTCACTCTCTCCTCACTCACTCACTCACTCACTCACTCTCTACTAAAAAAGAAAAAAAAAAGATGTCCAGCATCCTGTGGGATCATTGTCTCTCTGCATCTGTGAAGGTGTGCAACCCCGTGAGCATCCTGGCTCTCTTCTGGGTTCAAAGGTGGTGATGTTAATTGTGTCCCCAATATGGGCCACACCCACCTCCAGCAGGTGCTGAGAACCTGTCTAGGCAAGTGTCTCTGGGAAGGGAGTCAAAGAGACTGACTTTCTTATTATTTACTCTTATCCGTGGTTTGTTTACTGCTTGTCAGTATGACTTTCCAAGTGTAGGAGGGAGGGTGGCTGGGAGGGAGAAATAAAGGAGAAAGAGAGGGCAGAGGAGGAGAATGGAGGGAGTGGAGGGGAGGCCGGCAGGACCTTCCTCTCCTGGTAGATGAGGCGGGAGGATCTGGGAGGTCAGTCTGGAGCCCAGATGGGAACTCAAGTCCCCTGATTGCTACCAGAGTGTTTTGTTTGCACTAAAAATGGTGCTCTCTTTTTCCATTTTTTTTCGATAATCCGTGGCTGTTGTGTCAATTAAACACTCCTACTTCCCTCCCTGGTGATCAGTGTGGTAGATATCCCTTCAAAGCAAGTAAGTGCCGACAAGTAGGAATGTAGGCTTACTTATCTCTGTGTGGCAAGGTTAGATCTACCTGAGCACCTCGTATGTGCACCACCTATGTGCACCACCTTGGAGTAAGCTCCCAGCAAACTGCCCACGTCTGCCATGGCCGGCCCACACATCCATTGCCATTGTTAGCAGCCACAATTGCTCGTTCAATGGCTGCTTTTCTTTAAATGGTGAGATATTCCACACACATAGAAAATGAGAAGGAATCAGAGAGATGTTTCATTCATCCAAAGACCTCCCTGCCCTCTACCTTCTCAGACTGCTCTCCACCTGTCAGCAGGAAAGACCATCGATCTGACCATTTTACCATATGTTTATCACCAGAACCCATGATGGTCTTGCTGGTACATTTTATATTAACTGTATCATACTATCCCTATCCTTTTTTTAAAAAAGGTTTTATTGTGATGGGGTGGAAGAACTAAAATTGTTTCGTACACACTTGTATCTGTGACATTGGTTTCAAGTTCCACAATGTAACAGCACCCTTCCCCTTCTTCCTTGTGTTTACCGTTTCCCCTGTGCACCCCCCCGACCCACCCACCACCTTCTGCTCTTTATCCCTGGGCAATGGTCTCAGGGGGACACACCTCCCCGTAGTCATTATTCACCTTAGAGGCCTGTCCATTGCTTGGTGAGAACGGAGGCACGGGTGGATTCAGCTCCAGTCCTGAATGATACCTACTGGCCACAGTCTGAGAGGCTCCACCAGTCAGCCTGGTCTCTTATTATTTAGAGTTTGGTTCTACATTTTTCTCCCACTCTGTGCTCCTCCTCTGTGACCCCTTGCAGAACAGTCACCAGTGGTAGCTGGGTACCATCTAGATCTTCAGGCCAGCCAAAGCGGGTTCGTGAAGTTCACAGCAACGAACAGTGACATCTGGCTCGACCTCAGATGTTCTTGCAGTTCCGCAGCCAGTGTGGAGAATCGCGTCACGAGAGTTGGTCCCAGAAGTGGCATGGCCAGGGATGTCCCTTTCTCCTGCCATTGGATATTACCAGTTGGGCATCTTGGCTTCTATCCCACCAGCAGGGCATGTCTTCTTACTTGCCGACACCCTCTTCAGCACTTCCTTCGACAACATTTGGTCTTATCAGTCTTCTCAAAGTTTTGTCAGTCTGAAGTGGTTAGTTAATCATTTTAATTTGCATTTTCCCTTCTTCTTCTAATTTCCCAGTATGTTGGAAAATCTTTTCTTAGTTTTATTTGGATTTAGGTTGCCAAATAAAAACAAGACAGAGAGAGGCAATCCTTCATACCCCACACACCAAAAGGGAATCTAGATAAAAGTCTTAAATGTGAAAAGAAAAACTTTAAACTTGTAGAAGAAAATATGAGTTAATATTTACAACATTGCACTAAGAGTAGATTGTATAATGACGTAAAAAACGGTGTGCGAGGGAAAGAAAAGTTGTTGCTTTCATGGTCTACTGCACTGTGACCGTGGTTTTGTGGGTTACGTGTCGGGCTCTAAGCACAAGGTCATCAGTTGGAAACCAGCAGCCACTCCACAGGAGAGAGATGAGGCTTTGCACTCTCCCATGAAGATGTACTGTCTCAGAAACCCACAGGGGCAGTTCTGCTCTGTCCTGTAGGGTCCATGTGCGTCACAATCCACTTGATGGAGGGATATGACAGAAGATACACTCAGCAGAGTGAGACAATAAGCCATCGACTGGGAATAGGAATTTATAAGCCTTTATAAACCCTTTAACCAGTGAAAAGTAGTGTCAAAAACATATCAAGAACCCCTGCAGAGAGATGTTTTTTAGAAAGTCAAACAGTACGTGTTTGACGATTAGTGAGACCGTGTCTGTGTTTGTTGGTTTCCTAGAGTACTTTTACGAATTACTCATTTTTTAAATTGTACTTTCCGTCACTGTAATCTTTTTTCTTAATACTGTTTAAAAGTTCTTTACTTTACTAATGCATTTGGCGAAAAGAAACAGAAACTCTCAACTTGCTGGAATAGTCGAGGATGAGCTATGGGTGAGGGCCCATCGACGACAGGGGGATGATGTCACCAGGCCCCTATCTTCCACCTCTCCATGCTGCCTGGCTCCTGCCCCCAAACCAATCCCACGGCCCCAGTGCCAACTCCACTCAACCAACCCTACAACCCTATGGGACAGAGTGGGGCTACTCCGTGGGGTTCCGTGGCAGATGCAGCCCGCCTCATCTTTTTCCAGGAGGGTGGCTGCTGGGTTGGAACTGCAGACCTTTCAGTTAGCAGCAAACAGGCTTCTGTGCCGGCCTCCTGGTCGACTAGTCAGGCCCCCGCCCCCCTCACGGTGTGGAGGCGGTAACTGCAATGCCAAGCATCACCTCCAGACCCAACCGCGTCGAGGATAGACGGCTGTCCCAGGCACCCCTTCTTAAGTGAGAGGAGACCTTTCCTTGACGTCCCCTAGAGGCATGCCACACTGACTAGGATCCAGTAAACCTCCTTCTTGAACCAAGCAGGGGAGGGGAGGGACCACTGTGAGTCATGTAGACCCAGGGCTCCTAAACTGATTTGACCTATCACCCTTTTCAGAAAAAAAAAAAAAGAGTGCCCGGCTGGCAACGAAAAGCTCTCGTCCTGCCCCTTCAGCCAGGGTGAAGTGTGGGTATTGCTCTTGCAGCAATCCTGGGCCGGCCCAGCCCCAGGGCCAGTGTAAGTCACCTTAGGAAGCACTGCAGACGAACCCTTACGGGGTGGGATAGCTGTTGGAGCCAGCCTCTGCGAGGCTGCGTCAGTGACCGTTGGTCGTGTTTTGTCGTCTGTAATATCTCTTCGCAGCTTGTAGGATGTTCAGATACTGAACATCCTATTTCCCAGTTCGGCTCCGACCCGGCGGAGCCTCAGAAGAGGAGCAGCATATCCGCGTCCGTTTGAACGATTCAGAAGAGCGTTCCCTTGCACGTCCAGTTACAGGGCAGTTCTCACGTGAGCAGTAGCCCTCGTAGGACAGGTGTTCAGCACTGGCTACCAACCAAAAGTTGGCGGTTTCAGCCCACCATCCACTCCACAGGTGGAGAGCCAGTGACAGGCAGCCGGCCTCTGGACAGACGTACAGCCTCGGAAACCCACAGGGCAGTTCTACCCTGTCCTACGATGAGGCTGAACCACCGCAGCATTTGAATCCAAGGCTCACGTAGACTTAGCGTTTAAGGATTCTCCTGTCTCTTCACTGGACATTGAACTGCGCAGAGCGCCACAACCACCCGCTATTTTTTGCTGCTTTTTGTTGTTTGCCCTGTTTTTAACCTTGACCCTTTGGGCTCCTTTAATCTTGACGGCCTAACCTCAGAGCCCCTAAAAGAAGATTGGGGTCAGGGGAGGGTTTGTCTGCATCCTACTTGTGGTTCAATTTTTTTTTCTTCTTTCCTTTCTTTACCTGATGGTAAAAATATCCCGGAAGTAAATCAGTTTCATGCCTCCAAAGGAGCCAAGTCCTGTTGACTTTAACATGCTTCTGCGCTGCTCTATGAAGCTAGGGGCCCGAGTGGCATAGTGGTTACGGAGCAGGGCTGCTAACTGCGAGGTCAGCAGTTCAAAACCACCAGCTCCTCCAAAGACGAAACTCACCGAGGCAGTTCGATCCTGTCTGATAATGCCACGCTGAGTTACTGGAAATCACTGGATGGCACAGCGGGTTGGGTTTGGGCCTAAGAAGTTAGGCCATTTCTTCTCTGGTTCTAGACAAGTAAAATAGGATTACGTTCTCCTTGTAAACACTCAAACAAGACTGACATCCTTTCCAACTCCCCCATGGCCCCCGGATCGGGTCCCCTTCCCCAGAAGGCCGCTGTTGGTGCTGAGCCTTCCAACGCGTGCGCACTGCTGTGCCCCAGGCTGCTGGCGGCAGGCATCCACATCCCTGTCGTGGTCCCCCCCACACTCTGGAGCACTTTGTCGCCTAACACATTGTTTGGGAAATCTTGCCATGTGAGTTCCCTAATGGTGGACATTTAGGTTGTTTCTAATGACTTGCTCTTACAAACAGTGCTATAATTAACATCCTTGTAAATGTCTCTTTGTGCATATGGGCAGGCATTTCTTTAGGGTAGCTATCTATGGTTTGGCAATTTCGACTGTCTCTAATTACACGGCCTGGTATCTGGCAGACAATCTTCTGTACGTACAATAACTTTCCGTGTCCGAGCTCCATTATCGTGCAAGTTTCAAAAAAGATGCCGTAAGCAACAATTAGGAATCTAAGTTTAAGCGCCAATTTTGTGTGGGTGGCTGTGGTCAGCTGAGGTGACAGCTGGGTGAACAGACACCTCCACCGGGGACCGCGCTCGCTCGTGCACAAGCAACTGTGTCAGGTCGCAGGAGGGGTGGGGCGGGGCGTGTTCTCGCCACCCCCTCCCGCAGCAGCCAACTTAAAGCACATCACGGTTTTTAAAGCATTCAAACCGGGGGAGATGCATCTTGGAGCTGAGGGTGTATGCCACGTAACTTTCCCCAGATGAATTGCATCTCGCTCTCCCTCAAGTTTTGAGTAAGAAACCCTGATGACTTTAACTGCCGGAGCTTGGCTACTGAGGGGAAATCGGCACCCCAGCCTCGCCATGGGAGGGAGACATGATGCTCTGCGCCTGGGAAGATGGTTGTCGCTGCTGTCGGTGGTGGGTGCCCTTGCGTCAGCCCGGCCCCACAGCGACCCCTGTTCAACCACAGCCCACCTAGAAACCCCGAGGGGCAGCTCTGCTCTCTCACAGGGCAGAGGCTCTGGCTTGAAATCGACTCCAAGCTCCCTACCAACAACAAGGACTTTGGATGGTCCTTGCTCAGAGGGCCGGTACTTGCTTGGTCACACGTGAGTTTCTCCTGCACGTGGGGGTCTCGCTGGGCCTTGGGGTGCCCACTTTGGCCTCGCTCCACCTGTACTTCCTTCCCAGGGCTGGTCCAGCGGGGAGCCCCCTGCGGTCTTCTCTTTGCAAACACCTCCTCACGCCCGGTGTCCCTTCCTCCTCCCCACCTTGGACCAGGGTGCTGCATTAGCTGTTCACCATCTGCCTGGGTCTGCACCGCGATGGGTCTGACGTGAGGATCTCGGTAGCAACCAAGACCATATTTTCCATAGGACTTGACACTGAGCGAGCCACTGGTGCGAGGCTGTCTCTCCCCCTCTCACTCCCTTATTCCATGACATCTCCCGCAGCACGGCTCTAGCGTCAGTTATGCCTGAGTCTTGAACGGTGTCAATCCGAGTTGAAGATGTGCCAGCTTTTTTTAACATTTATCACTCACAGCCTGCTTAATGAACCTGCAGATGCCATCCGTAGACAGCTCGCCGGTGCGTTAGAAAGGCCCTCAGCTCGTGCCTCAGGATCTGGGCGGCCAGGGCAGAACTGTCCAGTCCGGGGGAAGTCCCGGAAGTGAGATCACCATGAGAGACTGGTGTTCTTGTGGCTCAGAGGGTGCTTCAGAGACGGCCAGCCTGTGTGTATGGTCCAGAGGCCCAAAACCAAACTCACTGCCATCGAGTGATTCTGAATCACAGAAACCCTACAGGACAGCGTAGAAGTGTCCCTTTCCAGGAGTGGGAAGCCTCATCTGCCTCCCTCATAGCAGCTGGTGGCTTTGAACAGTCGGCCCTGCAGTTAGCAGACCAGCTCAGGACCTGGGAGGTGCTGTCATTCTGAGGGGGCTTGTCAGGTTTCCTCTGTCTTTTTCCATCCCAGCTGGGAGGGGGACTTTGTCACCCTAGAGCCACTCGGAGGGGCTGGGGAAGCTGAAGGAAGGGAGGCCGAACTTGTGTTTCTCCTGGTGCTGCCCCTTTTTGTCTCGAGTGGTTTGTGTTTGAACCCAAGTCCTGCTCGGTCCTTCTGCCGCTACGCTCCGTAATCGAAAATGGCGGACGACAAATGAGATGCCAGCACAAGTCCAGGAGTAGGAGGACCACCACTTTCCAGTCACAGACCCTTCTCTTTGCCTGTCTGTCTGTCTGCCCCCAATGAACACACACTTCAGGCTGTCTTCGGGTGGTCACCCATAGCTCAGCACTGTGGGTGCGTCTCCCCCTGGTCTTGGCTCCCTGGAATGGTGTTGGGCATTAGGACCGGGGACATTTCAGCCAGCCGTTCCTGACTCCCCCTGCCCTGGCATGGGTATAGATGTGGGTGCCCAGGCTGGCACATGTGTGAATTCAGCCAGCACCTGGAGACCTTTCTGCCACCCCACCCCCACCCCCACAATGAATGCAACACCTCCTTTTGCCCCAGGGGGCCAGGCCTGGGGGCAGAGGTGAGAGCGCCTGGGCTCCTGACCTCAAACAGATGCTCATCCTGTGCCCTGGGCTCCCCTGGAATGGTGGGGGTGAGGGGGTGGAGGAAACTCCCCAAGGCCAGGGATGGATGCTTTCATGAGGCAGGAAATCCCAATGTCCTCTCCTCTGAGGTCTCCTGGGAACTGAAGGCCACAGGGTGGTGAAAGGTGCAGTTAACTCCTAACGCCGCTAGAGGGCATGTCACCAACACAGAGAGCAGGTGCTGCCTTCCCAAGGTAGCCAGACCTCTGGGACCCTTTTGCAGGGGGTGGGGCTGAACCTTGGGGGAGATCCTGGGTCTGAGCTCTGGAATTGGGATGCTGCAGAGTCAAGATTGAAACCCAAACCCAGGCTCCAGACAGCGGCTGCTGCTCCACATGCATGTCCTTGGCCTCAGAGTCACCTTGGTGACGGCCAGGGTTTCTCTGTCTCAGCACCCTGGCACTCAGGGCTGGCCTGGTCTTTGTTGTGTGGGGCCGGCTCATGCACTGTAGGTCATTTAGCAACACCCCTGGTCTTCACCCGTGTGTTGCTAGAAGCTCCTGTTTCTCTCTTTACCAGGCCATAATTATATATATATATAGTCTCCAAACATAGCCAAAAGCCCCTCCAGTGGGTGGCACAGTTACCCCCAGGTGAGAGCCACTGTTTTAAGCATGAGTGTGCCTGTCTGTGGGGCGGGAGGGCCACCCGCCTGAGTCTCAGCCGCAGAAGAAGGGCTGTCCGTGGTGGCATCACCACTGTAAGTGTGAGTGTCGTGTGGGAACTCGGAGGCTCGGAGACGGCATCTGTGCTGTCAATGCATTTAAGACTCCGAGTCTCCTGCTTTCTTCTCCAAAGGCTGCCGAGGGCGTGGTCTGCCCCTCTGTTTACTTCACCTCCCCGCTTCTTGAAACCAGAGACCCAGAGACAGAAACCCAGAGACCCCGAGGGGCCCAAGCCACCCCTTACCTGCAGAGACTGCCCCCTAGCTGTGAGCACCCTGGACCGGCGGGACCCCAGCCCTTGGCTCCCATACCAGGAGCATCTGTGATCTGCCTCCCACTCCACCTGCCCACTCGGCCCCACCGCCCCCCAGCTCCCCAAACCCTCGTGCACCCCCCTCGGGAGGGAGTGGGGAAGCAGCAGGTGTTGATGCTAATCAGCGTTCACAGCCCAGAACTGCAGTCGCTCCCAGGCTCACACACTCCCCAAAATTAAACACTCATTATACAAAATTAATTGACATTAATTAGCAAAAATTAAAACTTTAAACACAGCAAGGCGCTTTGAGGGGAGCAGTGAAGCAGGCGGGCTCCGCATTTGTCACCTTCATTCCCCCCACCCCTCCCAACCCCCATCCACCACCCCCACTTCCCCCACTTCCATTCTGAAGCAGGGCTGAGGGGTTCAGGCGAGGTCAGCACCTGCATCCAGCCCAGGCCGTAGCCAGGCCAGAGGAACCCCTTGTTCTCCCCTCTCAGGGAGACTGCCCCCCCCACACACACACACAGAGCGCACCAGCCTCCTGCAAGCCAGCAAGTCCCAGGCAAGGGGGGCAGAAAAACTTTCAATGCCAGCCACCAAGTGATGGCATAACATCCCCCCCCCCCAAATATCTAACACCCAGCATCTAAGTAAGGCATCCAGAACCTTCCTCTTAGCCCAAGCCCCTATGATCTCGGCTGAGGTGGGGGATTGTGGCCAAAGGAACCCAACCAGCTGCACTAACCCCTCCCCCCACCTCGGGGCCCCTGGGCTGTGTGACCCTGCACCAGTCACTCCCTCTCCGAGCCTCTCTGAGCGGCTATCCATACGATGAGGGGGCGGTGCTGGGTGAGCCAGCGAGCTCGGGGCTTCCTGCCTGCTCTGCACCTGCTGTCAGGGAGGCGAGTCTCTGGGAACTGGATTCACTCTGAAGACCGAAGAGCTGGCCTTTGAAGAGGCAGTCCGGGGGCTGGTTTGGGGCTTGGGGAAACCTGAGGGCGTGGGCTCTTCATGCTGCAGAGCCCTCCCAGTTGGGCCTCCCCTTCCAGCCTGCACAGCCCTGCACTGCATGCATGCACCACGTCACGGGCACCGGAGTGGGGAGGACAGCAGTCTGGATAACTAGTTACTGAGCAGCTGCCCCTTCCACCCGGCACTCGTTAGCTTCCAACTCTGCTCTCCAGCTTCCCAAGGGACCTCAAGCCCTCCCACCCCAAGCAGGATGAAGGGCACCTGGATGGCAAAAGTCCCCCGCCCCACCTCTGTCTACTGCCCTTGGACCCTTGTTGCTTGGAGAAGGGGGTTGGGGGATGAGGAGCAGGCCCCGGGCATGAGATGCTCACCCTCACGCGTGCTGCCTCTCTCTCCAGCCAGTGCCAACATCTGCAACGTGGTCCTGATGCGGTACGGAGAGCTGGAGGAGGGCATTGACGTCCTGGACGGGGATGGCAACCTCGTAGGCTCCTCCAAGATTGCAGCCAGACACGTGGGTCGGCCCAGAGCCCAGGGAACTGGGGGGGGGGGCGGCAGGGGCGGCATACGTGTTCTTCACATGCCCATTGCTGGGGGTGTCTGGCCATGCAGCACCTGTCTTGCCCTCTTGATCCCTCTTTCTCATCCCCACCTCCCATCTGTACAGCCCCAGCCTCTCCCCCTGGAGCAGCCTGCCTGCTCTCTGGCCACTCCCCTCCCTCCCTGGGCAGCCCCTCAGGACCAGCCTCCCAGGTCACCCAACCCAAGTGAGGTGCTAATTGGCCAGGGCACAGGACACTCCCCTGGGCTTCCTCCTTCAGGGACTAGGGCCCTGCCTCCTGACCCGAGTCTGAGTCCCTTACGTAGGAGGAGGAGGCTCAGAGTGTTAACAGGCACTTGGAGAGGTGACACCTCCCCAGGGAGAGCCTGCAGGGTAGGGTATCTGAGGAAAGAGCGAGCCAGCGACCTGCGGCTGGGTTGGGAAGGACTCTTTCACCTCGGGTTACCTGGCCTTGCCCACTCTCATGTAGGTAATAATAATAAAATCCCCGCCTCTGGACATCTCCGCAGCCCTCCCAGCCTTCCCCAGAATGGTGGTTCGTGGTGAGCTCTGGCCTCTGGTGCTGGCACCAGGGCGGCTGCAGACCAACCAGAGAGTCACCTCTGCTCTGGCCGCTACCCCTGCTTCCCTCTCTGTCAGTGAGGCCTTCCCGATGAGCCTTCGCACCTGGGAAGACACCAGTCTTGGTCCCCATCTTCCCATCCCCGCTGTGTGAGGGAAAGTGGGTGTCCACCCAAGGCTGGCGAGGTCAGGCTCAGAGGTTTGAGTGGGCTGCTGTCAATGCTGCATCCTCTGTTTCCCACGCTGGCCCTGACCAACCCCCCCCCCACCGCTGTGCCCATGCCAGTCCCAGCAGCTGCGGGGGCCTCTCCTGCAGTGCCCCCCTGTCTCCCAAGGCAGACATGCAAGACACAGCCCCTGGGGAGAAGTGTCCACTTAAGACCTCCAAGAGTTCAGACTCAATGTCTTACTTGCCCCCAACCCCCTACACAGAGAGCCTCATTCCCCAAGCCAACCCTCCTCCAGGGACCCCGGGTCTCCTCTGCCTTGCTGGTCCACCCCGGTCTGTGTTGGCAAAGGCATGGACTCTGAACCCATCCAAAGCCTTTCCTTAGGGCTGGGATCCCACAGCATCCAGAGAACTCCCGGCAGTGACTACCAGAGGGCAGGACAGCCTCAGAGGGTGGGTGCCCACAGGGTCCACAACAGCCTCAGAGCCGGGTTCCAGGCAGACCCTGGATGGAGACCCACCAGACACCCAGTAGAAGTGTTGCCCCTGCAGAGCTGAACTCCTGTCCCTGAGAAACACTCTCACCTTGACCCAGGGGGTGGACACTGCCAAACCTTTCTCTTGAAGGGGGACCAGAAAGGAAAGACAGCAAACCCTGCCCTGTCCGCCCCACGGCACCTGTGGGTCAGTGGGGCCTAGCTGTTTTCTGCTATCTAACCCTCCATGTGCTTCTCCCAGCACACCGCATATCCAGGTGCCCCTCCCCGGAGGTGGCCTTGAGGGGTCAACTTTCCCTTTGCTGTGGCAGGTGATGGCACCACTCATTGCCAGTACAGAGGACAACGCTCACTCCCGCTGTTTGGAATAGGGCCTTGGGAGCAGTCCCATGACTCATGCCATCCAGCCTAGTGTGCTTAGCCAAGACACACACCTGGGGGCTCTGTGACTGCCCCCCACCCCTTTCTCACTCTCTGCTCACCCCTCAGGCCCTGCTAGAGACGGCGCTGACACGGGTGGTCCTCCCTATGCCCATCCTGGTGCTGCCCCCGATCGTCATGTCCATGCTGGAGAAGTAAGTGGGAGCAGGGGGCGGGACCCTGGGGGGAAGTGGGGGAGGGGCAGCCCGCCCCAGCACTGGGCCCACTCAGTGCGCCTTCCTGAACAGCCCACTGCAGGACGCTGCCCTTGCTGCTGCCAGGGGGGGCGGAAGGCATGCGTGCTTGAGCAGGTGTGTGTGTGTATGTGTGTACACAGTTACTCTCGGTGGGAGTGAACCGTGCAGGGACGTTTGTGAAGAGTGTGAGGCTTGTAGTGGGAGGCCCAGATGTGGGGCCAGCAGTGCGGCCAGTCAGACGTCCATCCTGAGGCAGGCCACCACCTCGCTGCGCCCTCGGTTTCTCCCTTTATAACGTTGTCAGGGCTGAAGCGGCCTCCCCAGGAAGGTGCTGCGAGCACGTATTTGCGTGGCTGTGGAGCATGACGGGGGCGCCGTCACGGCAGCCACGCAGAGGGGTCCCGTAGAGTGGGAAGCCCAGTCTGAAGCTGGAATGCTGTTGGGAAGGCGTGCCATGCTTGGGGGCGGGGAGGAGCCGGAAGGGGCTCATGGCAGAGGGAGAAAATCCTGAAAGCAAGACCCCCTCCCCCCCACCCCCCTACCCCTGACTTGTGCAGGCGACAGTAAGGAGGTGACTGCTCCGCAGGGACCTACAGCCTCAGGCAAAGTGGGAGCCCAGCTTCCATCAAGTCACCCAGCTTCCTTCAAGTCACCCCGCATTCCTGGTGGCAACAGCGGGCATAGATGGTACCAGGCCACACAGGCGCATGTCAGTGACAGGCAGGATTCTGATCTGCGGGGTTCCCATGGGCATATCTGGGGAGTAGAGCTCCAGGCCTTTCCCCATCGCTGGCTGTGGCCCCTCCTCCCCCCACGTGTATTTATCTCTTAGCTGCGGACTCCTATTCAGCTTGTACTACATCCTCGTGCTCCCCGCGTCAGCCTCTGCTCCAATGCCCTCTCCTTGGACTCCCCTCTTGCTGATTGCCCCCCCCTCCCCAATGACGGTTCCCACCACCTAGGCCCCCTGTCCCCTCACCTACCTTACTTTCCTTTAGAGCCCTGAGCCATGCGTGGGCGATGGATCTGTTCGCTCACTGTTGGTCTGCTTGCTGGGGCACAGTCTCCTCGGGAGGGGTTGGCAGCCAGTCTTGCTCACAGCCCAGCACAGCATCCAGCTTGTCCCTGGCACAGTGTGGATGCCTGGGTTTGTGGAATGAACGAGCAATGTGGTGGGGTAAATGCCCTCCGCCTGTCCTCTTCACAGAGGATCCGAACGAGGAGATGGCAGGGCCAGGATGGCTCCCGAGTGTGGCAGCAAGGTTGGGCCCTTGAGAGGCCAGCCATGGCCTCTTCGGCCATCACATCACAGCATGGGCCAGCTTTGGGGCCCGCCCTGTTGACCTCAGGGAGCCTGTGTTTTGATAAGGGAGGTTGGTGAGACCCATACCCAGGTCAGTTGTGGGTGAGACCAGACAGTGTGTGGACAGGGCCAGGGTGAGCTCAAGGGGGGGAGGGAGGGGCGGCACCCAGGGAGGACCGGCTTCCAGAGGAGAGGGTTGAGCTGGTCCTGAGGAAGATTGAGGGGGCTCTCTGGGCAGGACAGGGACAGAGAGAGCAACCTAGATAAAACTGATCATGCTTCTTGGCCAGTGAGCCCCACAGCTCTGTGGCAGAGGGACAGGGCACTGTGCAGAGGGAGTGGAGACTTCTGGCAGGCACTCTGACTCCCGTTCCTGCCCCGTATCACTCTGAGCCAGTCCGACCTGGTCATGGAGCGTTGTGCCTTCCACCTTTCAGCAAGCCCTGTGCCTATCACAGTACCCACTCCTTCAGCCCCTACACACAGGGGCGCTAATGGCTGGACCTCTGCCCAGGAGCCAAGGATGAAGGCAAGCCCCGCCCCCTCGCCCCCAGGAGCCCAGGTTGGGTGAGGGAGTCAGGACAGCCAGGGGAAAAAGACAAAAGAACGCTTACAAAGCAGCCTACTTGCAAATTAATGGAGTGCAAAGGAAAACTCAGCGAGGCTGGCTCCCAGGCGGTGGCAGCCGCGGCAGCGTGCAGGCAGCCGGGCCAGCTGTTGTGTGGCTCTCCGCAGGGCCGGCGGCGGCAGGGCACCCTCTCGCCTCTCCTCTGGCCTCAGTTCATCCAGTGGGCCTGGGTCCCCGGTTTCCTGCAGGGCTAGAGGTGGGAGCAATGTGGTGTGTTGCCCTGCAGTCTGAGAGGAAAGAGTCTTCAGCCAGATGTCGGGGAGGAGCAACACTCCCTGGAACAGCCCCCCTCCCACTCTCCCACCCTGGTGAGGGTGAGGGTATGCGCACCCCCTCCAGCATGCGTGGGCACATCCACACACACTCACACACACTCTCAGCCGCACCCTCTCCTGCAGGCTGCCTGGGTGGGACTCACATGCCACCTTCCCACACTACCACCCTCAAGAGCATTCTTCACAGTGCTGGGAGGGGTGCAGCTCTCAGACCCAAGTCCTGGAGGGAGCAAGACCCCAGGTCCTCTCTTCTCCCATGAGAGATGATCCTCTAACATAGAGACAGGTACCTGGGCTGACCAGAGGGCCTGTGCTTGCCTCCTACCCAGCCCTCTGGGCAAGGCTGCCCATTGACCCAGAGGCAGCACAGTATAGAGGGTAGGACCACCCCCCTCTGCATATGGCTCCTGAGGCCGTTCCCTCATCCACCCTCCCTCCCTGGGATTAGGTCTTTCCTTTCTCCCAAGCATCTCAAGTCCCTCCATCTGCAAATCTTAACTCCCCCTGCTGCCTTTCTAATTCCTCCCCTCCCCTCCTCTGCCCTGCCAGTGCAGTCCCACCTGCAATGGGCAGGGACTTTAGTCTCCTTCCTATCCAGGGTCTCCTCCTGCAGCCCCCTTTCAGAGCTGGGAGCACAGCCCCCCTTCCCTGGAGGGTATTCAGCTGTCTCTCTCCCCCCACCTCCCACTAAGGCCAGTATGCCCTACCTGTCCCCCTGCCCCCCATGGAGCCCACCACTGCCCTCACCTGGCAGGACAGGAACTTCAGGTTGGCTCCCTCTCACCCACCTGCCCCTACCCTCAGTGACCCCCAGGCCTGTGACCCCTGGGACTTCACACCCTTTTACCTTCCTGTCCCTGGTCCTCACTACTGATCTCCTCAGAGAGACCTGGGCCCCTGCTACTGAGGTGGGGGTCTGTCCTACCTGCTTAGAGCCCGGGGCCCTGTGTGTCCTCCAGGGAACAAGACCCCACTCACTGGTCTGCCAATGGAGCATGTTAGAGTTGAAAATGATCTCAGGGCCTGACCCAGACTTGCTCCCAACCCCCACACTGACCAGGACCACTGGGGCAGCCTAGGGCCTTGGGCTGGGTGCTTGATGACAATGGAGGGGGGGAGGGGGCAGAGGGGTGCTGGACGGAGGGCAGGGGAATGGGTTGGACTGGTTAGAGCTGTTCTGAAACCTGTCTGCAGTCTCAGGCTAAATGCAGCAGTTGAACAGATCTAGAGGGCCGGTGTGGACTGGAGGTGTGCAGCCCAGAGCCTGTCCCTGGGGAGCATGGGTAACTGTAACAACAATCAGAGCACTCACCGCTAGGAGCCCTGGTGGAAGTGCTCACACCCACCGGCCACTCCTCCAGAGAAGCTGTGGCATCTGACACCTGACACGTGGCCAGCCTCAGAAACCGCGTGGGCAGTCCTGCTCTGCTCTGTAGGTTCACCATGAACTGACTGGACAGCAATGAGTTTGGGGGTGTTTGTTTGCTTATGATGTGACAAGCCCAAGCTAACCTTTTGACTTGTGAATTGACAAATAATGGGATCTCTATTGATTCCTTAATGGGAGTCTTTGCAAAAGAGTGGTCATGGAATGGCCTCTTACTCTCATGGGGACTCTGAAAAGGCAGAGTCATGGCGCCCCCTGGTTCAGAGCCATTAGAAGCGACTCCAGCCCACTCCCCCCACCTCAGCTGCACACTGCCGCCTGATAGGGACCAGGCCCTCCCAGGGGTCTTCACCCAAGATGAGAGAGCAGTCTGGGGTCTGCCTGTCCCAAGAGGGCTCCCCAGTGCAGGTGGCCACATGGAGACCCAGGCAGTTAGGCTCAGAGTTAGTGCCTACCTAGCACGAGTGGGCCTCCCTGCAGGCCACCCCAGGGGCTGCCCAGCGGCACCTTCTGTAGGCAGTGCGTCCGGAGCTGTGATGCACAACATCTACTAAAGGTGCCTTTGCCGGCGAGGGGAGCCCCTGCTCTGTCGGGGAGCCCATTTGTCAGAGTCAGAGAACTTGGCCCTCTCCTGCCAGGACCCCACCTTTGAAGCCATGGATGGGAGGTTCTGGCTGTGAGTGTGGTGGGGTGAGGCGGGAGCTGGGGCCACACACAGGAGTCAGGCAAGCAGGCAGTGGACCTGCTTGCTGCCCTCAGGCAAGTCACTGCCTCCTCTCTGTGGCTCATGGGCCCACGCCTATTCCTGCACACAGTAAAGGATCATCTTGATTGATTGACTGACTGATTGATTGATTGTGTGTGTATTGTTTGTCTCTGTGTGTGGTGTGTGTATGTGGTCTTTGTCTCTGTGTCTCTGGGTGTTTGTGTGTATGTGTGTGGTGTGTGTCTGCTCCCAGGACTGGGCATTCACTCCGTTTATTTTCTGTTTAATCCTGTGCTGCCCCACACCCCACCTCCTACTCCCAAGGATAGCCTTGCTCTCCTGTGTGTCTCCTTAGGACTGGGGTTTGAAGACACATCTCCTGTTCCCCCAGGGATAGAAGGACATGAGGTGGTTGTTGTTGGGGGCGGGGGGGCACAGTGCTCAATTATCATGCCAGTGTGAAAGAGTTCAACCAAGCATGTCTTTCCAGGCAAGACTGGAGAAAGGGCTGTCGGTGGAGGAAGACTCCAGGTATCAAACCCACCACCACAGCTCTTTAGCTACAAATGGCCGGGAGCCTTGGGGCCCTGCTGCGTTGGCCTTGAAACTTCAGTGGGACCCAGCACTGGGCAGACAGCGGCCAGCCCAACCGTCCCTGTGCTCAGGCCCCTCCTCTCTGTCCCCACAGAACAGCTCTTCTGCAGGCTCGTCCCCGGCTGCTCCTCCCTGTGCAAAGCCTCGTGTGCCTAGCAGCCTTCGGCCTGGCCCTGCCGCTGGCCATCAGTCTCTTCCCACAGATGTCAGAGGTCAGTGAGCAGGGACGGGTCCTGGGGGTGGGGTCTAGCATTGGGTCATCAGTTACCAGTCACCTGGTACTACTGAATGGACTCTGACTCATGATGACCGGACTCCGTGCGCATGAGTGGTGAGGCTGTGGTGGCAGATTTTTCAGGAGGCGATCTCCAGGCCTTGCCACCGAGGTGCCCCTGGGTGGGCTGGAACCCATACGCAGGTGTGTGTGAACTTGTTCAGTGCTGACAGCCTAGCACTGTGCCAGCCTTGGGGTTGAGGTACATGAGTGAGGCAGATCCACACTCTGACCCTCAGGACCCGGGTCTGGCCATGAACCTGACCGTGAGCCGTGGGCTAGCACTTGTTGTGTGAGGATCCCCGGGGTGGGAGTCTGAGAGGAGACAGCATGGGAACCTAGGCAGGGGAGGGCAGGGTGGGCTGGGAAAAGGCCTGGGGGAGACACGTAGGCCAGGGAGCTGCTGGTGGGAAGGTTCTGGGGTGTGGCAGCATGCCTGTCCTCAAACCTGACTGCAGGCAAGGAGGGAGCTGAGTGTAAGGTGGGCAGGAGTCGGGGGCTGGGTCCTGGGAAGGCAGCCAGAGGTTTCACGGAGAGCAGGGCCCCTGGAGTTCTGGTGTGGAGGGTCCTGGTGACTGCAGGGAGGGGCTGGGCTGGAGCTCTGGAGGAAAGGGAGCCATCCGGAAGCTGTGGCGGGTGTCCAGCGAGAGATGGCGGTGGCTTGGACCAGGCTGCTGGCAGTGGGCATCCATCGAGGGAAGTGGGCTCGTTTGAGAACTAGGAGGCAGCTTTCTCGGGATTTGGGGATGTGGTGAAGAACTGACTGTGGTGGGGAGGGACGTAGCTGGCAGGAGGACGGCGGCTTTCTGATTTAGAACAACCAGGCAGATGCCGGTGCACCCTAGCAAGATGGAGGCCCTGGGGGAGGGGCTGGTATGAAGGAAGATGGCAGGCTGGGCTCACTGGGCCTGGAGGAACATCCAAGAACAGGCCCACCCCACGGTGGCTGCCGTGGGTCAGGAGTATAAAACAGGCATGGGCTGGAGGGACAGAAGGGGAGGACACACCATGAGAAAACCATCATGGAAGTGAGGATGAGGTGGGGTCCCTCTGGGAGGGTGGAGCTAAGAGGGTCCAAGGAGGCGTGGCCAGAGAGGTCAAGGCTTCAGGGGTCTGCAGGGTCAGGACTGTTTGGAGGTCCAGCGCAGCGAGGCCTGAACCATGTGCACTGGTGCCTGGGGCATGAGGGCCCAGGCAGGTGACCAGTGAGGACATGGGCAGAGGGGCTGGTCCAGCTGAAGGAGAGCAGGGCCAGGCTAGCGGCTGGGATGAGTGGTGGGATCGAGGGGCTTCTGCTTTCTGTCAGGTTTCCTTTACTAAGTGGGACATGCTGGACTTGTGTCTGTGCAGAAGGCAAGGTTCCGGGACACAGGGGGCTGAATTGGGAGGGGTCCCGGGAGAGAGTTGGTGCAGAGGGGTGGGACCGGGCACAGGAATGGGGCAGCCCCTCCCTCCTCTCCCAGGAGGAAGAAGAAAGGCAGCAGTGTGGATGCAGATGGAGCTGGGGTGTCAAGGAGGAGGCTTTGCCTCTAGCAAGCAGAAGCCAGGAGGGGAGAAGGCAGCGGGGTCAGAGGTCTGCCGACTGCGGAGAAGGGAAAGGGGCAAGACATGAATCAGCAGGGAAGCCTGGTAGGTGGTGTGAGGGGTCCTTAAGAGGATAGCTGAGGCTGGGGACACCCATTCGGGAAGAGGCATGGGTGAGCTTCTAGTGCGCTCAGGCGGAGGCCTTCTGGAGACAGCAGGAATAGTGGACGGTGGGGCCAGTTTGAGAGGAGGACACGGTGTTGGATGGAGAGCCAACCCAAGCCTGTCAAGGAAGGGGTGCCATGTTTGGAGTAGCTGACCCCACTGCACCCGGCTGCAGGTGTGGGCGCCATGGCTACTGGAAGGAAGTAGACCAGCCAACCAACTGGCTGCTGTCAACTCTGCGGCAGCCCCTGTCCGAGTAGATCCGGGCTCCCCTGGGTTCTCGGCCAGTGATATTCCTGGACTAGCAGGCCTTTCTCCCAGGGTGCCTCTGGGTAGACCGGACCTCGCAGCAGCTGAGCACCTCCCCCACTTGTAGCGCACAGGGCCCCCAGGAGAAGTGGGCAAAAGTGGAACTGAGGGCCCAGCCTGGGAGTGAGAATGTCCTGTGAGGTTCCCAGGGGGGTGTGGGATCCAGCCCCCCATCCTGCAGTCCTTGGAGGGTGTGGCCTAGAGTTACTCCCCCACTTAGACAGTGACAGAGCTGGGGGCCACAGGCACAGGACGCCTGCCGGGTGACTTGTCTCTGAAGCACCTGTGCCCACAGGGCCCAGCCTGGATGTGAAGCCTGGGCCCCATGCCCCAGAGGATGAGTGAACAGTGATAGCGCAGAGCAGCCTGGGAACGCCGAGCCAGGGGGTGTGTGTGTTCCAAGTAGCCAACAGGTTCTGAAAATGGGCCCATTCTCAGTGGTCCCAGCATCCCCACCCTAGAGGCTGGGCCCTGAGCTTCCTGAGGCCACTACATCTCTCTGTGGGACCAGGTGGAATCTTCCATCTCAGGCAAAGGCCTGAGTCACCAAGCTGTGTCCGCAAGGCTCCTCTGCAAGCAGCAGCTGCAGGGAAATCTTAGCTAGGCTGGGGGGGGGTGCTGGGGGCGGCACCCCTCAGGCAGCAGAGAGGTGAGGCAGCTGGGGCAGCCCTGTCCAGGGCGGTGGGCCTCCTGAGTATTCCTCTGGGGTCACTAATGGGAGCCAGGCATTTGCCCGCCATGCCTCCAGCTCAGCCACAAAGGCCGTTGGGAGAGAGCAGGCCCAGCCTACAGAGCCAGGCTCTTCTTACTGTGGTTCATCTGAGCTTCTAACCCAGTGGTTCTCAACCCCCTTTGGGGGGGCAATCGACCCTTTATAGGAGGGGTCGTTCGATTCATAACAGTAGCAAAATGACAGTGATGAAGGAGCAATGGAAATCATGTTATGATTGGGAGTCACCACCACATGAGGAAGTGTATGAAAAGGTCAAGGTGTGCGGAAGGCTGAGAACCTCTGCTCTCACCCAAACCCCTCCTGTTTGCAGCCCACCCACCTCCTATGGGTTGGAAAGCACACCCTCAGCACCTAGGTCTTTGTCATCAGGAGGTTCAGGAGGGTAGGGCAAGATGGCTGACTCCCTCCTCAGCAGCCTGGTGCCCACCGGATGCCTGCCAGCCAGCCAAGGCACCGGAGGGTGCTTGGAGGCCTGTGTGTGACCTATGATACCAAGGCCACCAGCCAGTTGGCAGGGAGGACCTCATCCCCCCATTTGTCCTCCTAATTAACTCTCTCTAACGAGGTGCTGCTTCTGCCGTGTGGGGATCAGAAGCCGGTGGGATTTGCCACAATAAGTCTGGGCTTGCTTGGGCTGACCTGACCTTGCCAAAAGCCACCAAGGTTGTCAACAGGAGTATTCACTGGAACACTTACTAATTAATTAGGGGACTTGGAGATAGAGTTTAGGACCCTGTTCCTGGAGAGGTTGGTGTGCTGTGATTGATGTGGAGAATCTCAGCTGTTGGAGGAAGGCACTGTAGCCCTCCCTAGCTCCCGCTCTGATTCCTAGGGGGAGGGTGGATCTGCTTTTTTCAAATTAGTGTGTCTGCCTATTGAAATGGCCCGGAGAGTCCGATTGCAAACAGCATGTTTAAGAGTATACACGTATTAAGGGTGTACATGCTAGGCACTGTGCCGAGAAATCCCGTGCAGCTACGGACCAAAGGCTGTGAGGTTCAGGTCCTCCAGGAGTGAGAGCCTTTGGGGAATGACCTGCCTGGGGACACCTTCTGAAAGGGCAGACATGGAACCCCCCCGGGAGCAGTTCCACTTGGACCCTTGTCAGTCCCTCAGTCCGTTGGAACTGACCCATTGACCACGGGTGTTTAATGCCCTCAGAGGAGGAGAGAGACAGGGCTTTCTACTCCCACAGAGCTGGTCTCCAAAGTCACAGGGCACTTCTAGGCGGCCCTGTGGGGGCGCCATGAGCCAGCACAGACTGGAGGGTGGTGAGCAAGTGAGTGAGTGAGAGAGAGATGGGACACACTGAGGGTTGGTCCGTGTGCAGTTAGTTAAATGTGTGCATCCTTCACTCTGGGGAGGGATAGGCCTGGGTGAGCCTCAGGGCACCGTGAAAGTGGTGAGGTCACTGAGGAAGAGGGGAGCAAGGACAGCCATCAAGAAAGGAGAAGTGACCAAGGAGGGCGGGGGGTGGGGGTGGAGGGTGGGGAGGACTGGGAAGACTCAGACGGCTTTAAGGAACGCAAGACAGAGCATTTCTAGGAGAACTGAACGGCCGGCTGGGAGGAGCAGATTCCACCTGAGACGGGGGCAGTCCAGGAAGCAGAATGGGGGCCCAGGTCTCTCTCCCCCAGAGAAGTGCACTTGGGGCTAGGAAGTCACCGGAGAGAAGCCAAGACAGCGTCCCTGGGGGGTGGGGGGGTGGGCTCTGAAATGGGGGTTAAGGGTCTTGGAGCTTGACCACTCTCCTAGTGGGAGGGAATGAACAGAGAGAAAGGCAGAAAGGTGTGGCTGCGGGGTTCCAGTGGCAGGGCGGCCCACCCAGCTGTAGTAGGGAACAGGGATAGGAACCTGACACCCCCGAGGCATGGGTCCCTATGCTAGTCCCTGTTTATACATGAGGAAACTGAGGCTCAGGAGAATTGAGAACCTTGTCCAAGGTCCAAAGTTAGCCAAAGAAGCAGACTTTCTACCTAGGCAGAATGACCCCATGCCCGCTCCAACCCAACCCAGTATAACAAGGGGCTCTCCAGGGCCCTTCCCACCGCCTGCCCTCCCAGGGGCATCCATGTCCGCCCCACAGGGACCTTCTGAGCATGTTTCTGCCTTGGATCTCTAATCCAGAGCTGAAGGTGACAGGGGGGCTCAGTACACCAACAGACAGGGAAACTCCCAGGGGACTGGGTGTGAGAACTGGGGAGAGGGCCTGGCTTCCCTGCTGGGCCCCAGTCACATCACACAGGAAGCATGGCACGGGGCCTGGTAGCTCCTGTGCCCCCAGAGCTCAGTCATCTGCAAGGCAGTGGCCAGGCTGGCTCAGCCAGGCTTTCCCCAGATGAATGGGCCTGTCTCAGGCTCTTGGTACCCAGACCTTGTTCCCTACCCTGTCAGGAGTAGGGCGCTTTGCTTTTTCTCATGCCTTATCCCCTGGGAACCTGCAACCGGATGAGAGAGATAAGAGCCATCAGGTAGAGGTGCTGGCCGTGAGCAAGCCAATGCAGAGGGCTTTGCCGCACATGACAGGGGCTGCCGGAGGCAGGGTGGTGGTAGGGACTTTTCGGTCCTGGCAGCCCTGGAGACGATTGTCACTGTCCTCTGCCATACTCTCCGTGGTGCCCCTCAGGGAGAGACCCAGGGTCCGGTGTCTAGGCCTGCAGCCACAGAGGCCAGCCCAGGTGGCTGCGAAGGCCTCTCCAGGTCTGATAGCCAGCGCTCCCACCCGGGAGTCTTGCCAACCCCACTCCATGACCCTCGGTCTCCCCAGAGCAAGAAGCAATGCCTTGACCAAGACCCCTGCCCCACCCCACCCCCCGCAGGGTCTGTCTCTGTCCTTGTGCCTTTTTACACGTGCCCCCCCCCTCACTTTGCTTCCTCTCGGGCTTCTCCCCCACACTGCGCACACACACCCCCAGTCCACTCTCGTTCCCCCCACGAGTCCCCCAGGAGTTCGGGGGCTGGGGAGCGAGGTTGCACGTACAAGCCGGAGCCATTGTTCGACAATCTGTTTTTGTCTTCATCTCGTTGGCAGGCGGCAGGAGAAGAGAAAAAGGTTAATGAGGCACTGTGCCGCGGGACTACTGCGCGCGGACGGGCGGGCGGGCGAGCCAGCCGTGGTGACAGGGTACTAATTAGGATCAGTTTAACAAGAGGGAAAAGTGAAATCTCCTCTTCACCAACTGTCAATAATTAGCTGATTTGGTGCGGTTGAAATGTGTCCACGGGAGAAGTGGCGTGTTTCTGTGGAGGAGGGAGAGCAGGAGGCAGTGAGGAGCCCCTGGTGGCTCCATCCTATTTCTAGGGGCTGTTGGGTCTCGAAGGTGGGGCGGTCCTGACCTCAGTTCCCCCAGGCCCAGCCTCATCCCCTCAAGCTGGCGTCCCTGAGCCCCAACTCTGTGCTTGACCTTAGTCTCAACCCCGAAGACTCAGTTTCCCCAGACACGGTGAGGGGATGTTGCTTTCTGGCTCTGCCCATTGGAAACACAGCTCTGAGACAGGGTCCCTGTGCTCCAGGCAGGAGGCATGGCAGTGTACCCCTCTCTCAGTGGGATGCTGAGTGGGGCCCGTCTGTAGCATGGGGAAGGCCCCTTCTGGACCGGACGTGGGCACATCTGCCCTCCTAGCAGCCCCGGGGTTGGCGCCTCTGGGCGGGCACTGCAAGCAGAAGGCAGCTGTGGCAGGAGCAGGAGGGGGGTGCTGGAGTCAGGTTCACTAGCTGGAAGGGTTGCTTCCTGTCTGGCCTGTTTTCTCTGTCAGCCTGGCCCTGGTAGTTGGCCTGTTGGCCCCTGCCCTTTGACCTCTCCTGACACCTCAGCCGGGCCCCTCCAGCTTCAGCTGAGCACCTTGACTGGAAGAAAAGGTATCATCAGTGCCTCTGGGCTTCCTGCTAAGAGCCTCCCCAGCAGCCTGGCCCCCGCCCCCTCCTGCTTCCCTCCCCAGTGCCTTCCTGCCCGTCCCAGCCTTCAGATTAGGGAACAGAGGGCCACCTGCTTGCTGGGGGACAGAATTCCTGAGAGCCAGTCTCCACCAAACCTCTCCTGTCCTGGAGAGACTGGTGGTGGTGGGGATCCAGCAGGTGGGCCGTTGTGTCCCTCCAGAGGCAACTGTCTCCCTTTTCCCTAGGAAACCTTGACATTCCCAGTCCAGGGTGGGAGGGGGAAACTTTGAAAGGGATCTCAGTTTTACATTCTAGAATGCCCTTTTAGAAGCAGCCCCTCCTCTGGGGAGCCCTATCTGATCTGCTTACCTCACACAGCTCCTGCTGTCTCCCTACACACTTCCCCTGCTGGCAGACAGGGCTCATCTGAGGCTGGGCCCACCCTTCACCTCTGCAACTGAACAAGGCCTGGTGCACGCTGCCTCCACTTGACTGGGGCTTGTTTCCCGCTTCTCCCACTGATGAGAAGCAGGAGGCAAGGTCCCGAGGCCACGTACCCCGTGAAGGGACACTCTCTGACACCCATCTCCTTTGCTTAGAGATGTTTATTTGGGGGTTCTCTCATTAACTGGGTTAATCAGTCCCCAATGAACTCCAAAGTGGGCTATTTTTGCCTTCAAAATCTGCCAACTCCCCCACCCGCTGCTTTCTTGGAGTTTGCCCACAGGACCCCCCAGGAGGGTCGGATGGGGATGGCGAAGCCGCTCAGAGCCCAGGAACGTGCCAACGCCACCTGTCATGCTGCCTGTTCCCCACACCCTACCCCAAACCTGTGCGTGCACACAGGCCCACGCACACACGCATACCCCAATGACAGACCTCCACAGGGCTACCTCCCAGCCTGTCCCTCCATGGCTCCCTTTCTGGAACTTGCTAGAATACCCATGAGACAACTCAGGACCAAGACCGGGAGGGTTCATTGCCAGAGCTCCTGGGGAGGACGCAGTGCGAAGATTTGGGAGATGCACCCATGAGTAGTCCCAGGTCCTGAGGAGCAGCCCCAGGGGTCCTGAGGAGCGAAGGACAAGGAGGTCCCCTCCCGGCCCTCCCCTGGCCCTCCCTTCATGAAGCCGTTGCACCGCGTTTTCTAAATCTCCAGCTGGTTACCTAATACTCCCATCCCAGCCCCAAACCAAACCCACTGCCATCGGGTCAATGCCGGCTCACAGCGACCCTATAGGACAGGGTAGAACTGCCCCTGGGGGTGGCCAAGATGGTAACTCTATGGGACTGAAAAGCCCTGTCTTTCTCCCGCCGAGAGGCAGGTGGTTTTGAACTGCTGACCTTGCAATTAGCAGCCCAACGGGTAACCCACTATGCCATTCATCCCACTGCACATGTGGGGAAACTGAGGCCTCAAGATGGCTGAGTTTGAAGTGGGCCCACCAGAGAGCACTGGGGAAGGATGCAGAGCGCCAGGGTGGGGAGGGGTCTGTGCATGAAGGAGCCTTTGGGAGATGCTCACCTGGGCTTGCTTCTGCTTTCAGTGGGGACCTACACGATGCACACAGCCCGGGACACTGAGCAAGGCAAGGGGCCTGCAAGGTGACTGCTGTGCTTACCAATGGCTAGAGGACAAATGGTGGAGAGGGACACAATCGAGGAGGTTTCTTGGAGGAAGCAGGCTTGCTGGGTTAGAACCTAGCCTGGACGAAGTGCAGGAGTTGGAGGATGACCTGGAGGAGGCCTGGACTGTCCTGCCTGGTGCCTGACGTGCCTCAGGGAGGCAGCGGGAGCCCTGAGCCAGCACCAGAGGCAGGACCCAGGGGTCCATGTTCAAGTTTCTGGTGCTTCCCCGCCCCTGCCACATCTTTGCCCAGCTGAGGGCACTCAGGATAACCTCCCTTCCTCCAAGGAGTGTACCTGTGTGTGTGTGAGCAGGATCCCCTTCTGCCCAGGCCTGGGGGAAAGCTGGTCTGGGCTGCCTAGTGGGCAGGCTGCCCCCCAGGCCTGGCAGGAGCCTCCACTCACAGGGTCACACAGGTGCTGGCTGAGCTTTGGCTGTGGTGTCAATGTTGCACCACCTACTGACTCTCAGAGATGCGGGGCCTGAGCCGGAGCAGGAGGCAGCTTTGAGCTGTCACAAGGTCACCCTGAACACCCCACTCCCAGCCCCTGGACTTTGAAAGGGAGGCAGAAAAGCCCCAGAAGAAAGCCCAGAGGAGGAAGCCCTTTGTAGTAGCTAAAAGCCCCTGAGAGGGGGGCACAGGCTGGGGTCTGGTTTCCTGTTTATGTCTCTGCACCTTTGCTCCACGTTCAAATATGTAAACCATCCGCTGGCCGCAGGTGTGTGTGCCAAGGCTTCAGACCTGGAGAGGTGGCCCCAAATGCATTCCGGTGCTGCCCACCCCCCTTCCCTGAGCCAGGGGACAGGTAAATAGCTCAGTGTTAACCCTTCGAGGGCCACAGAGGCAGCCAGCAGGCCAAGTGGAGGGCGTGGGGTGCTGGAACAGCGGGCAGGCTAGAGACCTGACAGGACTGGTTGTAGTGCTCAGTGCTGACAGGTGGGGGCAGGGAGGGAGCTGGGGCTGGAGCCCCTCCCCACAGTGGGATCCTGATGGGCTCCCAGTGAAGGAGCAGCCTCTCTCTCAGTGCCTCGGGACATTGCTAGTTTCATGCAGGCGGGAGGGGCACAGGCATGGTGGGGAGGTCACTTTAGGCAGGAATCCTGTGGGTCCCTTCCAAGGGTCCTTTCTCTAATGTCTGGTACCCAGTGGACATCTCCCTAGCAGCTAACAGCCTGTTTCAGCCCAGAGGTACACGTCCGGGGGCAGGTGGGTGAGCATGCCCTCATCTTGCCAGGGCCCCCAGGGCTGGGGGGGACATCAGGCAGTGCTGACTGATAGCGTCCACTTCCACAGTGATCCCAGCTGCCTTCCTCGCCCTCCGGGCCTTTGACTCCCCATTCTATTCATCCCCTTCCTGTGAGGGTCCCCTAGTAACTCAAGTGCCTGGGGAGGACCGCACCTGTCCCCACCGTGACAGACAGGCAGAGTGGGGACTGGGTCCCGGTCACTCATTCTCCTGGGGTCCTCTGTCTGTCCAGCGTTTTTCTCCTCACCTTCTCAAGAGACAGAGCTCCTTAGAAGCGGTTCCTGGTCATCACCAAGCCCCTGCCTATGACCTGTTCCACTGGGACTCTCACCAGGGGCCCCTCCTCATTGTACCCACCCCTCTTACTGCTCCCTCCCTCCAACCCCTCCTTGTCACTGTGGCCACCACACCCTTTGTTCTGCTGCCCGAGGGGCTTCTGACCCATCAGTCCTGCCAGTGTCCAAGACCCACAGAGAAGAGCAGGAGCCCTGCGGGGCTGGGGGCAGGTTAGGGCAGCAGAAGAGGCAGGAAGGGCATTCCATCGCCTTCACCCTAGCCCCTGGTCACATTCTGTTCCTGGCCATGAACATGGTTCCCGTGAAGGAGACTCACCCCCACACATGCGGCAGGTGGAAGAGCAGGAGAGAGCAGGTCTAAGCTAGCAGGAAGCCTGAGTGCCCCTACCCCAGCCTTCCCTAGACCAGGGGCCAGGACCCCCATGGAACTGACCCCAAAGAGTCCTGATCATTGGTGGGCCTTGGGCCCACAGCCAGCCAGGGCTCCTGAGTGGCCAGTGGGGTGGGCTCAGGGCGGGGGAGAGGCTATGTGCTGCGTGGGAGCTCCCCTCCCAGCCCCCCGAGGGCTCCACAGTCCAGTGCCCAGGTCTCAGCTTCCCAGTCCTCCCCAGAATGCTCTGCTTCCTGATGTGTCCATGCCACCCCCTATCCCTGATTTTACTCCTTAGGCTGGTGCCCCCCACCCACCCCGGCCGCCATCATGGGCCCGCTCCCGTCACCCGCCCCTCAGACATGAGTGTTCCCCAGGCCTTGGCACCCTCTCCTGCCATCTGCACTCTTGGGCAATCTCCCCCACGCTGGCTGCGCTCACGCATCCTGGGCTCTCCCTCCTGTCCAGACCCCTGCCCAGAGCCTCCCCTGCACAGAGCCCCTCAGGCCTCCCCACCTCCAGGACTCACCGCAGACCCAGGCTCAACGTGGCCAAGCCTAAGCTCTACCACCGCCCCCACCCGCCCCCGACCTGCCCTCTTATATTCCCTGTCGGTGAGGATGGCGTCACCAGCTCCCGAAGCTAGGAGTCATCCGCACAGTCATCGTCAACACCTCCCTCTCACCCCCACGTGGGATCGGTCATCCTTCCTATGGATTCCGACTTCGGGAAGGATCCCCGTGCACTCTTCTATCAGCAGGACCCGGGCTCTCCCATGGGCTCTGCTGCCCACACGGCTGTCTCACTTAGCCCCCCTCATCCACCTGCACACCCACCACCAGCAGAGAGACCGCTGTCCACGCCTGCTCACCATCTCGGTGGCGGGGGCGGCAGCATCACCCTCAGACAAAAGTGCTAGCACCTTCCTGTGACTGATGGTGACCTGCTTGTCCCACCTCGCCTCCATTTCTTGCGACGTGGCTAACATGCCCAACACTGTCCACTGCAAGCAGGGTATGGTGGCCAATGCGAGCTCCCTTCACCCAGCAAGCTTCTCCCGCCAACCCCTGGAGCACGCCTCCTCTGGGAAGTCTTCCACCCTGAGTCCTCGCTCAGGGATTTGGAGCTCCTGTCTTCCCCCCCCACCCCCCCCCCCAGAGTTTCCATGGCTCTTTGCTTCTCTGAAATCGTCCTGCTGGCGTCCTTGTCCTTGTCTGGTTGTTTCCACTCCCCCCCCCCACCCCCCCCCAGTAAAAACCTCTGAAACCCAGGCGCTGGCTTATCTGTGTGCCCAGCCCCCGTGTGTGCCATTGGCCACCACACTATCTGGGGAGACAAATTAAAACAGAAAGAAGGCCCTGCACGCCATCTCTGCTCCCAAGCCCCTGCTCCCAAGCGCCTCAACCTCCTGCCGGGGCAGCTGGCCCACTGCCTGTGTCTCTCCCTCCCCCACGCATCCCTCCTACCTGGTCCTGCAATACGGTGGGGAGTGGGGAGCCCAGAGGCCCCTGGGGGCATCATCTATAGCCACCTCCACTCAAGGAGGGAGGTGTCCTTCGCCACTGGGGGCTAGTGCTCCCCAGGGAGTGCGCAGAGTGGCCCATGGCCTGGGCCGTGGTCCTCCGCCGGGGTGGTGAGCAACCTCTGATTTTAGTGCGGGCCTTGGTGCTTCCGTGAACGCCGGCATGGGAAGTTGCTAATAATGGTACTGAAATAAAATATGCTACATCTGTTATGGGTAGCAGAACAAAATTAGCTGCTCACACCTCTGACATCCAAGATGTCTTAACTTAAAATACTCCTTGGCTTACTTTACATCATTTACTGATTATATTTAAAAGAAATACAATTTTGCAATTACTGTTCTTTCCAGCGTGATATCTATGCATCATTTTCCTTTTATGTTTATATATTTCTCCTTCATTAGTGCAGGCTGGAGGGTGATTAGGATTCTTCAAACATTTTACAGAGGTTAAACGTTGATTAAGATTTAATTATTACTGTAAATAGCTTGGAATGACATATGGTGCAAAAGCCTGACATATGTGCATTTGAATAAATGAAGTGCTATTTCCCAGGATGCCTCAGTAGCTGTTTAACAGCTTTCCCGAAGGGTTATGTTACACCTCATGCTAAGATTGCTGGGATGTTATATTTTGTTGGTTTTTGCAGCTGAAAGCTAAGAACAGTTTTCCAGTTTTTTAAAAACATTGAATATTTTAAATACCTAAATTGTTTTGCACAAATTTTTGCTAATTTGTCTAACTAGGTTAAACATTTTCAAAAGCATCTAGATTTTTAAGCGTGGGCGCTGTGCATTGTGTCAGTGGCGGCATGGGGACCAGAGGAACTGGCACAGGGGGGTAGGGGGGTGGCACATGGAGGCCGGCCCGGTGGGGAGGGAGAAGGTGGCTGGAAGAGAGCGGGTAGGGAGAAAGCCTGGGTCCTGAACCTAGCTTCTGTCTGTTTGGCCTTCTCCAGTGGTCAGATGCTGAGTATTGGGGTACCAGGGACTGCGGAGGAAAGGCCCCGTCATGCCCACTGGCCCCAGGCCACAGTAACCTCATCTTGTCCGTTCTCTGGCAGACACAGCCAGGGCACCACAGAGCCCTCCATCCCTAGGCAGGCTGAGTTCTCCCCTGGCCCTGTCTGCGCCACCTTCTGACGCCTTCTCAGAATAGCTATGGCTTGACACACAGCCGGGCCCTCTGGCTGGGCTGGGTCACAAAGGCCTGGTCCTGCCTTTTCTGCCCGCTGTGGGCGTTGGCAGAGACCTGTTGCTGAGACCAGCTCCTCTTAGTCTGTGGATTCTGGGCCCACCTCCACCCCAACCCCCAGCCTCAGGCCCTGGAGCTGAAGAACAACCCCCTACCCCCAGTACCTTCTGCCTCTTCATTTCACTCACTCATTCAACACTCCCTGAATACCTACTGCCTGCTGGCACAGCGCTGAACCTTGAAGATCAAGGGGACAAGACACGAGTGTTTGGACGAAGAGGGACATGCCAACTGCCTGTGGGGCTCCCGGGGGACCAAGGAGCAGGTGGCCTGAGGTGTGTCCAGTGAGCGTAGCAGGCAGGAGGTGGCAGTCACTGTGCAGAGAAAGAGTGCTGTAGAGTTTGATGGGAGCAGAAGCCTGGTTTGCTGTGTGTGGGAAGCAAAGAGAGGAGCCTTCTGGTGCAGACACCCCTTTTAAAGGGGGTTGGTTGTTGACGAGCCAGACCTGGTGCTAGCTGGAGCACAACATGAGGTGAAGGGGATGCATCAGCCAATGGCATCAGACACACTGATGGACAGGACAGGAGTCGGTAGAACTGGAAAAGGGAGGATGACCTTCGGAATCAAGTCCAGGAGGGGGGGAGACAGGGAGGGAGCCCCAGGGGGGGACCTGACCCCCGAGGGGGAGAAACTTCTGTGAGGGAAGGACAGGTAGGCTTATGGAAGTAGGAAGAAGGCTCACCTTCCCTCCTGGGTGTGAGTGTGGTGGCGCAGAGCAGGGAAGGTCCAAGAGGGCGCCTATCTGGCCGACGGTGAGTTACTGGCCGCTGTGATGGCCTAGCTAATGTGGGGCTATCAGAGTTCAAGTGGCCTCCCGTAGGCTGTCAGGCCCAAGGGTTGAGAAGGTGGAAGGATGACCCGGTTCTACAGAGCAGAGCTCCTGCCCATCCTGGTGAGAAGGGTGTTGGGACAGAGCGTGGCTGACAGGATGGCCCAGGGTGCCTGAGTTGGGTCGACCATGAAGACAGGTCCTGGAGTGGAGTGGGTGAGGTGCTGGGTGTGTAAGGACCGAGGGCTCAGGAGGGTGCAGCCTTCACGCATCTGAGTGTGAAGCAGCTCTGAGTGACGAGCAGGCCCTGGGTAGAATCCCAGGGGTGGGTACATCCGAGAGAGAGATACGAAACCCGGAGGTCAAGATGTTCGCCCCCGTGGACACAGGTTCATGAGGAAGAAGCACAGCCTGAAGGGAAGGGCCCCTGGGAGGTCAGGAGGGCGAGAGAGAAGGGAGATGGGTCAGTAAGCAAGTAGCCAGGCCAGCCAGGGTGCGGGGGCAGCAGGGCAGTCCTGACCAGTACTCCCCGGCAGGGTCCCCATCTCCTCCCCTCTCCTCTCTCCTCAGATTGAAACATCGCAGCTGGAGCCAGAAATCGCCCGGGCCACCAGCAGCCGGACAGTGGTATACAATAAGGGGCTGTGAGTGGCACCGGCCAGCCTGGGGATGGAGCGTCGCCTGGGCTGCGGGGGGAGGGGGGCAGGGAAAGCATCTCTAGGGGTTACACCAGCAGGGAGAGGCACACAGACACCCCCGGCCCCGAGCCGACACGCCCTGGGGGTTGTCTTCGGCCCACAGTGGTAGGAAAACTAACCCATTCGTATTTAACTTAGGGGAGAGGGATTCCCACACAGTTCCTATCAAAATTAATCAAGTGCATTTCTGGGCCTTCCGTGGGGCTGCCGCCACTGTGCTCAGCATAAACCATAAACCGATGGGAGGCTGAAGATTTGCAGAGCACCCACTGGGTAGAATTAGCATTCTTTTATACTTGTTTCCTTTTGATTTTTATTTTTGTATCAAAATCAAGTCTTAGCTTGGCTGCTCAGAAGTGATGTTGGACAGGTGGGGGAACAGGAGCAGGCCCCCGGTGGGGTGGGGTATAGATTTAGGATTTGGAGGGAGGCAAGTGGTCTGCTCCAGAGGTGGGCCAGCAGGCCCCAGCTCCCAGTGGTCTTGGAGTCAGGCACTGAAGTTTCTGGAAGCTTCTCCAACAGCTGGCCCCAAGAGAGGCCGTCTGGGCCCATCTCGGCAGGAAGCCTGTGACACCCTGGGGCTGGGGCCCATCTGCATGGAGCCCTGACTGATGGGAGCTGGGATGAGATGACTCCAACTGCAGGCAGGGGCCCCGAAGAACGAGACTGTGGAAACAGCCTGCACTTGGCCCAGCTGGAAGCTTCTCTGTGGTGCAGCAGCCTGAGGCTGTGCTGAGCTGGGCCCTGAGGAGGGCTGGGGGATGCTGGGTACCGTTCAGGGAGCCCCTCCAAAACTGAGGCTGCCACCCCCTTCCCACCATTTCCTGAATCAGTGTGTCTCATGGTTGAGTGTGTGGAGGCCCAAACTCCAGGCACTATCTGAGAGGGGCACCAACGCCGAAGCCCCATACTGCGTACATGAACCCCAGCTCCCGTGGGTGGAGTGACACTGGAAAAGCCCCCTCCCTTCTCTGTGCCTCCACACCCAGCCTGGAGCCAGAGGACGGGATGGAGAGATTCCCGTGTCCTATCTCTGCTGGCCTGCCCCACAGATGCTAGCTCTCCGGGGCACTGCTTCATTGTGGAAGCCAGACTGGTGCAGGGGCAGGCCCTTTGGGCATGATCAACACTGACCTTACCCTTCTGGACCAGACCCCACATCCCCGCAGCAGCTGACCTCTGCCAAACACTTTGTCATTGTGTAGGAAAAAGCAGATGGGGTCGGGGTGGGGCCACACCACAGGCTATCTGTCACCCTGCACAGACACCCAGAGACCTGCACAGCTGCTCCCCTTGCCCTCCCTCCATGGGTGCCCTGCAGAGGGGAGCTGGGCATTGGGTGAGGAGGCGGGAGCAGGGCAGAGCCCCTCTCTGGGTCCCACCTGGAGTCAGGGGCCTTGATGTACAGCCCCAAGATTTCCCCTGCCCTGACTGGTGTGTGTGGGGGGGAAACTGGGACTTCATCCCAGATGGTGAATGGATGCAATTCAGGAAAAGGGGGCCGGAGCAAAGTAAAGAGACCCCCCACCCCCCAGAGCTTCCCCCCCCCCACCGCAGGAGCCTGTTTGGTGCAGAAGGGTCTTGCATAAACACTGGCACCACCCTACCCGGGTGCCACAAGCCAGGCCCCTGTCTCCACCAGCTAGGACTGAGAAGGATCTCCCCTGGGAAACCCCCCCTATCCTGAGGAGCAGCCCACCCACCCATCAGGAAGGGGAGAAGGCAGAGCAAGCCTCAAGGGGTGGACCAATCCTGGCCAAATGTGACAATGCCATGGACTGAGGGGCTATGTGGGGCTCACAGCCCCGTGGGGGTGGGGGTGGGGGGCGGGGGGGGGGCCCGAGCAGGCCTGGCTCTTCTTTGGAACCACTCGGTGTAAGCTTGTGCCACCCACTTCCCATGGGTTCTTGTCCTCGTGCACTTTACCTGGGGACCAAAACTGCCCACTCCCTGGGCCCAGCTGAGCTGGGAGCCACTCCATCCCCCTCTGCAGGCTCCCGTGGCCTCTGCTGTTTTGTCTTGTCCCCTGGATGATTTGTGATCATGCTCACCACATGCAGTTTCAGGTGAGCTGGTATGGCTCCTCCTGGGAGCGCCGGTTGACCAAGGATCCTTAGAGCTCAGGCTGATGGCCCACACTGCTAAGCTCAGGTCTGGCCACAGAAATCCCCATGAAGAAACTCCCAGCCAACATTCACCTCATTCTGATGGGGTCAGAGGAAGGGAGGCCTGGAGGATGGCAGAGGGGTTCTGGGGGGAGAGACTAGCTCATGACCATGGAGGGGATGGAGTCCGGGCCCAGGGAGTATGGGGCTGGCCCAGCTGTGCCAGAATGCCAGCTCCCTACCCGGGTGGACCTTCCCAACCCTCTCTGGCCTTTTCAAACATTCCCTCTGGCTTAGGGAGCCCACCCCCACCCATTTCCAGATTGCTGAAGACCAAGGTGCCAACGTGGCTTCCAATGACCCTTCCCACTTCCTGATTGTGGGCCTGCTGGCTTCCTGCTCTGGGCCTAGGGCCTGGGAGAGAGGGGGGGTCTTGAGGTAGCCTGGTGGCCCTGGGCTGGTCTGAGTGAGGGGCCAGCACATGCCTCGACCACATCCCAGGGGCCTTGAAGAAATGCCTAGTGTCTTTTTAACCTTCTCAGAAATGTCTCAAACTCTGTGATGTCTGTAATATTAATGAGCTGTGGGCAATAAATGATGTGTATAAAGCACCAAGACTGGGCTTGTGAATTGTGGGCAGGGGGCCGAGGCTGGGGCGGAGTGAGGGGGGCCACATTGAGGAAACCAGGCTAGCTGAGGATTTGTGGGGGGAAGGCCCCAGGAGGGTACAGACCTATGCCAGGACTAGATGCAGGCCCCGGCTCAAGGCTGGGTGGCTGAGACGGAAGGAGAGAGGAAAGGGCCCAGGGAGAGGTGAGACAAGGAAGCTGGGCAAGGGGCGGGCTGCACCTGGGTGGAAGGTGCCCCCTGACAGAGGGCTTGAGCGCTCCCTCAAGGCTCTGTTCTCAAAGCACGCCTGTGGATTTTGATAGGCTCCCCCGGAGTCTGTGTCTCTGTGGGGCTAGGAGGGGTGGGCTTGCAGAGGGAGTCTCCTAGGCTGCCTGGGGCCAAGAGGGGGCGGGGTGGCCACTGAGCTGACGCTGACTCCGGAGACCCCGAGGTGCAGCGTGGTACGGGGTACGTGGTATGTACCACACTGCACCTCAGGGTCTCCAAAGCTGGCTCTTCTGGCAGCAGGCGGTCAGGCCTTGTACCCCAGGCATCTCTAGGTAGGGCTGAACCATCAGCTTTTCTGTTAGTAGCCCAGGGCTTACCCATTTCTGTGGCCTCGGAGCTCTTGACTTTCAACAAAAATTCACTGTCACCGAGTCATTGCGGACTCATAGTGATCCCCACCCACTGTTCAGAGGAGTAGAAAGCCCCTCTCCCAAGGAGCAGCAGGTGGTCTCAACTTGCCAACCCTGTGGCTGATAACCCAACCCATAACCACTATACCACCAGAGAGCCACCACAAGGAAGGGGAAAAACAGTAGCCATCTAGTTGGTTCCAACCCACAGCGACCCTGGGTGTGTCAGAGTGGAGCTTGCTCCGTAGGATTTTCAGTGGCGGCGTCTTAGAGACAGGAGCAGGCCAGTGGCTGAGCACGCCACCCAGGGACTCCAGGAGATAGAAAAGTCAGATCCAAACGGATGGTGTCTGATGCCAGCAGAGTGCTCACCATCCCCCAGGTGCTCAGTTCCCCCTCCCCCCAGCTCCTCCAGAGTCACCCTGATGAGGCCTGGCCTCCTCTTAGAGGTGGAGGGAAAGCGTTCAGCCTCCATGCCCAGCAGCCCCGTGGTAGAGCCAGTCCCTCACATTGGGGTCAGACAGGCCCCAGCAGGCCACTGGGACCTCTCTGCTATTCCCGACTCCCTCATTCTCTCTGCTCCCCGCCCCCCCCCCCCATCAGCATCCTGGCAGGCTCTTCTCAGAATGCCAAGGCCCTGCAGCTCTCCTGGACCCTTGGGGGTGGGGGGTGGTGAGGCCTGTGGAGGAATGCACCTGAGTTCTTTCCCCCTCACCTCTCAGGTGTCCCGGGGGCTGCTGCCTCCCCTCACCTGGGAGTTGGCCCCCACTAAGAGAGGGGGACTGCAGGGAGAGGGGGAGACTTCTGGTCACTGGGGAATTTCTTTGCTGAGGGCCTCACAGGCCACAGCCCCATGCAGGCGGAAATCCCTGACTCTCAGGACAGACACAAATCCCTCCTGGCTGCTGTTTGTTGTTTTTAGTTGGTTTGGGGGCTCTGCTCCTGGCCGCCCCAGGAGACCATTAACTCTCCAGGAATGCAGTCTCCCCACCTCCCACCCCACCACCCTCCAGGCCCCCAGGGCCTCCTTCCTCCCACTCAGTGTAGAAAGGAAGAGGGTCAGAGAGGAGGGGCTGAGGGCAGTGAGGAGTGACCCTTCATCAAGGGCCTAGGGACCCTCTCAGCCCCCAAGCTGCTGCTGCTGCTCCGACCACTGACCCCCCTACCCAACCAACAGGGATTCTCAGTCTCCCACAAGGCCAGAGCCCCACCCACAGGCCCATGCTGTCCTTTGGCACACAGCAGTGTCTGTCTCTCAGGGGCAGTGGCCTGGAAGAGTCCATCCTACACACACACACACACACACACACACACACACACACACACACACAGTCACAGGTCAGGGGCCAGCTCCTTCCTGACAAGGGCAGAGAAGGTGGGCGAGTGGACAGGTAGAGCCACCAGAGCCCCACCCCTCCTGCGGCACAAACCCATTAAGGAAGTGTGGGAAGGGGGCTGTCATCAGCCGCTCCCCCCCCCCACCTGAAAGAAGTTCTCAGCTTCTTCACAGGGCCTGGTCTACCCCAGGGTGAACAGCAAGTTCAATGCTACTCTAGATGGGAGACCCAGGGGGAGAGGAGAGGAGAGGAGTCTGAAACTGCAGGGCCAAGGACAGTGGGAACCATTGAAGGCTGTAGGCAGGGGATCCTGGGGTAGAGTGGACATGTGGACATGGGCAGGAACCACTGAGGATACCAGGCAGAGGCCACTGCAGGTGGCCAGCACAGCTGGAGGCAGAGAGGGCCATTAAAGTTTGGCTCTGGATGAGTGGTGGCGGGCAGGGGAGGAGGAGTCAGAGGTGACACCAGGGGCATTTTTCTCAGCCCAGGATGGGAGGAGGAAGAACAAACTGGCTGGGAATGTGCAGTCTTCAGGCTGACAAGTTCTGAGAGATCTTGTAAGACCCATCGGGAGATCATTAGCAAGGAACCAGGAGCGCTCCTGGAGCAGAAGAAGCCCAGTCACTGGAAAGAGTGCATGAAGTTCTTGAAGGGAACATCAAGGAGCCCTGGCAGCGGGAGACCTGGGCCGCCTGGGAAGCCAGCCCTGAGAGAGGGGAGAAGGGGAGACACCGGTGTGGTGCCTCACAGGCCAGAGAAAAGGGTGCTTCAGAGGGAAGGGGTTGCCTCCCCTCTCGCGGGCTCAGGCTGGTAGGGGGCTGGCTGAGAGCTCAGGATGAGAAGCAGTGTGTGCCCAGCGGAGGGCCATGGAAAGGGGTGTCCATGGGGTGTGCTGGGTGGAAGGCGGCCTCGGTGTGCATGGGGAGGCCAGGGAAGATGGGGCTTTGGAGGAGCTGGGCTTGGAGAGGGAGATGGAGCCACAGCGGTGGCTGCCTGGGTTATGGCACTGGGGAAGCAGTACAAACAGCTGCAAGTTCATTCGAACTTAAGGAGCCCCCATGCAAGTAGGGCTGAGCTCCCCCAGCTTTCACTCATCAAAGTTGAAGGTGGTGATGGGAGGTTTGGGGGCGTGTCCAGCTTCCTGGGGTGGGGAGGGTAGACTCTGGAGCCCAGGTGGGCAGCTCCCCTGGACTCAGAGGGTGGGTGGGGAGGATGGGATGCAGCGCATGGGGCTGGTTTGAGGGAGTGGGAGGCTCTCTTTCTGGCCCCCACCCCTGCTGCGCTCTCCACCCTCCTCCTCCTGGCTTTCTGTCCTGGGTGCTGGTTCATATGGACTCGCTTCCACAACTGGGTGCCCACCAGGAAACCAGAGACCTGGAGACTGAGTGATGTATTTCATCCTCCAGCAGACCCAGGGTGTCTCTCCCATCTGGAGGCCTCGCCCCAACCCCCAGCTGTCCTCTCTACCGTCTGCTAGTTGCTTCCCCTTGCTTCCGGGGCCTCTGGCCATAAGGGCTCTGTTGTTATGTAGCCTCTAGGTCCCACACCATCCCTCACTGGGTTTGCAGAAGAATGCGTTGCCTGTACCTCTATTACGCATCTCATTCTGGCAGGGTGAGGTGCTGCCCCTTCAGGCCCCTGTCTGGTGCAGGCAATCCCTTTCTTTTTCTCTGAAGGTACAAGTGCTGTCCCCTGGGGAGAGGAAGAAGGAAGGAAAGTTTGGGAGAAGAGTGGCAGCTGGAGACCCCTGTGGAGAAAGACCCTGGGCTGCGGCCCAGCGCTGGGGGCCGGAAGCCTGCTAAGACCACCACCTGCCGTCCTGGGGAACATGAGGTTTCACCAGGCAGGTGCAGCCAAGGAGGAGCGGGAGCAGGAGTGATAAGACTCTGGCTAAAGCCATTGCCCAGGGGGAGGGTGGGAAGCAAGCCCATGCATGGGCAGCAGGACCTGGCTGGGAGGGAGTAAGCGAACAGTTTGGGCAGGTGGATGAGGGCATCTGAATCCGTGGTTTGGGAGCGGGTACGGGTCTGGGCCTGGTTTGGCCTCAAGGATGGGACCAAGTGGGGCATCCTGGGAGGGGGTCCCTGTGGACCCAAGGGCTTGGGGAGGAGACAAGAAGACTAAGGTGGCTGCCAAATGGAGAGGCAAGCCCGGGACATGCAGCCACTGTGCACCCACGTGCACAGCCGCCTGCCCACCCACACCCACCCAGTCACACGTGCGCACACGCCCCCAGCCCTCACAGACACCCTCGCACGCATGCACCCTCACGCACACACCCCAGACGGCAGATGGGGCGCTCGGGTAATTGGTTAAACCTGTTCCCAATGTCTGGCTCCGCGCTGGCAGCGCCCGTCTGACAGGAAAGCTGGCTGGGCCTGCACCATCAGCCTGCTGGCCTCCCCTCCCCCAGCCACGGCTGCCCCTGGACAGGACTCAAGGAGAGGCCGCTGGTCCTCAGCCTGGCCCCCCGGTTGCCCTTGGTCCACTTCACCAGGCCTCCCAGAAGGCCCACAGGGGCAATGCAGCAGTGGGTCGGGGGGCAGCACTGGTGCAAATGCCATTCCAGAGAGCAGGAAGGCTGTGGTGACTCGTTCTGGAAAGTTCTATGGACAAAAGGCTGTGTAAAGGCCATTTCCTAAAGACAAGACCCATGGCTTAGGCCCCAGAGCAGAGTGTGACAACCTGGATCCTCACATGGTACTGTGGACTGGAGCTCCTGCGGCGCTCTCCAGCACCTCTGCCCAGGGTGGTGGGGGGGGGGGGGAGGCTCAGAGGAAACGCCCCACTCAGGGCCCCTGCCTGGAGGCCTGGCTGACCAGCTCCCTGCCAGCCAAGGACCCCAGCAGGTGGGCCTCTGTGCCTGTCCCCATCCTCTGGGCCCTGGGTTCCAGGTGGGGGAGGGCCCACATTCCTTGTCTTCTTCTCCCCTTCTTAGCTGCATCTGTGTGTCTCTCTGAGAGAGACTTTGGTTTGTTCCCTGGATAGGGCCCAAAAACTCCCAAATTAGCAAACCTGGCAAGCCCGCCGCTCAGAAAATAGTTCATCCTGATTCCATGTTTTTCAGGCTCACAGAAGCCTTTATTAATGAAGTCACAACACCAATATTTACCGTCTGCAGGGAGAGGCACAACATGGGAGATGGATGGGACTCCCCACCCGCCCCCTGGCAGGCCCGGCCTCCAGAGAGTGGCAGGTTTGCATGGGCCCATTCCAGTCCCCATTTGGAGCACAGAGGTGCTCTGCTGGGATTGGCTTGCCCCCCTCCCCCTACCAAGGAAGCTAGAGTCCTGAAGGGGAGGCTCACCGTTTTCTGTCCCTCCCTGCAGGTCAGAAGAGGTGCCTCTTCTCATCCCCTCTCCCACTGGCTACTACTCACTCCCCCAGAGAACACGTGCCTCTGCTTGGCAGTGAGGGCTCTCTCCCTCCCTCTTCCTCTCTCTCTGCTTGGGAAGTAATGGGCAGAGCCAAGCCCTCTCGGTTCCTAGAACAGACTGGGCACCAGTGAGCCGGGCAGAGCAGAGCATGGGGAGGGTCTGGGTCTGTGGCCCAGCAGCAGGCTCTCCTGGGCTTGAACTCCAGGGTGTGACCAGGCTGTAGGGCCAGGCCTTGGACACCTTTCCAATGAATTCAACATTTCTCAAGCAGCCACAGGGTGCTCCCCAGAACACCTCCCCCGCATAGAACAGCTTATACAGAATAGCACCACCGGGAAAGCCACGCTTGGTCTGAGACGGGGCAAACGTGGGCCAGACTGGTGTGCAGGGTACCAGGACTGAGGTAGGAGCAGCCAAGCATGGCTCCCCATCAGGGCAAAGTTAGGGCGTGTGAACCACAGGGAAGACATTGTCTTCTTTGGGCTCAAGGGAGAGACACCCAGCCTCGGCGTGGAGGGTGTCACCTTCAGCTTCCACAGAAACCACTGTGGCCCCTGTGCGGCCTACCGTGGCTGGCGGCACGGTGAGCTGAGATGTGTGATGTTAAGTCAGCCTGTGGAGAAACCATTCGGGACTTGAGAGGCTAGGTGCCTATGAGAGGAGAGGCAGGAGGAGGCTGGGTGTCTTCTAGCTTGGGAAGCAGTGAGCCTGGTTACTGCGCTGTGCCAAGACAGGTGATCCTGCTGAGACCAGGGGAGGAAACCAACCCAGTTGGGTTGGAGGCGCTGAGGAACATGAGGTCAGTGGAATCCAGCAGGCCTGGGAGCAGAGGACAAGTCCTGGGAATGGAGGCCAACCTCCCAGGGGGAGGTCACACACAGTAGGAATCCCGCAAGGAGGGCAGAGGTCAGGGGAGGCAGAGGAGGAAACCTCAGAGGGGCAGGAGAAGGTGCCATAACCATTAACGTGAAGGTGGAGGATGGAGTTTCCAGGGACTGGCCACAGGGGCCGTCCTGCAGACGGGCAGGTGGGCTCAATGAGAGGGGGCTGGGCTTGGCCACAAGGGGGTGACAGGGGTGATGGCAACTGATGTTGGTGACTGTCACCCTGTCAGCAGGGTGGTCAGCAGAGTCGTGGGAGGAGAAGGCGTAGGAACAAGCTTGGATGATGTCTTCAGGGGAAGGTTCTTGGGAATCAGTTTTTGCTGTTTTATGAGCAAGGAAACCTTACTCTGGGCCCAGTGGACAGCCTGAAAGGCAGCCTGAGCACAGTGGGCCCCACCTGGGGGTTCTTTCCCAGGTTGGGAGATCCTGGGGGCAGGTTGTAGGTTCTGCCTCAAGCCCTTTCTCTCTGAACTTGTCCTCTGCCCTGGGGGCTTCTCTGGGGACAGGTAAGCATCCCTGTGGGGCCACCATTTGGTGTGAGGACCGGAGGCTCTGGGAATGCTTCTCTGCAGCCCCCAGCTCACCCATTCCAACTGGTCCCTCCTCAGCTGAGGAAGGTGACAGCAGTGTCCACAGCCCCACACTTGGGGAGGGTCTCCCTGACACTCTGGGACCACCCATCAGTTAGGAGAGACCCAAGCCTCCTCCAGACACAGGAAACCCTCCTCTCTGTGCTCCGGGGCCGGGGCGGGTGCTGACCGCTATCAACTACACACAGGATGCCCTGGAGTGCTCCTTGGCAGCACAGGCTCCCTTCCGGAGCCAGTATGCCCCCTCCCCACCCCCGCCCCACCTGCTGGAGTCCCAGCCCATCACCTGAGGCTCCCAGACTCTGGGGGGCAGGGGGCAGAGCTGGATGCCCAAGTTGCAAGAGAAGGACTTTATTCCCATAGGGAAAGGAGACACGAGGGGCACACTGGGAGCTACAGGAGGGCCTGGAAAATAAATTAAAACAGAAATGCATGGAAAGCAAACTGGAGGTGAGAGAGAGGAAGCAGAGAGCAGCCGGGAGGCTACGGTGGTCTGCAGCAGGCCCAGGCTCTCCCGGGCGGGCCCAGGCTTCAGGCAGCCCGGGTCTTGTCCCCTGTCAACAGGGCCCCCGGCTCCACGCCCTCTGGGGCCAGCACTCCTGGCGTCCCGCAGCGCAGCAGCCGGCTGTGGAGTGGCCAGAGCGCAGCCGGGCCCCTCCGGGACCCTGGGGCGGCGTGCGAGGCACTGTGTCTGTGGGTTCTGGCTGTGCGCCCTAGTCGTTGGAGGTGACGTCGATGTCCTCCCCGTTGGCCTGCTTCGTGGCCAGGCGCCACCGGTTGATGTGGTGAGAACCCTTCTTCTTCTGCTCAGACTCCGGTCCCTCCTCCTCCAGCTTCTGCCTTTTGTACTTGGTTCTCCGGTTCTGGAACCACACCTTCACCTGGGCCGGGCCGGGGGCAGAGGTGAGAAACCCAGCAGGCCCCCAGAACAGCATGGCCAGGGTCTCCGCTCCCAGGCAGAGCTGGGGGCCAGGGGAAAACAGGCCACACAGGGCCAGGCCTCTTCTGGGTGCCAGTGAGTAGGGGCCAGAATGAGGGCTACTTCTGTCCTTCTCAGACAGAGGCAAGAGAGAGGGTCCTGGAGAGGGGTGGGGGATGCGCTCCCTCAGAGCAGCCTCTTGCTTCCTGAGGCTCAAGCAATGTGGCAGGGGTGGGGGTGGGGGTGCAGAGGGGGCAGGGCTCCAGCCTCAGGGCCAGTTGCTTTCTAGGGCAGAGATGGCAGCTATCATTCCCCCTCCCCCCTCACACACACCCCTCCCCCGCCAGCCTGGAATGCTCTGGACTCAGCCCTGCTCTAGGAGGCTCCCCCAGATGGAGTGAAACTTCCAGCCATTGAGGGGGGCTCATCTAGAAGCACCGATAGGTGTGGACAGGGTGAGCCCTGGTGGGGGAGAGTTCAAACAGAGCTGGATAACAGCTCCCTCCTGTACCCTGTTTCCTCCCTCCCCCCACCCAAGCTCAGGCTTGGAGACAGCAAGGCAGATGGGCTACTCTAGGATTTCCTCCAGGAAGTCCTCCCAGACTTGTCTCATCTCAAATACTCCCCCTCTCCCTCCTCCCTCCTCTTCCTGTGTCCCCTCAGTGTCGGGAGGGAGGGATGCAGTCCTCTGCACCCTGCTGAGCATCACCTGAGGGGCTCAGCCTGGCTTCCTGACCAGTGCTGCCAACTGTCAAGAGAGCTCAAGGCGGCCTGCCTCACAGGGCTGGCAACTTTGCTCCTGACTGGGCTTTGCCAAGCTGGGCCAGACCCCCATCTTCAGATCTGGGTGGAGGTGTCTGGGTCTGGCTGAGCCCCTTCCACCCTCTGGACCCAAGTCCCTTAGGCACAGGACCACTCACTCCAGACTCTCGGTTGCCCCCCTTGTGGAAGTGATGCCAGGAGGGCAGGTGCCAGGTGTGGGTGGTAATGAGGAGCTGACAGGTGCTGCCAAGTCCCCAGTTGTGGCCATGCATGGGGGTAACAGTAAGCACCTTAGTCGACAGCAACAGGGACTGCTATGGAGAGGCCAAGGCCACGGGCCTGACAGGACTGAGGGCAGCAGCATTCCGCACGAGGACTGCTCCCTCCTGCCCCTACTTCTGAAACAGGCCAGCAGCACAGACCTTTGCCACAAAGCCAAGCAGGGGCAGCCTAAGGCACGTTGACGCCACACCCAAAGGTCTCTCCCTTGCCGCCACTTCTAACCATCCCTCCATGCAGCCCACCCACCCCAAGGGCTCCTTTGCCCCTGGTTCCAGAGCCGAGGATGGGACTGACCCAGCCAATGCTCCAAACCAAGAGCCAAACTGCCATCGAGTCAATGCCGACTCAGAGTGACCCTACAGGGCAATGTAGAATTACCTCCGTGGGCTTCTGAGAAAGTAACACCTTACGGGAGTATCAAGTCTCATTTTTCTTCTGCAGAACAGCTGCTGGTTTCAAACTGCCGACCTGGAAGTTAGCAGTCCGACTGTAACCACTACAGCACCAGGTCTCCTTCAACCGGGACTCTGAGCTACACAAAGCAGTCAGCCAGGGGCAGAGAGGCCCAGCTCGGGGAGAAGGCGTGCTGGGTCTGGATGGACCAGCTGTAGGGATGAGACTGCTTCCCTTATTTCTAACACAGGGCTCAAACCTGCCCACACCTTTATCCCAGGTAGACGAGAAGGCCAGTCAAGGTTCCAGGCGAAGGCCTTCCAGATCCCATGCCCCCTCCCACCTCCCTTGGCTTACCTTGGGTGGTTCCCAGTATGACCAGTTGGCAGTCAGCCTGCCCCCTGCCCCAAAAGCCCTGCAGCCCCCAGTGGCTGTGCCAGCCAGTAGATGGGTGAGCTCACCCTGCCTCCTGTGCAAGGCATGCCCATGACTCAGGGCTGGATGCAGGGCTGGGGTGTCATTCCTGAGACATGCGAGTGGGCTGGCTCTGAGAGGCTTGGCCAGCGTGGTGCTGGGGTGGGCATGCATGGTGAGTGGGCATGCGGGGCAGTCCTGGGCAGCAGCAGGGACAGAGGGCTGTTGGCTGCACCTTTCTTCCTCCCCCGCACCCAGAGCTGCCCGTCAGTCCTGCTACCTTTAGGGGGATGGACCCCTGCAGGCCACCAAAGTGTCCATGGTTGCACTGTTTTCAGAGCAGGGGAGCAGAGCCCAGTGAAAGTGATTAGACAGACAGATGTTCCCCTCGGAAACTCCTAAGATCAAGGAGGCACCCTCTGGAAGGAATGCCATCCCTTCAGACCACTGAGTTCTCCCAGCACAGCCCGGCTATCTTCCGGAGAACAGCCTTGGGCTGAGGGCCCAGATGCTGTTTACCAGGACTATATCATAACAGGGGGTGCTTATGACTTCATAACATTCGCGAGGAAGGCAGGGGGCCCGGGGCTGGCACAGTGTAATCATTCCAGGGAAAAACAAATCTATGCGCGGAGGTTAAAGGACTGGAAGGAAGCACACCAAAAGTCGGGCCCACTTTCCTTTGTAGGGGCCTTTTGAACGCCTTTGATGCATCATGGTTTTTTCACTGGAAAAGGGACCAGGAGTTGGACCCCACTCCACATGTGGGGTGGCCCCATCTCTGCAGGAGCCAACCATAGGAGGCCCTGCTTAGTTTGCCTACCTCTCCCCCCAAGGCTTGCCCCACTGCCATCTAATCAACTCCTGACGCTGCTCAACCCCTTATGTTTTGAAGCTATGCCTAAGGTTGTCAGTGGCTACTTCCTTCAAAGTGGGGAGCCGAGTCCTTAGACGAAGCACTTGCCGACAAAGATCAAGGATCACAGCCTTCAGTATGGAGCACAACTCAAGGTCAAGAAGACCAAAATCCTCACAAGTGGATCAATAGGTGACATAATGCTAAGTGGAGGAAAGGTTGAAGTGGCCAAGGATTTGTCCTGCTTGGATCCATAATCAATGCTCACAGAAACAGCACCCGAGGGACCAAAAGACGTGGTGCAAAGTGTCTCTGCACAAGACCTCTGTACAGTATTGAGAAACAAGGCTGTTACTTTGAGGCCAAAAGAACACCTGGCCCAAGGCATGATGGACTCCAGTGCCTCATATGCAGATGAGAGTTGGACATTGAATAGAGTTGGACATTTGAATTGCGGTGCTGCGGAAGAATATGGGAAGTGCCACAGACTGCTGAAAGGACAAATCCATCTATCTTGGAAGAAGTATGACCAGAGTACTCCTTAGAGGCCAGAATGGCAAGACTTTGTCTTACACACTGTGGACATATTGTCAGGACAGACCAACCCCTGGAGAAGGGCATCATGCTCGGCAAAGTGGAGGGGCAGTGAAAACAAAGAAGGCCCTTAAGGAGATGGATTGACACCACGGCTGCCACCATGGGCTCCAGCGCAGGAACCACGGGGAGGATGGCGCAGGACCAGGCAGTACAGCAGTGTTCTGTTGTACGTAAGGGCGCTACGGGCTGGGAACGACTTGATAGCCCCTAACAACAATAAGCGAGCCCTAAGACTGGACTGGAGGACTCCTTCCCCGCCTCTGACCTCTGGGTTTGAGGAGAGGTTCCCAAGTCCCCATTTCCCTGAACATCTATGATAAGTCAGATCCTTTGAAGATTCTCTACCTTTGTCTCCTTACCCAAACGAGAGAACTCTTGATGAACCTTCAAAACCCTGTTCAGATGTTCCCATAGCGATGCCTTGACAATATCCAAGAAAATCACTCTTTCTGGTTGCCTCTAAATGGGCATTGTGGGTGGCTTCTTGCCCAGTGGGGTAACCAAGACCAGGATTGGACAGAAGGGGCAACTAGAGACCAACCAATTGATAGGCAAAGAGCGACCTTCGAGCTCCACCCCCAATACACTCAGAGATAAAACCACGTGAGTGTCATTACCATGAATTCATCTGACCTAACCCTCGTGTCAAGGCACGAGGTGTGTACATATTGGCACCTGGTGTGTACATATTGGTATCACCTGACTCCATGACCCAACACACATCCTGCACACGGTGCACACTCAGGCCTCTGATTTCACTCCAGCCTGGGTCTGCCCTGTGGATCCAAGGTCAGTCCTGGTCAGGCTCGAAGGCTGCACCGAAGCAGGGAGGAACAAGTCCTTGGTGCCCAATGGGAGAACTAGCTCTTGCTCAATGTTTCTCCCACCCGGATCGACCCCCTGGCCATCTCAGCCCAAATCTCCCACTGTGCACCAAACACACAGGCGCACCCCAACAAAGATGCTCAAGTAGCCCACCTGGAAACCCCTGCTGAGGCTGGAGCCCATGGGGACCTCGGAGCTCTGGGCTAAAATTCACACACTGGTCTGCTTTCTCCTCTCTCGAGCTTTATCCAAGAACAGCAGTGGCTTAATAACCAGCGGTGCAGGTGAGTGCAGGAGAAAGCTGGAAGGGGAGGGGCAGGGAGAGAGCAAGGAGGAATGACTGAGAAAGTGAGTTGCTGGGCGTGTACAGATGAACAAGAAATGTGCCCCTATCACTCCAGATACGTGTGTGGGGCCTCTGCTTGCCACTGTATGCTCAGGTGGGATATAGCAAGAAACACACAGGCTCAGGCTCAGCCTGTGCCCTCCAGAACTAAGATAACCAGACCTCTTGATTATCAGTAGCACCCAGGGATTTGCTTTAAAAATACTTTTCCTGGGCCCCATCCTAGATCTCCTAAGAGAAAACTGTATTTTAAGATCTCCTTGGGAACTGGTTGATAGATTTGGGTGTGTGTGGGGGTACTGCTCCTGGAGGCAAGGCTGGTGCATGTCATGACAGTGACACAAGGAGGAGAGGCTGGACCAAAGCAGGTGAGCCACAGAAATCTGGAGAGAAGCCTGGAGCTCATTTCATTCAATGGTCCAGACACAGACATGGCAACTGAGGCCCTGAGAGAAGCCAAAGCTGTCCCCAGCAAGATGACAGATCATCATGAACAGACATATGAATATAGGCTCTGTCCATCACCAAGGAGCTCTACAGAGACGGGAACCTGAGGTGGCCTGGTAGATGCACAGAAGCAAAAACAAAATGGGAGGCAAGGAGAGAACCCACTGATAGGTAGGTAGAAGTTATTGTCAGGAAGAAGGGCATCTATCATCAATAGAAAATAGAAATGAACTAGCTTTAGGGAGGTAGTTTAAGGAGAATAGACAGTAGAAGGCTAGATGTAAAACAGTTATCTGTGGAGGACAGATTAGAGAGTGCTGAGAGACAAATATAGATCTTGACCGCAGAAAGACATAGCAGGGGGTTGATGGGAAGGACTGATGCTTGGAGATTAGCTGACAGCTGGAAGTGACAAGTAAGCCTACCTGGTAACTACTGAGAGACGGAGAGAGAATTCATTAATTATATAGACCCTAGGTTCAGATGATACGTTACCAGGTAACTGACAAAGACGGCTCCTGAGTGCCTGAAACCCCAACCAAACCTGCTGCTGCTGAGTTGGTTCTGACTCAGGGCAACTGCAATAAGGGTTTCCAGGGCTGTAAATCTCAGTGGGAGCAGAAAGCCTCATCTTCTCCCAAGGAGGGGGTCTGGTGGTTAGCTGCTCAACACAGAGAACTTGTAGCCACCTCACCACCAGGGCTCCCTGGGGCTCCTGTTAAGGTGCCTTTCATCCTCCAACAGCCCATGTTCTGGGTGAGGAAGCTGAAATTCAGGGGTTAAGTAATTCTTGCAGCATCTCAGCAGGGAAGTGGCTCAGATCGGAGAGCTCCGTGGGCCCCTGGTCTACGGCTCTGGCTCTTCACCTGGAAAGACCACCCTCTCCACATGGTCAGACCTCCCCTGGTTCTAGCTTGTGGTGGCTGCGCGTCCGTCCATACGCACAAAGAGAGCCCATTTCTAGATGGGATTTTAGTAGCTACGTATAGTATATTAATCTCTCCAGTTTGCTGAATGCATGTTGTAAAGGCCTCGTAATAAAAACAAAAACATCCATTTCCTAACTGGCATTAACAGGAGCAAATATTGACAGGCAGTGAGATTCCGCTTGAAAGGCGGTTAATTAAAAATGCTCTCACGGAGCGGAAAAAACAGGAAGTTTAAAAACAATGACATAATTTCAACAAGTGTTATCTGTGGGTGGTGGGGCGATAAGCCTTTTTGTTTTGCTTTGTTTCCTTACACGGCCACGATGAAAACTTAATAAATATTCATTTTAAGTGAAATTAATGATAAATACTATCCTTAAAATTGACACCTTTTAAAAACAACAATCTTAAAACCCAGTTGCTTGGGAAGGGGAAGAGACTGTTATTTATGAACTTATTTTTAAAAATAGATATCTTTCTTTAAAATAAAAAAAAAAGAATTCCATTGTTTTGAAAGCGTTTCCCTCTGCAGTTAGACCAGTCCAGCTAGGAATCCGGAGTTCTGGAACAGGGTCAGAGAAGCCAGGAGCCATTCGGATGAAGCGAGGACAGTGACCATGTGTGCGCCAGGCTCCGCAAGGAGGCTCCGCTCCTACCCTCACCCACCACCCACATCCCTGATGGAGGAGAGTCCGCAGGCTGCCTTCTGCCCTCTGGAACAGAGGTGGCTAGGAGACAGGAGAGGCTGGACATGAAATACCTGGGGCAGCTGCCCCCTCAAATTCCTGTCTACTGAAGCCCACCGGACACTGACACCCACCTCCAGGCAATAGCCGGGCAGGGTCCTTCAGTCCCGTTGCTAGAGAGACCAGGTGGCTTCCGGGCATCAGGTATATCCTGGTGAGGGACCCAAATCGACCTCTCTTTCCATTGTTTTCTTGGACGATACTAATCATTGATCAAGTCCCAAACTCTCTTAATTCACCAAGTTCAAACCCGCCCAAACCACAGGAGTCTGCCCCCCTCATCTTCGGGGAAAGCCTTCGCATGGGTGGAAACAGCTCTGGGGACCTCATGGGGTTTCCCGCCACCCCAGACCTCTCTGAGGCTCCAGAGTGCGCCCCTGACCCCAGAAACTCCCGTTCCTGCGGCCAGCTGGCGCAGGCTGCCTGCCTCCCCCCAGGGGCGGTACTGCTCCAGGCTTAAGTCCCTGGCTTTTTGTGTCTATGGTTGCCTAGGGACACTCGGGCCACTGCCTACCCTCCACCCTGGATGCTGGGCAGGCCAGACCTCTGCCAGCTTCGCCCATGAATAGCTGTGGCACGAGGAGGGCCTGGTCACCCCACGAAACTGCCAGCATCCAAGAATAGGCACAAGGGGAGGGCTGAGTCCGGCTCCCTCGCAGCCTGGCACCTCCGTGGCTTCCTCTGCTGACTGCTTTGCCGCTGGTGCTCCTGGAGTCTGGAGCTCTGCGGACAGGCCGGACAGGCCGGCGGAAGCACCTCGGAGTGGCCCCTGGAGCCGGGGCGGGAGAGAACTCGGCGAAGGGGGCTGGGTGGGGGGAGCTGTGGCCAGAGGGGGGTGATTACCTGCGTCTCGGAGAGGCTGAGGCTGCCCGCCAGCTGTTTGCGCTCGGCGCCCACCACGTAGTGGTTCTTCTCGAAGGCGCGCTCCAGCCGCAGCAGCTGCGAGGGCGAGAAGGCCGTGCGGATCCGCTTGGGTTTGCGCGCGAAGGGGCCGTGCAGAAGCAGCCCGTCCTGGGGCACGTCGCTCGCTGCCGCGCCGCCGGACCACACACGCAGGTACAGAGAGAGGGGGCGCCGGTGAGCCCAGTGGGCCCCCAAGCCCTGCACACCCCCACTTCCCCTTTCCCTAGGCCCTCCTCCTCCTCCCCAATACCTTCCCCAGTCTCTGGGCTGCCCAGAAGTGCCCGCCAGGCCGGGGCGAGCTGCGCTGACCCAGAGGTGGGCAACGTCCCTGGCCTCTGAATGAATTGCTTTCTGTCAGACCATCTAAGGAGACCCATCGCTGTCAGAATGGTTGGTACAAACCGCTGACCTTTGGGTTAGCAGCTGAACTACTCTTTAACCGCTGCGCCGCGGGGTCCCTTTGCTTTTAATTAAGCCGGCACTATACCTGGTGGTGCTGTCCGGTAAACGCTGGTCTGCTAACCGCCAGGTTGGCTGCTCAGCCCCACCACGTTTCTCCCTGAAAGATGCCCTGTAGCCCCCACAGTGCCTGAGAGTGTGGGGTTGCTGGAATACTTTTCCCTCAGGGTGGTCCCAGAGGAGGCAGGATAGGCACCAGGAGGACAATAAAGGGAGTAGAGTGCAAGGCAGCCCCAGGCCAAAAGGACTGGGGAATTAGAACATCCCTAAGCAATTTCCTCTTCACCCCTGGTTACACCAGCAGCCACAAGTCCAAGCTACTAACTCCGAGAAGGCTACCCACAAGCTTGGGTTCTCTCTTGCAGTGGAGAACAGGCTAGGGGCTAGTTCAATGGCCTGACCTTCCTCCCCCCTTCCTTTCCGGGCCCGCAGGAGACCCAGACACCCAACCTCTAGTGTGAAACCGTTCTCCCACAGGAGACCCTTTCCCCTCTCTGCTGAGAAAAGGCCTTGCTGCATCTCTCAATAAGCCCATGTGCTAAGGAAACACATGTATAAATATCTAGCTGTCATCTTTCTCTCTAATATATATAGATAGATCGGTTTCTGCATGGGCGTGTATAAATATATGCTCCAGCCTCCCTACTGTCTTGTTCTCCTTTCTACTGTACAGAATTTTCAGCAGCGTGACTGTCCTTTGGCCAGTGCTGCCCAGCCTGGGGCTCTGCTCTCACACTCAGAAGGGGCTCACTCGGGGCTGCATGAGTAGGGAAACCACAGATAGCGTCCACCCACAGCCCCGGCCTCAGAGAGGCTTTGACACCCTCTCACCGGCCCTGACTGCACACGAGCACCACCACCCAGGGGCTTGCAGGCAACAGCACATAGCGGTCCCCAGCCCCATGGGATGTTTTGACAGAGTTTGCTGCTGAGATTGACTGATCCAATTAATTTATTCGGAGAGATGGCCACTGGCTCGACTCAATCTGACCTGTTGTTTTTCTCTTGAGACAATGATCTGGATAATTCAATTGGCATCTCCCATGGCTGAAAATATTTATGTAAGTGTAGCAAAGGCACATACCATAGATACTCGAGTATAAACTGACCTGAATATCAGGTGAGGCACCTAATTTTACCACAAAACTGCATTAAAGAATGTGCTGATAAACTCAGCGCATACACGAGTATATACGGCAATTGAGATCAACTCTCCAGGGGATTGTTCATGTCCCTCTGCTGCAGACCGTGAACTGCCCCTTCCTTTCCCCATATCCCTGGGCTTTGGACACCTGGACAGGCTGGGGCTTTCTTTTTTCTTTTCTGTGCAGCAGGGCTTGCCCAAGGATGAGGGACTAGGAGGCAGGCAGACAAAGTTCCTGACCAGGACCAGGGACTTTGAAAAGTCACTGGCTTCCAATGGCCTTCTCCAGCTCAAGTGGCTGAGTCGGAACTGGGACAAAAAGAGATTCCGCGGGAAGTGGGGCCACACTGGGCCCTGCAAGGTGGGGGCAGGCCCAAGACTCTTTCCCTTGGGATGGTGGAGGGGACAGATGGTGGGGGAGATGGCCAGCCAGAGAGGGTGATGGGGAGAGACAAGAAGAGCCTGCTCTAAGGAAGGAATCCGGAGAAACAAAGTCCCGGAGGGTGTGGGCCAGGGAAAGGAGCGGCTCTGTGGGAAGCAAACACTTCAAGATGTTAACACAGATTGCTTCAAAACCCTGCCATTTGGAGCCCCCTAGGAGTCTCTGCCATGGTTGCCTCTGGACAGATGAGCCGAAAGGAGGAAGAAAGACCTGCTCAGCCCAGCATTCCCAGGCTTCAGGTGCCAGCTTGGTCAGAATGGAGGTGAAGCCAGGAGGCAGCAAGGAGAGGGCCCAGGGGAAGTGGGGGGGGGGTGTACAGAGGCAGGAGGATGGAGTTCTCTGTGTCAACATGGAAGACAGGAACAACACAGTGTGCCCTTTCTGACAGACATGTGCCTCTTCACCTCCTGTCTGGCTATCTCAGGGGGAAGCTAGATTGTCTGGAGTCTGCCCAGCAGTGAAAATGGCACCTACAATGCCCTGTCCTGAGTGACACGTATCCTGCAGCCGTAGGGGTCCTTCCAACCCGACCAGGGCCAAACACGAGGCTGGAAAATTATTTAAGGAGCTGCTAAGTGTAAACAAGTCATCTCATTTTAAATGAAGCAGGATTTTTCTCTGCAACACACCGATCGATTGGTTCTATGTTTTTGAGGCTGATGTCTTAGGTCGCTATGTGCCAGGGCCCAGCTCACTCTGACCAGGAGGGAGGAAGCCCGGTCCATCCCACCACGGTCTCTTTCCCTCCACTGGAAGAGAATGAGACAGGCAGGGAAGCGACGCAGGACTAGGACAGAGGGATCCTAGGCTGCAAAGCGGCTGCCAGCCAGCCTGAGACAGGGCAAGGGGCCGGTATAGCTTTCCCGGGAGTTGGAAACACTCTTCCAGGCCCGGGCTGGAACTAGCAATTGGGCCTCTGTAAAGAAGTGGCTGGAGGTGGGGTCCGTAGAGCCCCAGCCTCGGGCTGCGGTGTTGGGGGAGAGACCGGACGCTGGGGAGACTGAGCCTAGGGCTAGGAGAAGTGGGAGGCGGGCCACGCGGCAGAGGTCACCTCCTTCCCCTCCAGCGGCCGGAACAAAGGCGCCCTTTGAAGCGCCGGCCCCGTAGGCTCGTTGGTCTCTGAAGGCAGGGGCTCGTCGGTCCATAAAGTTCTTGATCTCCGGGAACTAACGTCGCAGGCCGTCAACTCCCCGTTTTTCACCCGCGGCTCCTCGGAGTCCACGGGTCCCCAGGAGGCGCGCTCCCTTCCCTTCGCAGCCTCGCCTCGCGGCGAAGCCGCTTCCCAGCGCTCCGGGACCGCTGCGCACAGAGCGCTGGCGCGCTCGAGTTCGTTCCGGGAGGGTTTTGTCGCTGGCCTCCAAACGGGGCTGAAGTGAGCAGCGCCGAGACCCGGTTCTCTAGAAAACGCGGCGCCGGAAGCCCCGGCGCGGCCCGGCTCGCGGCCCCAGGCGGGGCCCGGTTGAGCCTAGGAGCGATCGCGTCTCAGGCTTTTGAAAGTCCGCCTGCGCTCAACGGATTTCCCGGTGCAAATTGGCGGCCACCCTTGGCTCCATCTTCGGATCCCGACAGGGATCTCCGGAGACAAAATCCAACCATTTGTGAAATCGACAAGGTACCAGCCGAGACTGGTGGCTCCGGGAGCAGCAGCCGGTGGCGAGAGCGTGTTACAGAGAACGGGGCCGTCCCCGAGGGCTGGGGACGCAGAGTGGGGTGGGGGGCTCTCTTGCGAGGCGCCCCAGCGTCACGCAGGCTAGGCCAAAGACAGGAAGGAGGCTCCGCGGATGCGGGGCATGGGGGCTGCAGCCGAGAGCACAGTCCCCTGAAGAGGCGCGTCGCAGGAGGCCATGGGGCTTAGGCCTGGCTCGCTCCTGTGACTCCCAGGCCCCACCAGCCTGCGCTACCCGCCGTCCTCTCCGCAGTCCAGTGGGTGGGTGGTGACTCCACACTGAGCCGCGGACGCCAAGTTTCGAGACCCAGGCCGGGGACTGAGTTCAGGAAGTATCAGGATGGTTTGCTCACCAATTTCGTCAGCAAACAATTTTAATTGACAGCAACTCTTGCCCGAAGCGGCTGACATCGCAGGCAATTTTCTGGATAATTTGGGCGGATCTTGGAAATCCCCAAAGGGGAAGTGGGGCGGGAAAGTCTGCCCACAGAAATTCTTGTTGAAGTCAGTACGTCCCTCGGTTTTGTAGCCTCTCTCTGGGTCAGTAGTATACAAGTATTGGCCAAGTGGGGCTGAGAAAATGCCAGACAAATTGGGACCTGGGAAAACTGCGTTCTGTGAAACAGTTAAGCAAGCAGCTATAGCCAAAGCTTCCAAAGTTCCGTTTTCTCCTGTTATCCCAGAGATCTCCAGTCTTCTTCGACAGTACTCACAGGGCTACGGTCAAGTTGGCCCCCGGGGCCAAAGCCGCAGCCACGGCCTTTTCGCCGGCTTCGTTGGAAGCCAGGGTTAACCAGGCAGAGATCCCATCTGCACTGACAAAATAAAACCAAAACCCTGAGCAATTAATGCACATATTAAGGCCAACCTCTCTCTCTCAAGAAAGAAGGATAAACAAACTCCAACAAATTCGAAGGCGAATAAACGAACTCCAACAAATGCAACTCTCTTTCCTTGGGGAAAGTAAGATAATTGAAAGCTGGTGGGGGGGGGGAGTGGGAGAGGGGTGCGCGCGCGCGTGCGTGTGCGCGCGCAAAGCCAGTAGGGGATCTTTATTAACAACTGGGTGGGGGGGATCTTCATTAGCAGCCGATTGTCGGCGCCTACGAGGGGGCCAGACCTTAAAAGCCCTCTGCTCCCGCCCCCTGACCTAGAGGACGGCCGGCTGTGTTCTGTCCGCAGCCTGGCGGTGAACTCCCAGAGAGGGCGAGCAGGCACGTGGGACTTCAATTCGGGTAAAGGGTATACAAGAAACATCTCAAAGAGCATTTCGCACGCAACCTGAACTCTCTGACTGGCCCTCCCCCTCTCCTGCTTCCCGCAAACCTGGGCGCACGCGGGGGACTTTCCCAGCCCAACGCGCACAGACCCAGCCGAGTCGCAGAAGGGCCTGTGGCGTGCGGTCCCGGTCGAGCCGGGGCGTGTGAAGGGCGCCGGGAGCTAGGCTCTCGGGGCTAGGTCAGGCTCCACCGGGTGACGGCGGCGCCCAATCCGGGCGCCGGGACAGACACCATTCCAGGGCAAGCCCGAGGTCCCCAGGCGGGCTCTCCCGGAGCTACGCCACCGCGGCAGGGTGGCCGGAGCATCCAGAGAGCATCTTCGCGGTCGAGGAATCCGCAGCCCCTCCCCTCTCCCTAGCCGCAGCCTTCTCGGCCACAACTTCCGCACACCCGCGGCCCGAGGCTCTCCAGCCACCGCGGCAGGCGCAGCGCGGCACTCACCCTGGAAGCGGTGGCCGAAGAAGCGATTTCGTAGGACCCAGGGGTAGAAGTGGAGCGGGTCCCGGTGCTGGGCGCCGAAGAAGGAGTGCGGGGACTGCAGCGGGGAAGCGCCCAGCTGGTGCGCCGGGTGCACGGTCAGCGCGGGGTGGTTCATGGCCTCGGGGAACACGAGCTCCGGACCGCCGTAGAGAGATCGGCCGGCGCCCGCGGCGGCGGCGGCGGCGGCGGCAGCGGCAGGGAAGCCGCTTACGAAGGCGGCCTCGGCCGCTCCGGGGTGAGGGTAGTTGAGTGCCGTGGGCCGGAGCGGCTCCTCCGCGGCGGGCGCAGCCAGGGGATGGGAGCCCCCGCCGCCGTCCTTGGCCACCAAAGACTCGATGGTAAAGCCCCGCTTGGTCGCGGGCTGGAACATGGTCGCGGCCGCCGGAGCCCAGCGAGGCAGCAGGGCTCCGGTGAGAGCTCCGCGTCCGGGGGCCGCCGCCGTGCGGGGTGTGCGCCCAGCCAGGCACATGCACACGCACACACACCCGCGCCCCTCACCTCCCCCGCCCGCCCGCCCGCGCTCGGCCCCCGCGGGCGAGCCAGGCGCGGCGCGGCGAGGGGCGTGCGAACCGGCGAGCGCGGAGTCCGGCCACAGCGCGCAGCCTGGAGCGCCGGTCCCCGAGGCCGAGCGGGCGGGTCCCGCTGCGAGCACTGGCGCGGGTTGGGTGCGACGCTGCAATCCGCCTCTGCGGCGCGAGGGCAGATCCCGGCTCCCTCCTTCCCGACCCAGCCAGGACCGACCCCAGCCCCTGATCCGCTCGGAACTGCCCAGCGGGCCCTTGGCCGCGGCGCTGCGAGGCTCGAGTTAGCCGGCACCTGCCCCGCGCGCGCCCATTGGCCGCCGCTCACCTGCCCCAAGGTGGGGGGCGGGGTGGGGCGGGGCGAAAGGCGGCCTGCGGGGAGGGAGCCCAGAGTCGCAGAGAAAAGCAGGACTGGATTTTCGGCTCAGGCAATCCAGGATCTTCTGCTTCCTTCTCGCCACCGGCGTCTTCTCCGCGTCTCCGCCGTTCCGCTGCGTCTGGCCACAGTCGCCCGGACTGCGAGAGCTAAGGGAGGGGTCCCAGGGGCCTGCGGCCCAAGGAGACACTCCAGACCCGTAGCCCCGGAGTGGAACTCAGTGGAGCCCCATTTCAGAGGTCCTGGGGTCTTAACAGTTCTTAGGGAACCTGGAGGAGAACAGAGAGTGGGTTTCGGGCGCCTGACCAACGGGTTCTCCAGGGCCCGGCCCCTCCGCCACCCGCCGCCCGGGCCGCGGCCTGAATACTACCGCCTGGGCTCGTCAGGCTTCACGCTGCCGGGATGTCTAGAGGACGCAGCACAGGCAAGGTGACACTCAGTTCTTTGCACACGGGGCCCAGCCGTGGGCAGCGCGCGAGAAGCTGCGCCCCGCACCTCTGGCCCCCAGGCGCGGTTCCCCGGCCTTGGCCGCTCTGACCCGGGCGGGGCTCAGCACCGGGTGACCTGCTTGCCCCGCCGCCCCCGGCCTCCGAGGCTGCATGTCCGGGGAACAGACTCGGGCTTGGGGACTCTGAGCTTGCTTTGGAGCTGGCCCCGAGAGGACGCGGCGGCCGGCCCGGGTCCGCAGCTGCCGGCCGGCTCCCCTGACCTTCCCCTTGGAGCAGGAGCGACGGCGCGGCGGCCCCCTTCTTCGGGGCGCGTTACCAGGGAACAGGGCTGCGGGGAGTCGAGACAGCGCGCCTCCAACTTTCCCACCGGCTAGTCGCCGCGCCGGGCGCTGGCGGTGTTGGCCAGGCCGGGTCCCGAGCCCGCGAGCGGGTTGCACCGAGGGTACTGTCGCGCCTCCGCTTCCCTCCGGCCGCCGACGTTCGTCCCGGAGGGCCGGGCGCGCCCGGTGCTCCGAGGCCGGGGGTCCGGAAGCCGCGCGGCTCTGCGGGGACTCCAGGCCAGGTCTTGGGAGCGGCCGCCTGAGAGCCCAGAGCGGAGCTCAGAGCAAGCGCTCCCGGCTCCCCCGCCGCTACAAAGCCGGTTAAAGTCTATTTTCCACTCCAGTGCGTTGAAAAGCCCCCGCGCGCCTCCGTTCCGGCCCCTTTGGGCAAGCGGGCAGGGGGCACCAGGAGGGGAGGAAAGGCGGTCGCACCCTGAAGCCCTGTAGGTCCCAGAGGCGTCCCAGAAACACGTAGGGAAAGAATTGTTAGGGAATCAGACCAGAGCCCGCGTCTCTCCCGCTGGTCACAGGTGCCTCTGCGGTCCAGCTGCCTCTGTCCATCTTCCCCCTCCCCTGACTCTCTGCTCCCCGCCCTCGACTCTTCTTCCCTCTCCTTCTGTTTGCCCCACTCCTCCTTTGCCCTAACCTCGATTCTGGAAAGAGGGGACGCGCTGCGGAGTGGGAACCGAGCCCCGGATCAAACCAGGTCCCGTGGAGAGGGAGGCAGGGAGTCGCTGGTCAGAGAAAATCGAAAATGGCAAGAGGTGGCTGGGGTTTTTCTTGGAGCGAGGACCTCTGGAGAACCGGGCTTTCGTTGGACAAACATTGCGGAGGCCTTTGCCCTGTGCGACAGACCTCGCCCTGGAGCCGAGACGCGGCCAAGTCCAAAGCTGGACTCCCAAGGGAGGTGTGAGGCTGCGCGGGGCCTCAAAGAGGAGCTTGATGTCTAAGGACAGTCCCTAGACTTGCCACTACCCCCCTCGATACCCCCCTCGTGTGTTTCTGGCTCTCTCTGGTCGAATCTTATCCTTATTTAGAAAAAAACACCTACGCTTGAGGCGGTGCTTTTGAAATGGTTTGACATTGAACGGAAGACCTGCGGAGATGAGTGGCCAGTCTGATCCCCGCCTGGGTTGTTCTCTGCGGAGTTGGGATCGCCCTGCCCTGGCCTGGCTCCAGTTTCATCCTCAACCCATCCCATCCCATCTCACCCTACCTCACAGCCTCAGGGGAAACCCAGCTGAGGGCCCAGGTGCTAGGATACCTGAGCTAGGGAAGTTTCTGTCCTCTTACCTCTGTCTTCCTGGCCTTCGCCTAGACGTACCCTTTTCTCCTCCTTCCCTCCCTCAGCAGTGGTTTCTCTCTTTCTGGTTCTTTCTGCTTTCCGCTTCTCACAGGGTCCCATTCCCTCCTTTCCTTTCCCCTGCAGGTGGTTCACAGGAAGGACTTGTCACATTTAGGGGTCTCCAAGCTCCCTGCCCTGTTCTGGACCAATGCCCTTCTCTCCTCAACCTCTTCATGAACTCCCTTCCCCCACCCTCCCAAGTTCTCACTCTTCTGCTGATGTTCTGCACACACCCCTCCTCTCCACCAGCCTCCACCAGTCACCTACCTTACCCAGATCGCATGCGGGGGGGGGGGGGGGGGCACACGTTTGGTCCCCAGCCCTTCCTCTCCATTCCTGTCCATTCCTGCCCAGGCTGCTGACCATCTCCCACTGACGGAGTGCCCTTCCTTCCCAAACACCTGGTTTTCTTTCCTACCTCATCTGCCCACACTTTTCAGACTTTCCCTCTATGCCCCTTCACTTTCTGCAGAGCATCCTGCTGCTGGACACCATTTGGGCTGTCCTTCTGCGGGCTCTGGTTCCAGGTAATTTCCTCTCCCTTGCCCATCTCTAGGTAGCCTGAGCGCCCATCCTGGTGTTCATTACTGGCAAAACCTGGGACAAATTACTTTGCCTGCACTTGCAGGTCTGTGGATTGGCAAGCATTCCAACTCAACCCCTGTAGGGATGAAAAGCCATCACTTGATGGTGAGAGGACCCATGCCTGGCTCTCTGCCCCAGTGGGAAACGGGATTTGTTCTTAACTCCCCCCTCTCTCTCATCTCCCTTCAGGACTGTGGTTCACTGATCCCAAGTGGATATCTGCTCTCCCTTTCTTTGCCTGGATGCCTTCACCCTTCATAACTCAATTCAGTGTGCTAACCCCCTTGCCTGGAGTTAGTAAAGAGACTTTGCTTGCTGGGAACCCTCCCCCAACCCTTCCACACTGCCATAGCACTCACCCTGTCTGTCTCTTCTCACTTGTATCAGTTAGCTTGTTAGCTTGTCTGTCTCTCCCACTAGCCAGGAGTTGGGGGTGGGAGTGGGGGTGGGGAGAGGGAAGCTGAAGTGGCCTCAAAGCCACAGCCACCAGAGCCCTGACCTTGGAGGGAGCTGAAGTCAAGAACACCCTTCAACCATCTCCTTTTCACCCCTCTCTACGGTTCCCCACCCTACAAAAAAAAGTTTCGGGTCTTCAAGTCTCTCTGTGGGATTTCCTTTTCGTTGTCACCCCCAAATGTCCCAAATAATCCTTACTTTCCTTCCTGATAATGATCCTAGCTCCCAGACCACCTTCTCCCCAAGCACCGCATTAGGAAAGTGGCCTGTGAAAGTCCAGAAACTTCTATTATTGTGGTACTGATGCAGAGCAATGTATGCATGAATGGGGATAAAAGGTAGACATATTGTGACGGAATGTCATCCCCACCCAACGGGCATCAAGCAGGGCACTCAGTGAGCAATTAATACAATACAAGCTGCTGTTATTGGAGAGCTCTGTGCTGTCCACCATGGAAGCAGGATGCTTAAAGTGGGACTGCTCAGAATTGAGATGTGTTGTACACGCCAGAAACAAAGAATGCAAAAATGTAGCATGAATATGCTCTGCATTGATTACATGTTGCCCTTATAACATTTGGGATACAGGGGATTAAATAAGCTAGATTATGAGGATAATTTTGGCTTCTCTTGTTTCCTTTTTAATGGGATGATTAGACACGTTTTAATTACCCATGTACTTCACTATTGAACAAAGTTGTTTCAGAAAGTTGTTCCAGGTAATCCAAAAGAGGGAATATTGTATGCATTTGGAGACCAGATCTCATCCTTATCAAATTCATTCCCCCAACTCAGCAGTCATGACCTTCTAGCAGTATGTCCTATCCATGATTTCTGCCTCCCTTATTGAAAACAGAGTCGGGGTGGGGCCATCTGTGTCCAGGGCACATACATACAAACTCATGGCTGTGCACCTACTGCTCCTGTTAAACCCACTCTCTGGCATCTTTGAATTGTACTGCAGATTCTTCGTGATTGCTGGGCATCTATGCAGTTTACCAATTTTCACGGTCTGAGACAAACTGTTGACAAAGGCCTGTGTATTTTACTGCATGTTCGTGCGTCTTTCTTTTTGTTTGTTTGAAATGAATATTTCTCTTTTAGACACAGCTCTTCTACTTATCCATATCACCAAATAGGTTTCCAGAAAGCATGAACCAAGTTACCATCAGTAAAGGTTGAGAATTTCCCTTTATCCTCTGAAACATTAATCAAGACTCCATGTTTTCAAATTCCAATCCTTCCTGAGTCATAATTATTCTTGAATTCTGCTACATTGGACTACTTTCAATTCCATTTATCTGGGAACTCTTCCTGCCTCTGGAATCTCAGGTGTTATGCGCTTCCCTGTATTTTCTACAGTGTCCTTTGCCCTCAGCCTAATCGGCTTAAGTATCTATCCATCAATTGATCTATCTCACACTTATCTATTTATTGCTACTCATCCTCAGAGTTCAACCCATACCTTGATGCAAACCCCTCATGGGTTTGTAATGCCAACCCTATATTTCCCCCATATCAAATCACAATTCCTAAATGCCTGTAAGGTACTTCTTGGAGGCCCCCCAAAATTTCTTATACTCTCACCAAACCCCCAAACCAAGTTCAATACTTTCTCCACCAAATCTATGACCCTCTCTGCCTTCATCTTTGGATAATGGCCCCACCTATCTCTGAGACCCACAGGCGAGGAAGCACCTGCGCTGTCTTCCTTTGGCTCAGTCATTGGTCTTTACATCCAGTCAGTTTTTGTGTGCTTTCCCTCTCTCTCTTCATCCTCCTCCCCTGCTGCTGACCTCACTGGGGCTCTTCTTACCTTCTTCCCCTGGCTCTCTTCAGATCGCCTCTCTGAGGTCTCTCCTCCCTACAGTTCTTCTGGGAGCAAGTGGCCAGGTTTTTTCCAACCCAACTTTCCCCTATTCAAAATGTTCACCCAACTATGGGGCCTGGGGCACTTTCTGTGTTTCTCGGTGACTCTCTTTATCTGCAATCTGAGGGTCATTAGAGTAACTACTCTAGAAGATTGTGGAAAGAATTAAAATGAGGGAGTTTATGTCTAGCTCCTAGCAGATAATCATCACTCATTAATCATTAACTATCAGTAAGTTTTCACCTTGCTTGGAACCACAATCAGTGTGCATGGAAATTGAAGTCAAGAGATCAAATGACATGTCGCCTTGGGTAAACCTGTGGCACAAGACTTCTTTTCAGTGTTGAAAAGCAGGGATGTTTGCTTTGAAGACTAAGGCACACCTGACCCAAGGCACAGTATTTTCAATCACCTTGCATGCATGTGAAAGTTGCTATTCAATAAGGAAGACTGAAGAAGAATCAATGCATTTGAATGGTGGTGCTGCTGAGAGTAGCACAGACTGGAGAAAGAACCAGCCAATCTGAAGTACAGCCAGGACTCAGCTTAGAAGCAAGGGTGGCAAGACTTCTTCTGAAGTCCTCTGGTCATGCTGTCAGGAGAGACCAGTCTCTGGAGAAGGGCATAGTGCTTGGTTATGTTGAGCATGGGAAACGACGAAACCCCTTGACGAGATGCATTGACACCGTGGCGGCCACTATGGTTTCAAATCTGAGAACATTTGTGAGGATGTCACAGGACAAGGCAGGGCTCCGTTCTGTTGGACATGGAATTGTCATGAGTTGGCGCCAAATGACACCAACAAGAACAACCTTGGTAAGAATCCCTGGTAGAATTACGTGCTGGGCTCCTAAGCCCCAGGTGAGCAGTTGAAAACCACCAGTCATTCCACAGGGGCAGGTTCTACCCTGTCCTATAGGGCCACTATAAGCAGTTTAAAACCACCAGCCGTTCCATAGGGGCAGTTCTACTCTGTCCTATAGGGTCACTATGAGTCAGAATCAACTCAATGGCAGTGTGGTTTTGAGTTTTGTTTAAAAAATGATTATAAGAAAAAAAATGATTATAAGTATTATTCTAGGTATCAAAGTTCAGACTCCTTAACTTATCCTTCAAGGTTCATCACAAGCAACCTGCTTTTCTAACTCCTGTCCTGCCACCACCCTCATCCAGGAAGTCACTGCTCTCTGCATGCCCTATGAATCTCCCCTCCAACCAAACCTTGCTTACCAACAGTACTCCAGAGCGTCCAAGTTCTGAGAGGATAATCGCCAGGAGTGCATGAGGTCAACTATAGAGAACGCTGTTTTCCTGAACACTTGGTTTCTGTAGTTCACCACGTGTTCCCCACACAGATACTTGGCGGATGATAGACTCATTAAAGATTTGTAGACTAGTCACAGGGGCTTGCAAAATGCAATTCCAGATTATATGTGTTCTGAGACAGAAAATACAAGTTTTCATCCCCATAGAACATAATGAAGAGAAAGTCCATGCCTTGTAAGGTTTGCCAAGGAAGGAGTTGAAATTCTTGCCATTCCCTTATGGTGGGCTTCCCATCCGGTGGTTCTTTTTGGTAGAAGAATCCCCTCCAGAGTTTCAGGCAAGAAAGGAACCAAGATATTTTGAACTTGGACCCTACTCAGTAAGAAAATGAATGGACACTTGAAGGGCATTCAGCAAGGGACCTGGGTGGGGCCATGGGCAAGGCATTGGGCTGCTACACACAAAGTCAGAGGTTTAAAGCCACCCACCACTGTGAAAGATCAGGCTTTATGCTCTTGTAAAGATGGACAGGCTCAGAAACCCTATAGAATAGTTCTACTCTGCCCTACAGGGCCCCTGTGAGCCAGAATCAACTCTACAGCAGTGGACTATACATCCAACATTTCCAGTGGACTTTGTATGCAGGATGTGTGGACTTGAAACAAATAGTCCTTTCTTGGTGGAAGACCACTGCACTAGGTGCCTTGTTCTCGTAAAGGTAAACCAAAGGTCTTATTCTTTGTATTTATGGTTTTATTGAGCAAATAACAACAAAAACTTGCAAATGGGCCATCTATTCATATTCTTAACTGTACAGCCTGGCGTTGGGATGGGTGACTGATGGCTGTCTAGGCTGCCCTTTCTCTAATGGCTTTGCGATTCTCAGAGGAAAGGTTGCACTTGATCTACCCGCAGTAAGACGCGTGCACAGCAGCAGCCACCCACCTCCCCGCCCAGCTCCTTCACCTGTGGACCAGCAGTTTGTGAACGCTGCCGCCAAGGCAACCTGTGTTGGGTTTCTTTATTCCCATCACCAATGTTGGGCACCCTGATCTGGCCCTTGTATCTCCTCCGCACCCTGCTGTCAATGCCTCTGGGCTTGTGTCAGTTCTATTTAATTTTGACCTGACTGGTACCTGATGAACTTCTCGGTCCTCTTTTTGGCAATTTTGGCCTTCACCAGGGCTCTGAGGGCAGCCGTGCTGCTGGTGGGAGATGGCTGCCTTCCTCCATAGGCAGCGCGGAAGAAGAGCAAAGACCTGATTCATGAATGGAGTAACTAGGGAGCCCATGGTTCCCCTGTGGTACATAACCACATACCGACTGTTACCTTGACTGATCAATTTTACTTAAGAGAAATGTTTCTTTTCAACGTCTGGGTCAAAAGTTTGAAAATTTTTTTTTTTTTATGTGGTGGTGGTGGTGGTGGTGGGAAAATGTTTTTAATAAAATGTTAAGATAAAATCAAAAGGACTCTTTGGTGCCCTGTCCTAAAGATTAAGGCTCTTATTTGGGAAGGTATATGTGTTTGTATTCCAGTAGACTGAAAGGTGAAGGGTAGAGAGGCCTGTATCTTCATCTCCCAAGGTGGTAGAGGGGACTCACTGCCTGGAGTCACTTCTGACTCACAGCATCCCTGATAGCCTCACCTCTCACCTCTCTCCTGTGCAGTGACTGGTAGATTCGAACTAGTGACCTAACACACCACTCCTACCCACTACCGGGGATTAGAATGGCCAGAATCAATTCTGCTGAATGGCCACTGAGTTCTAGGAGTTTTATTCCAGAGAGGATTCTTACATGTTGGCAAATGTACGTATGTTGGATAATTATGGCAAAGGTGCATGACTGGCTCATTGGGGCCACAGGCAAGGCTGGCCCCTGGGAGTTCAGGCGTGGATGTTCCTGGGGCATCCTGTGAGGTAGCAGAAGGGGCTAGAAATAGTCAGAGAATAGGTGAGATCAGGGCTACAGCTCCAAGATGACATTCCCTTTCTGAAACTAGTGAGGCTGGACCTATGGAAGGTGGAATCTATGGCCTATGGTGGCATGGCTGGGCTATTGATTAGCAGAGACCTTTGGGTCATGCAATGAAAAATTGAGCCCCTTGGTATAAGTAATGTCCAGACACTTCGGCACTCCATGTCCCTACGTGGCTTGGTGTTTTGCCTATCTGCTCACCTGCCCACCTGCCCACTCACGCAAAATCTGTTCTGTTTGTGCCCACACCTGAAGAGCTTTGCATCATCAGTAGACACAGTTCTTTTTATTATGGTAACACTAGGCGTCACAAACACTAGCCATCCCAGCATTGTCATGTCTGTCATTAATTATGCGCCTTATGTTATTCAACCATCACCACTATCTGTTTCTGAATTTTCCCATCAGCTCCACGACATTTCTTACTCTGCAGTTGTTCCACCATCCGGCCAGGGCCTTTCTCCGTCAGTGCAATGACTTGCAGGTGAGATGAGCTGTGATAGATGAGATGTGCAGGGAACCTTTCCAGGACGAGGTACCAAAGAATGCTTTTCATTTTATGTCAACATTTCATTTAAAACATTTTCAAATTTACATTAAAAATCAACAAAATAGCAGGATGAATACCCACATGCCCTTCCACTTCGGTTTTACAATTGCTAACATTTTTTCCACTTGTGCCCTTAAAATACATTACAGCCAGGATGGTTTGCCTTTAAATATCTGTCTGTGAATCTTTACTATTAAAAACAAACAAACAAAAAACCCCTGCTGTGATGTGAAAATTCAAACATACTTTTTATGTAGAAGAAATAGTACAATGACCCCCAACAGATTTATCACTCAGCTCCCATTACCAGTCTCTTGCCAAACCTAAAGAACATCTTTCTGAAGGATGACTGGGCTGGCACAAGTGTAAGGGAAATATCTTCAACTGCCCAGAAATCACAGAAAGCTTGAATTAAGAGAAGGGAATACATGCTGGAGCTAGATTTTGCATCGGAACAAACCCCAATTTTCTAGTGGTGCCGTGCTTGGACTTCAAGGGGACTCAGCAAGAGGGACAGGAGACAAAGCTTGGGATTCATCCAAGGCAGGAAGTCAGATCAAAGAACCCTGAGAAGTGACATCTTTACTGAGCGAATGAGGGGGAGGAAATCCAACAAAGGGAGATGGTAGACGTGTGCCCAGCTTCGCTTTGGTTCTGTGTGGAGGGGATAAAAGGAAAACGCGTTTCCCTGAGAATTCCCAACCACAACCCCACTCTCCCGGGATTTGGTACCAGACATTTTAGGAGGCCCTAAATAACTCCACACGGAAAATTCAGTATCCCCTGGCAGAAGCCAACAAGTATATTCTTGGAATTCTAAGGGAGAGAAGAATACATGTTGAAGCCAAACTCAAAATCATCCCCCAATGTTTCAAGGAAGATCAACTCACAATTGAGGGGGAAATAAAAGGCACAATATGCTGGAAACCCAATGGCCACAAGAGTGAGCAGGGAGCACAGGCTGCAGGAGCACGTCTTCCGACGGCCTGCTATGGGATAGAAGACAATGCCATTTAACATGTTTACAAATAAACGAAAGATCTTCAAAATAAATGATTAAACTAGTGAGGGGGTGGACGTAAGGAGATCAAACTTTGCAAAATGATTCGATAGTTTTGGATAAAGGTAAACACCTAGTCATTTTGCTCCTAGGACCTATAGCAGTTAAGATAGTAGTTCCTGCTAAGGCAGCGGTTCCCAACCTTCCTGATGCCTCGACCCTTTCATACAGCTCCTCATGTGGTGGTGACACCCCTCCAACCATAACATTAGTTTCGTTGCTACTGTATAACTGTAATTTTGCGACTATTATGAATCAGGTGACTCCAAAGGGATTGCGGCTCATGGGTTGAGAACAGCTGTTCCGAGGGATTATTAACTACAGAATGGCCTAGGGGAACTTTCTGAGGTCCTGGAAATGTTCTATATTTTAATCTGGGGGGGTGATCACATGGATGTACAAAGAGGTTTTAAAAAATATATTGCATGTCACTGGATGCAAATGACACCTCCCAATAGGACTGTGCTGATTTGGGGAAAATACCAAAAAACAATAAAAAGGGCAGTCATTGAAATTAGAAATTCAATTGATAATGGATTTGCGGGTTAAATATTTGCAGAGAATTCATGGATGGTAAAGCCTAAGGGAATTCCCTGAAGGGAACACAGAGTGAGGCAAAGAGATGGGAAGCATGGAGGAGAGTGGCGAGAGAGGGAGGGTCACATGTGAAAAGTCACCGTACAGACAGTCCCCGGATCCCTATTCTGCTGGTAGCTCGACCCTGAAATGGAATGGGTACAGGAACCAGGGCTCTCAGGCATGGTTAGTATCTAACACCTGTCAGTCAAATGTCTGCCTTAGCAGTCGGCATGTAGTGTGCTTCACTATGTATCAAAGACATTAAGGAAAGAAACACTTCAGATGCACGAAACATCTTAAACACAATGATACAGCAAAAGCAGTAATGTTTAGATGCACTCCCCCAAAATAGCACCCGCTTGTTCTTATGAACTGGCGCATACACTTGAACATTGTTCTAGAATAGTCTTTATGGGGTTGGTCTGGAACTGTGATCTTGTGGATTGGGTTCTGCCCACTAAAATATTTTAGTGTTATAATCCCATTTGGGACTGATTGTCTTTGTTATGGTAATGAGGCAGGATTCTTGTCGTGTGTGTGTGTGTGTGTGTGTGTGTGTGCGTGTTGAGATATAAAAAGAGATGAAATCAGCTGGGGGGTGGGGGATGGCGGAGAGGCAAGTGGAGAAGAGACAGAGAAATGCTAAGCTACATGGAGATCTCCAAGAGACCAAGAAGCAGAGGTTGAAGACAAAGGGATCTTCTTCCAGAATCCTCCCCTCTAGCCAGCGTGCAGAATCCACCTGCCTAGCCTTGTAAACTGTAAGAAAAGAGACTTCTGTTTGTCAAAGCCATCCACTTGTGATATTTCTATTACAGCCGCATTAGATAACTAGGACATATGGTTTGCGCGTGACTTGAATGTTTGTAACCCAAGATCTGCCTGTATGTTTAAACATAGTTCTAGAGGAGAGGATACCCATGGAGAGAGGATCATTTGAGGGGCGAATGCCTAAGAAATTTTCAAAATTGATGAACGATACCAATCCTTAGATTATGGAAGCTCATTGAATTCCAACACTGTAAATAAAAGAAATCTTCATATGCACAATCTAGTCACAGAACCGCCAAGAAAAAAGAGAGCTTTAAAGTGGGCAGAGGGAAACGAGAGATTACTGCACAGTGATGACAATTGGACTGGCAGCTGACGCTCAACCAGGGCTGTGCCAGCAGAGAGTGGGATATAGCGTCATATTGCTGAGAAAACAACTTACCACCCAGAATTGTACTTCTAGCAAAAGATGTCTATCAAGAAGCAAGGCAGGATAAAGGGGTTTTCAGACAAATGAAAAATGCAAGTTTCCACCAACTGCCCCTTCCTTACAGGAATTTCAGGTGGAAGGAAAAGGGTCTCCGAAGACAAGTCTGAAATGGAAGGATGGCTGGCGAGTGAGGTTCACGTAAACAAAGGCTAACCGTATACAACCTTCACGCTCTCTGTTTTGTGGAACACAGAAACAGGACTGAAGACAGCACAGCAACAACAATCGGAGCAAGGCGCGATCAAAGCCAAAGGAAACTTAGCTCATGCATGTTCACAAGGAGGGTGAGGACCGCGATTCACTTCAGACTGGGGAGGCTAAACGCGCAGTGACATTTCTGGGGTGGCCTAGAAAGAGAGTAGGGATGGGGAGTTACTTCCAAGTGAATAAAAGATAAAAACAGTCGGGGCGGGGGCAGATCAAGGATGAAAGAGAATGAAATAATAGAAGATAACTTCTTAGTAAAAGGTATCATCAATGGGAAACCCTCACTCTATAGGGTCTAGGGCTATAGCAGGAGTCGGCCGCTGTGCTGAGAGCCCTGCTCTGGGACATTAATCTGGTTAGAAAATATCTGAGAAACATGGAAAGTGTCATAACAAGAAGTGTTAGCGAATCTGTCATTGGCAGTATCTTCTTGGAGATGGGACACAATCACTGAACAGTTCGAAATAAGCACTGAAATCACAGGGATTGAAGACGTGATATCAAAACAAAAGTTCGAGTTTGCATTTTTCACAAAGAAATTTCCAAGAGTTTGCCATCATGGTCAAATGCCAGCAGTAGTAGTGGAGACTAATCAAATAGCTCATCACCAGGGCTGACGGGAGGATTGGCAGAGAGCGACACATTTCAAGGCAGGATTCTCCACGGGGTTGAAATTCGTGACAGGAAGCAATGGCCTGATGGACAAAGCACTACCCTCAAAGCGCAGGGAGTCCGAGGTTCAGTAAAACATTGGAAAAAATCTTTGTAATTGGATTTTTGTTGCGGGTGGGGGTGAGGGGTGGGTGGCAGACCATGCTGAGGGTATGTGAGTCTGCCACCCAGTCTAGTTGTTCTGCTAACAAAAATTCAGGAACGGAAAGAGCAATTAGAACTCGAAAACATTTCTGTCACATTTCAGAAACCCAGAGAAATGTGGAACACATTTATAATTGGCGTAGTTTTGTAGCAAACATCCCCTTTTGTGGACATTGCCTCTTGTCTGCTCCTATGGGATTCATTGAAACAGGAACCTGGCCTATAAGTGCAAGGTCAGCTGTCAGAACCGACCAGCTGCCCCAGGGGGAAAGGCAGGGTAGTCGGTTTCTGGAAAGACGCAACCTAGGAAACTCTATGGGGCAGTTCTACTCTGTTCTGTTCACAGGGTCGCTATGAGGTGCGTGGACCCAATGACATTGGGTCTAGTCAAGGAGGTATGATGTATCTGAAGTGGGAAAAAGTTCTATTTCTCAGACAACCGTCTATCACGGGCACTGGGAATCTAATAGCTGAAGCAAGGTGAGGGTTCTGAGTTTGAAGTAAAAGAACTTTATAACTGAGGTGTAACTAATTTAAGCTGAACTGCACAGCCTACGAACGCGCCTCTCTGTGAAACCTGGTCAAGCTCCTTAAGCTGTTAGTTTCAATTTCCCTAGCCGAACAAGCCAGACTAATCCTAACTAAACCAACCCTGCTGCCGCTGCGTCCATGCCCATAAGGACGCACGTGTCACCGAGTGGAACTGCTCTGCAGGGCTTCCTAGGCCGGTGTTTACCCACGGGGATCTCCAGAGCTCACTCCCCTCCTGTCTGGCTGGGCTTGACCCACTGATCTCTTAGTTAGCAGCCTATTGCAAATGACTTGGGCCAATCCCGGGGATCTTGGAGGGACCACAGCCCCACCTGATAAGGCATTTAGATCAGAGTTGGGGATTTAGCAAGCATTTAGAATGATTCATGAAGAATAACGAGAGACGTTGCTTCACGCCTCAACCTCTGATGAGACCATTGCACAGTCAAGCTGAGCTCTGTGAACACACAGGCTCTCTGTGTCAGTGGGAACCCGTCTAACGGAGAAGAGTTTCATGGGTACCAAGAGAACCAGATTTCAAGGACATATTGACTTATTAGAATGAATAATACCATGTAACTGTGCAATAGGGCTGGTTTTAATAAAATGTAGGGCCCTGTCCACACTGGAAGTGCTGGCAGGAGTGGAAGATTGAACGGTGCTGCTACGGCGGTGGGCGGGGGGTGAGCCAAGAGCTCTCTGCTCACACTGGCATCTTGGGGATTGAACGGTGCTGATATTGTGGGGATATGAACGAGCGGCACGGTGATCTCAGCACTGTCAATTCTTTGCGTGACACTGTTCCTGCATCTCTGAAAAGCTGGCACATTTTCAAAATGTTTGTAAGCGGAGGGAAGGCATACGCTAATATACAGAAGGCTCCGGCGAGGTCGTCCAACATGCGTTGGATTATTGGTTGGGACTGAGAGGCTCCTGCCGGTTCTTCAGACATGGGAAGTTGTTGAAGCGGCTCATGATGCTCGCAGGTGGTAGGGACTGTGTGGTCTTGGCCTTGACTTCTGAAGTTGAATTTACCTTTCGTTGTACTAGTTCTATGCAATGAGCTAAATATGGCGGGTGGGCTTTTTTTCTTTAATAATTTCACTTTTCTCTCTGCCATCTGAGGAGAAGCAACATTGCATGGTTTATCATCTGAGAAAAGCGATACATATTTCTAAGTCATTTGGGACAGAATGGAGAAATTGTTCCAAATAGTAATCCCCAAAGGGCTCAAAGTGGGATTTTGGTTTTTGTAAATTAAAAAAAATCATATTTCAAGTAGTACATCAGGAAAAAAATCTTTCAAATAAATAGTGTCCACCTGACTAAATTTGGGGTTTTCAAGAAGCCAATGGGGAGCAAAAATGAAAGACATTGTCGCGGCATTTCGTGGTCAAGCTCAGCCATTCAAGAAGTGTGTGCAGTCATCCTCAGTGTGCCTGCCTGCTGTGTACACGGGTGCCCACAGGCCCTGCTGGCTCCCTGCGTGGACCCTTCCAGGCCACCACTCTTTGGAGTCACCACTGCCTGGTGACTGAGCTTGATTTGGGGTCAAACTCAAGCAATGAGAGTCTTTCCCAAGCATTTGAACTATGTGACCCCGAGGGAAGTGAGGGCCAGAGAGGGCAGCAAACCAGGGAGGCAGGCGCAGCGCCCGAGTGTCGCCCCCTAGGGTCAGGGTCAGAGTGGGCCAGGGCAGCAGTCCCTGCCGAGAGGCACCCTGGCTCCTCCACCTCAGCCCCCCCACCCCCCCCCACACACCCTGGAAGGCCTGCTGTACTTGTGGCCAGGAGCTGCGGACCTTTGTGTGGCGCCTCCGTGTCAGCTTTGACGTCTTGGAGCACAGTGCTGATGTCGAATCACAGGATCCGATGTGGTAGAGGGGGCTTCCTCAGGCTCCTTGGGATGCGGACTGACTTGGGACAGAGATGCTAACATACCCTGGCGGGTGAAGGATGTGCTGGTGTGGACAGTATGCAGGGGAGGATGTAACCTCTCCTCAGTTCCCTTAGGCCGTTGGGTGTGGGTGGCGCCAGTGGCTGGGCCGAGGTCTGGGGAAGCTCCCGAGACAGCCCTGAGAAGTCTCAGCAATGGACATCGGGCACATCGTCTCCAGGAGCGCAGTTCTAGGAAATGCCCAGCTCCTCAGCTCCGGTTCTTCAAGGTCACTTCCCTCCAAATCACTCCCTCTTCCCCTCCCTGCTCTGCCACAGACCACAGGCCACTGACCATGGGTCTCCCTGATCCACCCCCCATACCCATTCCTCTTCTGCTACCTGGCCTGCCTTCCTCCTCCCACAAATGCCAACCTTCAAAACCCGTTAAGTCTCACTGCCCCAAGGGTGCCGGCTCTTTGGCTCTGTGGAACCTCCAGGCCACAGTTCAGACTTCCGTATGAGCGGACTTCAAAAAGTTCATGGGGAGAATCCCTTATTTTTTAATTCAAGTTTTTCCATGAACTTTCTGAAGCCCCTTCATTATGTCCAACTCTGAGGAAAGGCACGTGGCACCTGGTCCCTGGCATGAGAGAATGAAGTTAGCAGTGGCCCTGGGCTTCCACACTAGAAACCCAGAGCCCCCTTTTTGCCACACTCTTTTGGCCATTGCAAAGAGAAAGGGGGCCCTTCCCTTTCTACCAGCATGCTGGACTTCCCAGGACGCCCTTCTCCTGCATCAGGGGAGGCTCTGGTTTCAGCTGCTCCCCAGCCCCTTGCAACCAGCCATCCTTTGCGGCAGGTTTCTGGGGATGATAGCACACATTGGCTGCATTCGTGCTCAGTGTGGCCAGGCTGTGAGGGCGAGGGGAGAACCTCTTCTTGCCGAATGAACAGGCTGGTAGCTCTACCAGAGACCACCTCTTTCTCCAGATATCACACACATTGGCTCCTCATCGGCTCCCCTGGGTCTGCCCTGCCCCTCCCACTTGGTCCCCACCTGCAGGCCAGGTCTCCCTCTTGCTGTTCTCACCCTCTATTCTGGAGCCGGACTCCCTGCTCAGATCTCCTCTCGCCTCACCTTAGTCTTGACACTAGTTGGCGTAATTTCTGATTGCTCACCCCAAAAAGGCCAGGCAACGCTTAGGTCAATTTCCTCTCGCTCCCTTCAGTTCAAATGCTTTTCCTCCACAAAGTCTTCCCTAACTGCCCCCCACACCCGGGCCATCAGCTCTCATCAGAGAAGTCTGAGAGGACTCTCTAGCCGGTGTACACCTTTAAATTCTGGCAAGCTCCTTGTCAATCTGTGAGTACGTAAGAAAGTATTGCCCCCAAAGCACAGAAACCATCACTAAACACAACGATCCAAATGTGAAGCTATTGCTTCTTGACACAGCCACCATGTAAGTCGACATCCTTCTGAAAGTAGTATTTCCATCCCTTCAATCTCCTCCCTCAAAAAATTCTGCACCACATCCAAATGGCAGTTTGGGCAGTTTCTTGAGGGACCCAAATCACATTCCTCTTCAATGTTCTTTGAGCTTTGGGAACAACAAAAGTCTGAAGTGACAAGATCAGGGCTGTCGGATGAACGGAATAAGGTTCCCTAGTGAATTCTCCCAGGGCCTGCCCTTGCTACCCTTGCAGAATGAGCAGGTGCCTGGTCACGGCAGGAGCATTCTCTCCGTCCAGATTGCCTGCCCTTTTTCTCACCAATGCCGTTTTCCATTTTCTTCAAACTTGTGAATAAGCCCTCAAAGTCTCTGGGGTCCTCTGGGAAAGCCTCCGAGATGACCCTGTGCAGTGTCCCAACACTGTCCCCTTCACCTTCTGAGCTGCCCTCACTGCCTGGAAGCCACTGTCGACGCTCCCCGCCCTGCACGGGAACGCCTTCTCCATCCCAAAACTGTTGCCTGATGTGTGCTATCCTTCCCGGAAACCGGTGAAAAGCTTCAGTGATGTGGGAAGAAGCCCGCTTGAGTTTTTATAACAAGTTGAGGGCAGAGAAGAACAGGCCAGCTAGCAAATCAGCAGCGAGAAATAGCGCCAGCGATAACTGCAAATGAATTTGAAAATAATGGAATTTTCCCACAAACTTGTTGAAGCCCCTTTGTATATCGATCACACAACTTTTGCCTGTTCAGTTATCTACAGGTTTAAGCCTTATGGACAGCAATTACAAGAATCTGTTTGCAAGCGTACCATTCCATGATCCATGTAGTTTTTCTGTCACCCCTATTCTGTATACTGACCCTAGTAACCACTAATACAATTTGATATCTAAAAAAAATCAAATCAAAAGTTGATATTAGCCCTCTCAAAATTGTTGTTCCCATAGCACAGAAAGTATGCTTTCTTTTTTTTAAGCCTATGGACAGCAATTACAAGAATATGTTTGCAAGCTGCCATTGCATGATCCATGTAGATTTTCCATCGCCTCTATTTTGTATACTGACCCTAGTAACCACTAATACAATTGTATATCTAAAAAAATCATATCATATCAAAAGTTGATATTAGCCTTGATCTCAGAATTGTTGTTCTCATAGCACAGAAAGTATGTTTCATTTAAAAATAATTTTATTAGGGGCTTATACAACTCTTATCACAATCAATACATACATCAATTATATAAAGCACAGCTGTACATTCATTTCCCTCATCATTCTCAAAACATTTGCTCTCCACTTAAGCCCTTGGCATCAGGTCCTCATTTTTCCCCTCCCTCCCCACTCCCTCATGAGCCCTTGATAATTTATAAATTATTATTTTGTCATATCTTTCCCTATCCGACATCTCCCTTCACCCACTTTTCTGTTGTCCACCCCCCAGGGAGGAGGTCACATGTAGATCCTTGTAATCAGTTCCCCCTTTCCAACCCACTCACCCTCTAGTCTCCCAGTATTGCCACTCACATCCCTGGTCCTGAAGGTATCATCCGCCCTGGATTCCCTGTGTTTCCAGTTCCTATCTGTACCAGTGCACATCCTCTGGTCTAGCCAGATTTACAAGGTAGAATTCGGATCATGACAGTGTGTGGCGGGGAGGAAGCATTTAGGAACTAGAGGAAAGTTGTATTTTTCATCGGCGTTACATCGCACCTTGACTGGCTTGTCTCCTCCCCTAGACCCCTCTGCAAGGGGATCTCCAGTGGCCTACAAATGGGCTTTGGGTCTCCACTCTGCACTTTGCCCCTCATTCACTATGATATGATTTTTTTGTTCTTTGATGCCTGATACCTGATCCCTTCGGCACCTCGTGATCGCACAGGCTGGTGTGCTTCTTCCATGTGGGTTTTGTTACTTCTGAGCTAGATGGCCGCTTGTTTACCTTCAAGCCTTTAAGACCCCAGACGGCTTGATTTTTTTAAGGCACCCCGAAGATGAAGACATGTGTCTTACTGAGAAAACTTGCCCACAGGCATCCTCTGATTGCAAAGACTTGTTTAAACACGTTGTGTTTGGAGTAAATTACTCCGTGCATGTATCGCCCAGAATGCAAGTAGCAATACATTTGGATTCACTGTTGTAAATCCAAACAGAGCAAGACTCCCTGCCAGGGAGGGAATGCTGACTCGACTCTCAGGGAGCCCAGAGCAGCACTTCTCAACACATCTTCCCGATGGTCTTAGGAACCGAGACATCACTCCTCTATTCATCTCCAGGCAGGTCTGCCCACATGCAGATATGCCCACACACCCTGAAGACTGTTACCCATGCTACACCATGCTTCAAGACAACATTTCATTGATCTGTCATTAGAAATCAATATTTCACAATATAGAATGACATACTGTTTTCGTGATGAATCACTATGCTTTAATGATGTTCAATTTGTAACAATGAAAATACATCCTGCCTGTCAGATATTTACATGACAATTCATAACAGTAGCAAACTGACAGTGATGAAGTAGCAACAACAATAATTTTATGGTTGGGGGTTGCCACAACACGAGGAACTGTATTAAAGGGTCTCAGCATTAGGAAGGTTGAGAACCAATGGCCCAGAGGTTTGTGATGCTGTCAATCTTTACAGGAACAGAAAGTCTCATTTTTCTCCCAAGGAGCAGCTGAGGGGTTTGAACTGTTAACCTAGTGGTTAGATGTCCAGTGTGCAGCCCACTTCACCACCAGGACTCCTTTACCCTCATAGGTGAGGGGGTAGCACCCCCCCAAAGCTATATAATATTTTAAAATAAAACAACCTTATCAGCTTAAAAGTACTCTCCATTACACTTAATACATTTGTCAAATTTTCGATTCCATTCTTGGAAACATATTTTAAACTCATCTCTTTGGATGGCTGACAGCATCTCTCTCATTTTTTCCCCTTCACCTCTTCTAAGTCATCAAGTCTTTGTCCTTTTATGTCCCTCTTCATTTGTGGAAACAAAAAGAAGTTGCATGGAACAAGGTCAGGTGAATAAGGTACATGGGGCAAGAGAGGCAGCCTGGTTTTTGCCAAAAACTGGAGCACTGAGATGGCTGTGTGAGCAGGTGCATTGTTGTGGTGGTAAAACCAGTCCCCCATCTAAGACAAATCAGGCCTTCTTTGTTGTACACTGTTAGACAATCTTTTCAGAACCTCTAAATAGAAAACTTGATTAACAGTCTGACCCGGTGGAATGAACAATAAATATACTACATGTTGAGATTTTCATCCATTTGGGAAGTTGACAGACATCCAGAACAAGGGTTGTCATCAATTGACAGTTTGCCTTTTTGAAACAAGAAAACCACTCACTCACACTTGAGTTTTCCCCATGGTGCAGTCCTTGAAAGCTGTGTTCACCATCCCAATGGTTTCTGCGGCATTGTTCCTGAGCAGGAAACACAATTCCACAGCCGTGTGCTGTTCTCTTCAATCAGCCATTGCAAAAACAGAGGTTGGAGCAAAACTGCTTTCATGAAAAAGTTCACTGTGACCAGAGGGAACCTTCTCAGGCGATGTCACTGGGTGCACCGACTCAGAGCGAGTTGCTCGATGCTCGCCTAGCCGGGGGTGGGAGGATGCATACTGCTATGGCAGCTCTGCCAACAGAGTTTCCCCATTATTTTTTGGGGGGGTACCCCTCATCCACTCACTACCACTGAGTCAGTTGTGGCTCACAGAAACCTTGGAGGAGAGAATGGAACTGCACCTGTGAGTTTCCAAGGCTATAAATATTTACAGGGACAGAAAGCCTCATCTTTCTCCCAATGAGTGGCCAGTGGATTCAAACTGCTAACCTTGTGGTGCCGAGGCCAATGTGTAACCTGCTACACCACTAGGTCTCCACTCTTCAGCATCCAATAGAAGTGTATCAAGGACCCAGGAGAGGCCCAGGCTTGTGTCTGATGCTGCAGACAGGCCAGTGAGCGAGAGGAAGTCTGGCTCCTCCTTTGTGGAGCACAGCCGGAGTGCTTCTTAGAGACCAGGAGGGTGAGACTTCCTCTCACATATGGACCTGTCATCAGGAGAGACCAGTCCCCAGAGAAGGAACTCGTGCTTGGTAAGGTGGAGGGGCAGTGAAAGAGAGGAAGGCCCTCAACTGATGGACTGACCTGGTTTTTTGAGCAACCATGGGCTAAAAATTAAGAATCAGTGTGAGGATGGCACCTAGCAACAGCCACGCCCCTAGAGCGCAGCATGTCGGGTGGAAGAGAGCAAGCTGATGCACATGGGTGGCACCCTGTCAAGGTTACTGAGTGGCAGCAAGAGGTGCTTTGGGGGCACAAGGCAGGCACATACTATCCAAGATGCCAAGTATCCCTGGTCCCTTCCAGGCCTCCATCCGAGGACACTCTGTCCTAGTCATATTCTGTACCATGCGATCCTGCTGCCCACCACCCACCTTCCACCGTTCGTCACCCAGGGGCATGGGTGCACAGGGGCCAGCCTGTCATCTGACCTAAACAATGGCTCCGAAAGAGGCCTTGGGCCAATGGAATTCTCACACCCAGAAATGTGAATGGAGAGACCCAGAGGGCCACTGCCAAGAAACCTGGGTGAGGCACCCTGAAATCAAGGAGGAAACCTGGGTAAGGTGGGGTGTGAGAGGTGAAGCAAGCAGGAAGACTGGGGAGACCATAGAGTCCCCAGCCTAGCTCCCTTGCGATGGGCCCGGGAGGGAGAAGGCTGGGGCTCAGACTCCACTCACCAGCCTCCAGGACAGCAAACCACATGGTCTCCACCCCCGCCCCATCAAAGAATGCCAAGCAGAACAGGCCTTGGGACAGACAGGGACAGGGAGCCACACTTCCAGGCTGGTGATGGGTGGTGCATGTGTGAAGGAGAGGAAGTCTTTGTGTCCCGGGAGAGGAGAGGGGAGAGGAAAGGAGAGGAGAAGGAATGGGAGGAGAGGAGAGGAGGGGAGGGGAGAGGTGAGGGGAGGGGAGGGGAGGAGAGGGAGGAGAAGAGATGGGAGGAGAGGAGAGGAGAGGAGAGGGGAGGAGAGGGAGGAGAAGGAATGGGAGGAGAGGAGAGGAGGGGAGGGGAGAGGAGAGGAGAAGAGAGGGGAGGGGAGGGGAGGGGAGGAGAGGGGAGGGGAGGAGAGGGAGGAGAAGGGATGGGAGGAGAGGAGAGGAGAGGGGAGGGGAGGAGAGGGAGGAGAAGGGATGGGAGGGGAGGAGAGGGAGGAGAAGGAATGGGAGGAGAGGAGAGGAGAGGAGAGGGGAGGAGAGGGAGGAGAAGGGATGGGAGGAGAGGAGAGGAGAGGAGAGGGGAGGAGAGGGAGGAGAAGGGATGGGAGGAGAGGAGGGGAGGGGAGAGGAGAGGAGAAGAGAGGGGAGGGGAGGGGAGGAGAGGAGAGGAGAGGGAGGAGAAGGGATGGGAGGAGAGGAGAGGAGGGAAGGGGAGGGGAGAGGAGAGGAGAGGAGAGGAGGGGAGAGGAGAGGGCATCTCCTGGGGGCAGTTGGTGTCTGGATCGGGTAAGATCTCCAGAGACACGGTGGCACAATTGCACTGACCACATGAGTCAAACTCTGGAAGCTAGATCAGAATTTAAAAGGACAGGGCCACCTTTGCATCTGCCCACCTGCTCTCTCTTTTTTCTTTTTCTTTATTTTCTTCTTACATGTTCTTACTCGCGAGACGATCCACGTTTATTATGGGGAAGTTTCAAAATACACAAATGCCAAAAGATTAAATAGAAACAATTTCAGAACCCACCACCCAGAGATCATTCTCTTAAAATCTTTGCTATTGAAATTAGTGCGTGCCAACATGGATAAAGGCCCCGTTCTAAGGCTCTCCTCCCCTCTCCTCTCCTCCCATTCCTTCTCCTTCCTCTCCTCCCCTCTCCTCTCCTCTCCTCTCCTCTCCTCTCCTCTCCCCTTCCCTTCTCTCCTCTCCTCTCCTCCCATTCCTTCTCCTCCCTCTCCTCCCCTCTCCTCTCCTCCCATTCCTTCTCCTCCCTCTCCTCTCCTCCCCTCTCTTCTCCTCTCCTCTCCTCTCCTCCCATCCCTTCTCCTCCCTTATGGTTGCCCTGAAAACCCGTGACCCTTTGAAGCATATACTCTTTTTAGCTCCACCAGACAGATGTGGAGACTCAGATCCAATTTAAGTCGGTGGCCAGGGAGTTTTTGGGGCTAAAGGTGGACAGACTCCAGGGCTAGCCATTGTTAAATGTTTCGTATTCATATTTATAGGCCTTTTTAAAAGAACACCAATGAACAGTTTGGGAAAATAAACGTTTTTTTCAAGTAGCATATGAAGCATACTTTATCTTTTCAAGTAATATATTTGATGGGGAAAGTAGAAACGATGATTTTAAAGAAGACCCACCCTCCTACCCACCCACCCACATCATTCATAATCCTCCCCCATAAGAGACCACGGTGGAGATGAATTTAGGATCAGGAGCTTGGATGCGACTCCGACACGGCGCAGCATCACCCAGAGTCTTTTAATGAGCTGGGAAATCCCACTGAGCGTTGGGCAGTTGGGTGCACACCCGAGAAGGTGGATTCCGTCTGAAACCTGGAAGAACATCACTGTCCAGTGGCAGGCCCTCTGTTCTAGATAGTGGATGTTGAACGTGATCGTTGAAGCAACCTGATTGCAGTGGGGAGAGGGCTGGACCCCAGGTCAGCAAGGCTGGATTCCACTTCCTGCTCCGGGCTTCAGTGTCCTCATCTGTACAATGAGCTGCTGCCATCCCGTCCCTGTCCCCGGGAGAGTGCAAGCCAGGGGAGCTTCGTCTTTGGATGTTCTGCTGATGATTCCCAATTGCAGTTCCCACCCAACTCTGGCACAAGAAACAAGAGCACCGGTGTTATGAAAGGGCCTGGGGTCGGGGACACCAAAGGCTTAGGGACGCCCAAATGAGGGGGCCAGCTCTATTCTCCTGGAGGGCTGGACCAGCCAAGCCGATTAGGGGCCCCTGAGCAGCTGTAGGCCGAGGGAGGCCGCTGGGAGTGAGGGGATTCAGACTGCTCGTTCCCACCCTCTCCCCCACCAGCCCGCTCTGTGTAAAAATTCCAGACTCCCAATCAAACCCCCTTCTCTTTTCTCCTTCCATTCACCTGCCCATCTTCCTCTCCTCTTCTCTCTAAACTCATAATTAATCGCTCAAGGCAAAAGTAATGAATGTTAATTGGCCATCTGTAGGAAGACTAATTAAAATCTACCACGCTGGGGTTTCAAACATACCTATAGCAACGGAGTGAATTGGGAATGAGGCGAGCAGGGGCGGAGGTAGCTGCTGAAAGGCTGCAAAACACCATTGGGCTTAGGTGTGAGGGAACGACGCCAGAGAGGGGCCGAGATGTTGGAGAGAGGGAGAGACAGACAGACAGACACAGAGGGAGACAGAGACAGGAGAGGCAGGCTTAGCCACCGCAGGACCTCGCAGTTTGTTGGTTTTGTTCTTTGTTGTAACAAACGCGTCTCCACCTCTCCCGACTGGACACAACCTGAGGAGAGTCTGGGCTTTGTCGGCAGGCAGTCATTGGCTCCCAGCCCCAGGCCCGCTCGTGGGCCCATTGGCAGGAGCGCCACACCTGGCCACACTCACGCCCGCACCCATGACATCCGATGCATGGCCCTGCACGAGCTCCTGCTCACGAGGTAACACCTGTCACGCGTGCACACGTGCATACATCCAACCAGCCCACCGCAAGCCACAGAGCCCCACATGTGATTAGGCGTAATCATAGGTCAGTGCACGGATGCACGCTGGCGTCGGCACCCCTGCCCACCGCTAGTCAAAGAGAAATGCGGACGGGCACACCCTTGACCCAGGGGCAGTGTTCACACCACGCACGTACACCCCATTCCACCCCAGACCCACGTTTCCATGCACGCACGTTGGCACGTTTTTCAGCAAAACCCTGACACACAATTCTACACCCACCCTCCCCTGCAGAAGACAAGCTAGATGCCCAAGCCCTCACAGGCCCAGGAGTCCTGGTGGCATAGTGGATGAGGCACTGGGCTGTGAATCTCAAGGTTAACAGTTCAAAGCTACCAGCTGCTTCCGGGAGAAAGATGAGGCTTTCTGCGCCTGTCTAGACTGCCAAGTCTTGGAGACCGACTGGAGAAGCTCTGCCCTGCCCTGTGAGCTAGAGCCGCCCGATGGGCAGGAGTTGAGCGAGTGGTTGCAGACCAAGGCGGCCAGCAGCTGCACACCCACTTGGCCGGGGCCCATGGGCTCTTCCAATACACCCCCCAGGAGAGCATGCTCTGCGCCCCAGGAGAGTATGCTCTGCGCCCCAGGAGAGCATGCTCTGCGGGGTGGTCTCTGGTCTCTCTAAAGGTACAGGACAGTACACGCAGCCTCAGAAATAAGGTGTCCGCCCTTGTTCCCTCTCACAGAGTGCTCTCTCTGAGTACCATGATCATTCAAAGGCTGCTTTGGATGTCCGGGGCAATCTTTGGGCAGGCATGGGGGGTGCGTCTGAGAAAAGGTCAAAAGATGGCCTGGGGGGGGACAGGCTTTGAGGAGGCCAGGCCAAGGAGCGAGGGTGCCAGCCTGTAGGATGGACAGCAGGGCAAGTTCTGTGGGTCTCGGGGGGACTTTTAACTAGGTGAACATGGCATTCTGGAGCCCTGGTGGTAGGCAGAGTGTTGGTGGTGAGTTGGGCTGCGAACCGCAAGGTCAGCAGTTTGAAACCACCAGGTGCACGGTGGGCGAGAGAAGAGGCTTTCTACCCCTGTAAAGAGTTACAGTCTCGGAAACCTACAGGGGCAGTCCGACCCTGTCCTGGAGGACACCGTGCTTTGGAATCAACTCCGTGGCAGTGAATTGAGTGAGATGGCACTGCAGGAAGAGTCAGACCCCGGTTCCAGGCCACCCCTCACCTGGCTGCCTACACAGAACTGGGGCCCTTTGGCCAGGGTCTGTTTCCCGTTATTTAGAGTGAAAAAGCAGCCCCCGTTGTCCTGCTGGGACTTCCCTCCACGATCAGCTTAGACTAAGTCAGGAAGGAGTGCAAACACACAGAGTCCTAGCCAAGGAGTTTTACAAGAAAGGATCATTCACATGTCCCTGGGCTTGTGCCAAACCTAACCCCCGGATCCTAGAGGCGCAGGGCCTCCGGCTCACAGATCCTCTGCAGCACAAGGCAGAACTCAAGGCGCATCTTCAGGGCCAGGAGGGCGGGCAGCTCGGAGAAGAGCAGGCCAGAAGAGGGCCTGAAAGTCGGGTGCACCCCCAGAAGTCTAAGTCAAACACAGGAAGGTTTTCCTGGCTCTCATGACAAAAAGAATCCCTGGTGTCCCAGGAGGGGCGCCACCCTCAGGCCAGAGCCTCCCATCACCACGCCTCTGGGGGCCAGGTGGCTTCTATCCCACCTGACTTGCTCAGAGCCTGGGTGCTGGCAGTGGAGAGCCAGGCCGAAGACGTAAATCCAGGGCATTTTCTCCTGGAGCTGGTGTGAGCCTGCGTGCTTGGGGAGAGCAGACTTCAAAGAGCACCCATGGGCCTCGGGCCTCAGGGATCTCCCTCTCCCAGGTGAAGCCCCAGAATTCTCCAGGAGGAAGTCTCTCTCTCTCTCTCTCTCTCTCTCTCTCTCTCTCTCTCTCTCTCTCTCTCTCTCTCTCTCTCTCTCTCTCTCTCTCTCTCTCTCACACACACACACACACACACACAAAACCCCATGACAGCTTCTACATTTGGAGCTGACAGATGTGCAAGGTAACAGCTCGACAGTGCCTGTGCAGCTGAGGCCCCGGCGTCGCGAGCGGGATGATTTCCAAGGAGGCTCAGGGCGGCTGCGTGAGCGCATGCCCGGGTGTGTGTGAGTGTGTGTGTGTGCGCATGTGAGTATGTGCGTGTGAGTGTGTGTGTGTGTGTGCATGAGTGTGTGTGAGTGTTGAGGGTGTGTAATGTTTCTCCGCCATCTCTCTCCCTCCACCTAAATCTGCCTTCCTGTGTATTTCAAGTCTCCTGCCTCTGCCTTCCTCTGGAGCTTCTGTTTGGGGCCCTCTCCCTAGCTCTCTGTGGCTGCCCCCTCACCCTGTCCTGGCCGGGTGTTGTGTCTGAATGGTCCAGAGATGAGAGGCCTGGGGTCTCCTTTCTATTCTCCCACTTGTTTCTTCCCTCTCCCCTGGGGACGGACTCTTAGCAAAAGCCCCTGTGGTTCATTCCCAGGATGATGGAGTTGTTTCTGTCCTCTGTGGGCTCCTGCCCAGGGCACAGCTGGGGTGGGGGTGGGGGGATGAGCGGACGCTGGGTTAGGGCAGAGGGACCCCTCCACCCCTGCCAGCCCCACTTCCACTGTCTTGATCTCATCTTCAGCCCCTGCCCTCTTCTGCCAGACAGCTCTGCCCAACACGTTATTTATGTGCAAATTGACATTTTAAAAGCCAGCAGCTTAGGCCTTGTTTACCTGCCAAAATTATCTGCTTCCATCTCTGTATTCCCAAACCCTAACCACGGTCCTGGGTTGACCCCATATCTGGCCTCTCAGTGACCCTGACCCTGGCCATTGAGTGATCCTGAGTCTAAACCTCAGACTGAACCTCTATACCCCGACTTCCCCCTGCATTCCCCTTTCTCTGAGGGGCTGCTGACTTTGATTTCTACCAATACCACAGGACACTGAGGATCCACAGCTCACCTTGAATGCCTTCCAGCAAATGGGGTACACCTAGATCCAGTGAATTAGAATCTGGGTGAAGGAGCCATAGGAAATCATTCATTCAAAATGCTAAAGGTGAGTCTGATACAGCCCAGCCCACTGGGGACACCCAGGAAAAAGCCAAAGGTCTGAGCACCCACAAGAGGGATGCCTGGGGATATGGGCCCTATCTACAGAGCCTGAGGATCTGGGGGCTGAGAGGAGGATCCCCCAAAGGAAGAAAGGGATTTCTTATTCCCTTTCCTCTTTCTGCTCCCTAACTGGAAACGAAACGAATGTTCAGAGTTCTCTGTGCTGGTGCCACAGTCAGTTAGGGCTGTGTGTGTGTGTGGTGGGGGGGCACATGGGGTCCCGTGGAAACAGGAAGGACAGAGGGGGAGGGGTCTTGTTGGAATGGTTGAGAGAAGGAGGTGGGCACTCTGCTCTGCCCCCAGCCCCAGGCCTGGGAGCCAGGGTGGCAGGCCCCATCCTCTCCGTAGCATCCCTGCCTGACCCCCAAAGTTCTCAGGGGAGGCCCCTGCAGCTGACTAGTGGTTTGCTCACACCCACGAGGACGTGTTTTTGGGTGCTCCCATGCACACACGTGTGCATGCGCACACACATACACATACATGCAGAGCTTTGTGTTGGGATGACTGCATGTACTTGTTAGCATGAGGCCGCCCTCAGGGAGGACAGGCCACTGTCAGGCCACATCCCAGAGCCCAGCCCCCAGGGAGAGGCCATGGTAGCATGCCCTGGGCCATGATTCTAGGGGTGAGGTAGGGTAGCCAGGTACCTCAGCCCTGACTGATGGGTATGGGGATCCCCCATTCACCTCTATAGGCTGAAGAACAGGCCCTGGAGCTCATGACCAGCCTTGTCCACCTGGCCAGCCTCATGGACATGAGCAGCAGTGTGGCATTTTCAGCACATGCAGGGGTGCTCTGGGACTCTCCCTCCTGCTCCTGGCAGGCCAGCTGCCAGCCCCCAAACCCAAAACACTTCTCAGCCTGGCATGCCAAAGACAGAGAGCTGTGTGTCTTTTGGCTCCTCTGGGGCCCTGCTCACCTTGGCAGCTGGGCTCTGGGCATGTGCAGGCATGTAGGTTGGGTATGCATTTGTATCTGCTTATGTGTGTGGTGGTCAAGGCCAAGACAGACACTCAGGCACACAGATGGTGAGTCCTGGAGGCTGACCCAAAAGCTTTCCTGCCCGTGGACTGGGACTGGAGGTGGCGAGGCCTGGGAAATCCCTGTGGACAGAGTCCAGGAGTTCCCAAGGCGGCTGTGGGACCTGCTGGGAGAGTGATCCAGTCCCTTTCTGACCTCCGCACACCCTATGGAGAGTCTGGACTCCTGAGCTGTGGGGAGACTGGCCTAGGAAGCCTTCCGGAAGCTGTAAGCCCCCCTCTCCCCACACCAAGTATCAGGTGTGGGAGGAGGACCTCGCCACCTTGTGGGCACACGTGGTACTCTTCAGTCAGCCCTGAGCTAACCAGGGGCGAGCCCGCTGAGGGAGTGGCATGACCCACCTGGCTGAGCTCCCCTCCTCCCGGAAAGGAGGTCAGGTGAAGCCATGCAGCCAAGAGCTCCTATGAAGAAGGGGCAGTCCAGGTTGGCCTGCACCCGCCTGTGAGGGGCCGAGCCTGATGCTACTTGATACAGTGAAGGCACTTAGAACACTTTAGAGCAGGGGTTCTTAACCTTCCGAATGCCGCCACCCTTTCATACAGTCCCTCATGTTGTGGTGACCCCCCCAACCATAACATTATTTTCTTTGCTACTTCATAACTGTTAAATTTGCTACTGTTATGAATTGGGTGACCCCTGTGAAAGGGTCGTTGCACCCCCAAAGGGGTTGTGACCCCCAAGTTGAGAAGAGCTGCTTTAGAGGAAGGTTCGCAGGAAGGAATCTGCACTCTCCTGAGGCCTGGGGAGGAAAGAGACCCTGTCCCAGAGCCCACAGTGCCCTCAGAGGGAAAGGGGGCTGACTGCACCTGCTTCAGGCATTTGCCCCGGCCCAGGGACTGCATGACACCCACCTGGCCCCAGGTCAGTGGCTGAGCAGGGAGGGTGTTCACCTCGAGTCAGCAGTCGGGAGACCTTCTGAACCTTGTGGTGGTGAGGCTCCACTGGGCCTCCCAATGACCAGGCTATTAGAAAGGGACTACCTACTAGCAGGTCCATACCTGCTGATGCTGGCCTTACTGAAGGTCCTTACTGCAATGCTGGGCACTGCACTAACAAATAGTAGGCCATTTAAAACTCGCACTGATCCTTTGAGGTAGGGGGTCATTCTAATCCAGTTTTCAGAGAATGTAAGAGCACAAAACAAGGGAGCAGCTTAACCTGCAGTTACCAAGTATGAAGTGACAGAAGACTGGAATCCAGGTAATTGGCACTGGTGAGGTGTGAGCTGCTAACTCTCCCATCATCAGGACATGGCCAGCTTCGGCCCTGCAAGGTCAGTCGTCCAACATCCTGAGCGTGCACTGTTCTGTCAAAGGCACGGCCTCGGTGCGCCCTCTGCTGGGCACAGGGAGCAGCACTGTTTGTTCTGCACAAGCCTGGTACCTTATTCCAGGCGCTGGGTTTTCTTCCTCCCAGAAACGTGGGCCAGCCGTGAGCACCAGCACTGTGGAGCTCAGTCCCAGAGTATGATCGGCTCAGTCACACCGAGACTCCTCTAGTTTTGTCTTGTGGTGTGGCCCGTTTGGGCGCCTACCCTCAGCCCACGGAACCACACACCAGTCAGCTGGGCTTTACCGGGTATTGCTCCCAGTGACTTGGTATTCCATTCAGAGCAAGGGAAGACCAGAGAGCGGACCCATCCACAGAAGGGAGGGCCGTGGGATGACCCTGCAGGATGGGACCCTTTGAACTGACCAAGGGTGAGGACAGGGGAGTATAAGCTGGGCCCAAAGCCCGAAGAAGCGGCGTTCGAAGGGCGTCCACTTTAGCCAGCTTTGGAGATGAGCTTGCTGCTGGGGCAGCCAGCCCCAGCACAATGCCCAGGAAACAAGAGGAGCACCCTCCCTCACTGCCATCGGGTAGATTCCAGCTCACAGGGCCCCTCTAGGACAGGGCAGAAGTGTTCTTGTGTGTTTGAGACTGTAACTCTTGAAAGTAGAAAGCCTCATCTTTCCCTGTCGAGTGGCCAGTGGTTTCAAAGCGACCTGTCGTTAGCCGCCAGTGTGGGACCCACGACGGCACCAGGTGTCCTGTGTTGTTGTCAGGTGCCCCGAGTCAGTCCCGATGCACAACAGAACGACCTAGTGCCCAGGCCTGTGCCACCCTCACAATGGTTCTCCCTGTGCTGGAGCCCAGGGCGCCTAGGTTCGGTTGAACTCGGCCCATCGACGCAGGAAGTCAGTCAGCAGCTAGGCCTTAGCCAGAGGAGAAAGCAGGTGTTACTATTTACGGCACAGGATACTCCACAGAGATCCTTTATTCTCATCTGCCCTGGGCATGTACACAGACCCTCGGGCTGGTAGGTTCTGGAGGAAGAAGGCATCAGGATGGAACATCAAGTTCAAGCGGCATCGGCATGGCAGGCCCTTGTGCTGTTCCCTTCCCCTCTAGGCCACCTGTGACTCTACCTGAGCCCTCCTCTGCCCTTGGGCTGGTCATGGTAGGACAGTAAGCTCCTCTCGGCCACCCTCCAGCTTCTTTCCCTGCCCTTCCAGTGCCTAAATGTCCGTTCTCCGGGATAGAGAACACCGCTACCCATAACTTCTCTAGCCCAAGCCTCCCACATCACCCAGGGTGCCCAGCACAGACGGTGGAGAACTGGGAAGGCAGTGCCTAGCTGCATAAGGCAGGGCAGGGCGGGCAATGCCGTTGTGGCAGGCTGTGGGGCTGTGGGGGAGTCATAGGACTTCTAGGGCATGCCTGAAAGTGAGGCAGGAAGGCCAGGGAGCCAAGGCCGGGCTCAGTCATCGTAGAAGTCAATGTGGGTGCCGGACAGAAACGCGTCCTTCTGCAGCAAGCTCAGCAGTTTCTGGGCCGACATGGCACAGTCCACCAGCTCCCCCTTTGTCTTTAACGTCTGCAGCTTTTTTCGTACCTCTGGGTCCACAGAGGTCTCCCGGGCTACCCGCTGCATGTCTGTGTCCAGGGGGCCTAGGGGACAAAGAGCAGAAGGTGGGGGATGGGGTGGGCATGACAAAGGAGTAGGTTAAGTCAGGTCACTCTGGAGTTCCAGGCTCAAATTCCAATGCCCACTGAGCACTCTCCCTCCAAACCACCAGGGCTGGAGCGAAACCTCAGTACCTCTACTTCAAAGTACTTTCCGGCCAGGTGCAAAGCCACCATCATTTCCTCCCTCCTTCCCCAAGTGTCCCAGCAGCCAGGTATTTATCACGTAGGACCATTCCAGATCCATATGCCTTGACTGTCAGAAACCAAGTCAAACTCACCGCCATAGCGTTAAAACCAACTCATATCAACCCTGTAACAGGGAGGAACTGCCTCATATGTTTCTGAGACTGTGTATGGGAGTAGAAAGCCCTGCCTGGTGGTTTCGAACTGCTGACTTTGTAGATTGCAGCCCAAACTCATAACCACTCTGCCACCAGACAGTCTTTTTGATAGTCAAGTGGTCCTTTTTTAACAGTCCACGTTGATTGCGAAAGGTTCCGATGGGTGCTCACCACCGCTTTCCTGCTGCTTCGACTCCTACCATACCCCTCTGCCCAAGGCAGCTTGCTAAAACCGCCCTGAAATCATGCCTGCCCTACCTCATTCAAAAGCCTTCTGTAGCTCCCCAGTACCTTGGTCTAGAAACTCAGTCTCAATATCCATATCCGTCTGAGCACACCTGGCTCCGAGCCCCAGGTGACCTGTCATGCTCTCCTCTCTGCATTTATTAGAGTGCCTGCTACCTGCTGGCATCACAGTCAAGGTCTAGTCGACCTACCTCCAATAAAGCCAGCCACTCCAACCGAAGGGAAGTGTCCCCTCCCTGGACTCTGATGAGGACATTTTGTTCTTCACCCAGGAGTCTCAGCACACTCAGTCTCAGGGACAGGCTGTCCAGAGTTGGAAGGAGAGCACCCTTCCTGATCTTCAAATGCTTTCTGCCTACCATGCATCCTTGGCAAGAGGGGACATGCTATCTTTCTGGATAACCCATTCCATTGGAGGCACTTGTTTAAGCATTCTTCCCAATACTGAATTAAAAACGAGACGGGCCTCAGCCTTCAAACAGGCCTTGGGGCCTCTCATTCATTCTGTTATTGTTTGAGGGAGGCTTGGCTGAGCTCAGTGTGGGGGGGACAGGACTGGAAAACCCTGGTGGTGTGTAGTGGTTACGAGTTAGGAGGCTAACTGCAAGGTCAGCAATTCACAACCACCAGCGGCTTCGAGGGAGAAAGACAAAGTTTTCTACTCCCATAAAGAGTCACAACTCAGCAACCCACAGCTCTCCCCTGTCCTACAGGGTCACCACGAGGCACACTGGACTGGATGACAGTGAGGCTTTCAAGCTCTCTAATTCCTTGGGTTCCTTGCTCCATCCTCCAATCCAAGTAAGTAGCCACCTCCTGTAACTAACTATCACTCCCTACAGGCCTGCTTGAACTTCCTTGGAGTCTGGTTTTACCAAGTGTGATGGGTCAGTCTCCCTGGGAGTCCCGTTCTGCTGAGGACAGACTAGGCTCCTTGCCCAGTACTCAGAGGGGCCCAGCAGGTTCTGGGGCAGGATGGCAGTATGCCCAACCCACCTGGGGCATAGTTCAGCACCCTCACACTAGGTTCCTCTGCTGCCAGGACTTTGCACATCATCTCCCGGGCGGCCTTCCCTGCACAGTACAGTGCCCAGCCCTTGAAGGGCTGCAGGGCACACAGAGAGGAGATGTTGACCACAGTCCTGCTGAGGCCAGGACTCTCGGGAAAGGCCTTCAGGAGGCTGGAGGTCAGGCAGAGCATAGAAGTCAAGTTCAAAGCCCAGTAGCCATTCATCTCAGTTGGGTCAGCCAGGTCCACAAAGCTTTTGGAAACATCCCCAAGAGTGCCTGTGGGGGAAAAACAAACAAACAAACAAAAACAGGCCTTAGATACATCATCCGCCCTGAAATCTGAACCAACCAGCATCTTACAGGAAAGAGAACTGCCCCCACAGGCTTTCCAAGACTTAAAAAAAATAGTTTTATTGGGGGTTCATACAACTCTTATCACAATCCATACATACATCCACTGTCTCAAGCACATTTGTATATATTTGTTGCCATCATCATTCTCAAAACATTTTCTTACTACTTAAGCCCTTAGTATCAGCTCATTTTTTTCCCCTCCCTCCCTCATGAAACTTTGATAATTTATAAATTATTATTCTTCTTCCATGTCTTGCACTGTCTGATGTCTCCCTTTACCCCTTATCTGTTGTCCATCCCCCTGGGAGGGGGTTATAGGTAGGTCATTGTGATCGGTTCTCCCTTTCCCCCGCCACCTTCCTCTTCCCCTCCTTGTATGGTTACTCTCAATATCGGTCCCTAGGAGTTTATCTGCCCTGTATTCCCAGCTCTTATCTGTACCCATGTACATGCTCTGGTCTGGCCAGATTTGTAAGGTAGAATTAGGGTCATGATAGTAGTGGTGAGGAAGCATTAAAGAACCAGAGGAAAGGTGTATGTTTCATTGGTGCTACACTGCACACTGACTGGCCTGTCTATTCCCCGAGACCCTTCTGTAAGGGGATGTCCAATTGCCTACAGATAAGCTTTGGGCCTCCACTCTGTATTACCCCTCCCCCCCCCCCCGCATTCACATTGACATGATTTTTTGTTTTGCGTCTTTGATACCTGATCTCATTGGTACCTCATGAGCACACAGGCTTGGTGTGCTTCTTCCATGTGGGCTTTGTTGCTTCTCAGCTAGATGGCCGCTTGTTTATCTTCAAGCCTTTAAGGCTATCCTTCGATAGCCTAGTACCATCAGCTTTCTTCACCACATTTGCTTATGCACCCGCTTTGTCTTCTGCAATCTTGTCCGGAAGGTAAGCATCTCAGAATGCCGGGTTATTAGAACAAAGTGTTCTTGTGTTGAGGGAGTACTTGAGTAGAGGCCCAATGTCCAACAGCTTCCTTAATACTAAACCTACAAATATATTTACATAGATCTATTTCCCATCATCATATATAAATATATTTACATATGTACATGCCTGTATTTAGATCTCTGTCAATGCCCTTTGCGTCCTAGTTCTTTCCTCTATTTCATTTAACTCTCCTCTTGCCCCACTATCATGTTCAGGCTTCATCAGGGTTTCAGTAATTCCTCTCAGTTACATTGCCCCAAGGCTGTGATCTTTGCCCCAGGCGACTGCCTTTTTCTCCTGACCAGCAGCTCCTGGGTTCCAAATGCCAACCTTTTGGTTAGCTGCTAAGGGCTGAGCACCTGGGCCACGAAGGCTCCTCTGACGACTCCTTCTCCAGATCTGCGGACAGACGCCCCCCAGGTTGGCCACAGCTCTAGAAATGCCTGGGATTTTCTTCGGCGTGGAGACTCCGTGTCCAGACCAACGTCACCGCCAGAGGGCGCTCCACTGGGCGGTGGGAGGTAGGACGACGGTGGGACGCGGAGGTGGCGCCCGACGCTCTCCCCGCACACCGCGCCCACGCTGGGCCCCCAAGCAGGTAGGGCCGTAGGCACCTTCTCTGACTTCCTCACTAGCCTCCTACGTTGCTAAGCTGCGAGGAAGGAGTTCAGAGGCGCGAGGGAGACCGGATCAGACAGGGATAAAAAACCGTAGAACTATCCCAATTGCCGCCCCCTCCCTCCGCACGTTCACTATCCGGTCGCCTCACCTGCGTTGTTGATAAGCAGCAGCCGCTGCAGCCCCTCGGGCCTGGGGAGCTCGCGCAGGGCGGAGAGCAGCTGCTGCAAGCCGGCCTCGGTGCCCAGGTCGGCGGGCGCCCGTATCACGCGCAGGCCAGGCCGCGCGGCGCCCAGCTCGGCCTCCAGCTGCCGGAGCGCCTCATCGTCGCGGGCGCTTAGCACCAGCACGGAGCCCGGCGACAGCAGCGCGGCTAAGAGTGGAGCCAGCACGCGGCCGAAGCCGCGGGAGGCCCCGGTCAGCACGCACACGGCGCGTCCCAGGCCGCCCTCCATGCCCAGCGCCTCCTCGGAACCCAGCCGCGAGCAAAGTCCGCGCGGGGGCGGGGCGGGGGTGGGGCGGGGCGTCCGCGGAGGTCGGAGCCGCCATTGGAGCGACCGGAGGCCCCGCCCAGCGAGGACCTGGGACGGGAACCTAAGAGGCGCAGACAGGGAACGGAGGCGCAATCTCCAGTGGGATCTGTCGAGGAGCTAAACCGACGGAAAGACAGCGAGCGCGGCATCCACGCGAATCCCAGTCCAGTTCTGAGCGCGGCCTTGACTTTCGGCCATCAGGCCCGATCGCTTAACTCACAACTAGGACGCTAATTAAATCCGTAAATGAAACCTTTTGGGACTTGCCCTCAGCGGCGGTAGGGGTGGGGGTAGGTACCCACAAGTCGTTCTCCAAATGACGCAAAAATTAGGGAGTCCCTAAATTTCTGCATTCCCCATGATTCTGTCCTTTTCGCTCATTCTGCACTCTCCCTTCGAAGGGGTTTCATCCATTCCGAAACCACCACAGCCAAAGGCAAATTTATACATATCCAATTGTTTATGAAATTGTTCAGATAAGCACACTTTCAGTCATTTCTCTCTCTCTCTCTTTTTTTACATTTTATTAGGGACTCATACAACTTTTATCACAATCCATACATATACATACATCAATTGTATAAAGCACATCCGTACATTCTTTGCCCTAATCATTTTCAAAGCATTTGCTCTCCACTTAAGCCCTTTGCATCAGGTCCTCTTTTTCCCCCTCCCTCCCCACCCCCCCCTCCCTCATGAGCCTTTGATAATTTATAGATTGTTATTTTGTCATATCTTGCCCTATCCGGAGTCTCCCTTCCCCCGCTTCTCTGCCGTCCATCTCCCAGGGAGGAGGTCACATGTGGATCCTTGTAATCAGTTCCCCCTTTCCAACCCACTCACCCTCCACTCTCCTAGCATCGCCCCTGACACCCCTGGTCCTGAAGGTATCGTCCACCCTGGATTCCCTGTGCCTCCAGCTTCCATATGCACCAGTGTACAACCTCTGCCCATCCAGTCCTGCAAGGTAGAATTTGGATCATGGTAGTTAGCGGGAGGACACTTTCAGTCATTTCTGCTGGCTTTCCATACCTATCAAAGCTGCACCCAACACCTGCTGGCCTTAGATAAGATTTACAAAGATAGGAAATACAAACCAAAACTTCAAGGTGGGTAGGTAAAGTTGTAAGCACCCCAGGATAGCGCTGTCCTTCGGGCTTTGTGACCAGAGACTCTGCACCTTGCTGCAGGAGATGTGACGCGTCAGCTTCTCCCTCCAGGCCCCAGGGTTTCCATGCTCACTTTTCCTTCTGGTGGTTCCAAGCTCTAGTGGCTGCAGCAAGATCTCCTGCTGTGGGGAAATGTCCCCTTCCTCGAAGCTGTCCAGGTGCAGGCCCTGATAACTAGCTTGTTGTGCACTGTTGCAGTCTGTCTCTTGGTCGTGTGTTTTGTGTTGTTTTTCTTTTTTTAAGCAACCCCAAATTTTCCTGTGTTTGCCTTTCTGGCCTATCCCTTCCTGCCTTCTGAGCTGTGTCCCTGAGCAAATGCGATCATTTTGATCTCATAAAGTTGATTGTTGTAAGGCCTATGCCTTAGTACCTCCCTGGGGTAATTGTTCACTTCATAAGTCTATCGTGTGACTGAAAGCTGAGGCTTGGGAGGGGAGTTCAGTTCAGGCTTGAAGGGCATCTAAAGGTTTTTATTGTCTCAATATGATCTACCACAGTGGTTCTCAACCTTCCTAGTGCCTTTAATACCATTCCTGATGTTGTGGTGACCACCCCCCAACCATAAAATTATTTTTGTTGCTATGTCTTAACTGTCATTTTGCTACTGTTATGAAGCAAGTGACTCCGGTGAAAAGGTCATTCGACCCCGCCAGAGGTCTCGACCCACAGGTTGAGAACTGCTGTTCTACCAGTTTCTATTCAGTCAGCCTGGCCTTTTTCATGATTTTGAGTTTGGTGCCGCATTTTGCTCCCACTTGATCCAGGACTGTCTGGTGTGATCCCTTTCACAGCTGACAGCAGTTGTCACAGGGCACCATCAAGTTCTTCTGGTCTCAGGATCATCGAGGCTGAGATTCACAAACCTATTGGTCCTCTGAGCCAATGGCTTCCTTCCGTGTTTGATTTTGTTCACCCTTCTTTGCTCTGGACAGGGAGAAACTAATAGTAGCACCTTAGATGGCTGCTCACAAGCTTTCAAGACTCCAGTTACTACCCACCACAGTAGGATGGAGAGCATTGGCTTTGTGGACTGTTATGCCAATTGACCTTGGTGTCCCCCAGATCCAGCATTTCATTCCCTCAAGGTGTTAGGTTATGGCTAAAGAGTTTTTGAAACTTAAACAGGACACAGAAGATCCTTCCCTGTGAAACTTGACCATCTCCAGAAGAAAGATCGAAAGATACTGACACCAGGAGTTCATCAACATGGGGTCCAGCCAGCTCATCCTGTGGTGAAGTTCAAAGTCCACAAGCCCCATCTACTTATTAACATTTAGTCCTTCACCCTCTAATACAATGTAGCCTATGAATGAGACAAAGAGGTATTATAAAAATAAATATTTTAAGGCAGAAAAAAAGACTAGGAAATTAGAAATATGACAACACAATTGTTTAAAAACTTAATAGTCAGATTAGAAGATAAGACTGAAGACTCTTTCCAGATGGTAGAGCAAAGAGACAAAGTAAGTCCAAAAAATGAGCAAAAATGTCAGTCAGTCCATTCAGAAGATCCAAAATCTGAAAGATCAGAGATCTAGGAAGAGAGAGAGGCCTAGAGAAAGGAGGGGGGGTAGTTGGCCAAAGCCATTGCTGACTTCTCACTGTAAAAGTTCAGAACAACGGAGAGAAAGAACAGAGCTCCTAAGTGCCCAAAGAAAGAGGTAAAAGCAAAAACAAATAGTTCATCTCTTGTGGGGTTTAGAATTTCAGCTGATCCAAAGAATTTGGCCTTTTCTTTTGTTCTGGAAATATAATCCAAAAAGCCTTGGACTCTCCCTAATGGTTTAAATGTCCTTGACTAAGATTCCAGACTTGGCATGTTAGGCCTGAGAGGTGACTCTGGGGTGGGATACTGGCCAAGCCAGGGGGACTTCCCTACCTTAGGATGGTCACCCTCTCATCGCCAAGCTTTGTGATGACCTCCTCATGATGGCCTGGCCAGAGAAACCTCACGATCATCCAGGATATTGACCGGCATCAGGGGCGACAGGCTAGACTTGGCATTAGGAAAAGGGGCCTCCAGTCAGCTCAGAACGCAGTCTCCATGGCCTTCCTGGTGGCTGTGAGACACCGAGGAACGTGGGAGGGTGCCACATTCGGGACACCAGTGCCAACCCAGTGATCCTCAGCTGGGCCTCCAGGAGAGTGGGGGCCCCCTGCAGTCACACTTCAGGAAGTCAGCGTGTTGGACAGTGCCCCCCCCCCCCAGTTCGAGAGCCTGAGAAAGACACCAGCTCTCGTCCCCTCTGCTCTCTCTGCCAGAGGAAGCTTTTCACCCCCCTCAGAACCCATCTCATCGCCCCTGCCTTCGCTGTCCAGTGCTGCCATAACGGAAACACCATGAGCGGTGGCTTTAGCAGACAGGGAGTTATTTTCTCACAGAGGGTTGCTGTTGGGTGCCGTCGAGTCATGGCGACCCGTGTTCAGCACAACAGAACCCTGTTTGGTCCCGTGTCACCCTGACCACTGTTCATGTGTCAATCCCTTCTGTAGAGGGCCTTGCTCTTTTTTGCCGCCCCTCTGCTTCATTCTCCAGGGGCTGGTCTCCCCTGACAACATGTCTAACGTATGTGGGGTGAAGTCTCGCCATCCTTGCCTCTAAGGAGCATTCTGGTGGTTCTTATTCCAAGACAGATTTACTGGTTCTTTTGGAAGTTCATGGTACTTTCGATATACGTTGCCAGCACCATCATTCAAATGCATCACACATTCAAAATCAGAGTTTAGGAGGCTAAAAGTCTGAATTCAGAGCCCTGGCTGTAGGAGAATGTTGCTCTCTCTGTTGGCCGTGTGGGGAGGTTCCTGGCCATTTAGTGGCTTCTTCCTGGTTCTAGGCAATCTCCATGTGGCTTGGCATCTCTTATTTTCTCAGGTCTTGGCTTCTTTCACTTGTTTGTTTGATCTCCTTTATATTTCAGAAGAGATTCTGCCTCATTAACAAAGGAAATCTCAAATAGAATTATAATCTCAGGCACAGAGGTTAGATTTAAAAACAAAACCAAACCTTGTTATTGTGAATTACATGAAGACTCATAGAGCAAATAACCAGTTTTAGTTCAACAATGCATCAGGCCTCCTAAGGTCCCGCCCCCTTCTCCTTGTTGAGCATTGTCTTCCCCTCCCCCCAAGTTAGCACCTGTTTTTTTCATTGTGATGGGGGTGAAAGTGTATATGGAGTAATTTGGTTTTCCAGTCAACAATCCACACACGTTTTTGTTTTGTGACATTGCTTGCAATCCTACAAGGTCACATAACTCTTTCCATCCTAGGTGTTCTAGTCTCACCTAAGTCTGCTTGCAGTCAGGTTTACAACGCCTCCTTTTCACACTCACTGAACACCGTGTGTGTGTCGGCCACCACATTCAGCACCAGGTACTCGGTATCATGAAATGCGCCAAGACTGGATTTAGAAAGCCAAAGGGGAGGAACAAAGTCAGCCGATCTCAAGCAGAAAGAACCAAGAAAAAAAACGTCGTCTTGGATTTCAATATTGAAGAATTCCATGGGAACAATATTGAGCATTGCAGGAAACATAAAAATAATGGAAGAAATACACAGACTCACTGTATCAAAATCAACCCACCAACATCCAACTATTTCAAGAGACAGCAGAATGGTCAAGAGCCAGTGGAGCTAAGGGAAGAAATACCAGCTTTTACACCAAAAGGCATTCATGCCAAAGAGGCTGCAGGAATTGATGGCATTCCAACTGAAATGTTTCAACAAGCTGATGAGGCACTGGAAGAACTCACTAGTCTATGCCAGGAAATGTGGAAGGCAGCTACCTGGCCAAGTGACTGGAAGAGATCCACATTTGTACCCATTGCAAAGAAAAATGACCTAGCAGAAGATGCAAATTATAGAACAGTATCACTGACAGTGCATGCAAGTAAAATTTTGCTACCATGGACTGCAGCAGGGAGCTGCCAGAGGTTCAGACTGGATTAAGATATGGAACAAAGGATATCATTGCTGATGTCAGATGGACCTTAGTCGAAACCAGAGAACACTACAAAGAGGTTTGCTTGTGTTTTTTATTGGCTATACAAAGGAATTCTGTGTGGATTAAAAACTCTGTCATTTCAAGTTTCTCGAGATTTTTGGTAACATTATGAAGAATAGGAATTCTAGAAAACTTACTTGTGTGTGTTCAAAACTCGGACATGGCCCAAGAGACAGTCGTTAGAACAAGGAGACTGCATGGTTTCAACTGAGGGAAGGTTTGCACCAGGGTTCCATCCTTTCGCCATACTTATTTTATCCTGTCTGCTGAGCAAGTAATGTGAGAAGACTGAGGCATCGGGATTGGAGAAAAACACATGCATAACCTCTGCTATGCAGACGACACACCTTATTTTCTAAGTGAAGAGGATTTGAAGCACTTACTGATGAAGGTCAGAGACTCCGGCCTCCAGTATGAATTACAATTTCGTGAAAAGAAAACAAAAGTCTTCACAATTGGACTAATAGCTGGAGAGAAGATTGAAATTGTCATGGCTTTCATGTTATCGGAATCCACAGCCATGCCCATGGAAGCAGACGATTGGTCAGAGCTGTTCCACAAGACTTCTGACAAGTGACGCGTCACTTTGAGAACTAAGTTGCACCTGGTCCAGCCTCATATACGAATGTGGAGCCTGGACAATGAATGAGGAAGACCAGGAACAAATCGATGCGTTTAAATGTGGCGTTTGTGAAGAACGTGGAAATTACCATGGACTGCCAGAACTCACAAATCTGCCCTGGAGGAAGGACCGCCAGGATGTTCCCTGGAAGGAAGAGCGGCGATCCTTTGTCTCCAGCACGTTGGGCATGCTACCAGGAGAGACTAGTCCCTGGAGAAGGATACCGTGCTTTGTAAAACGGAGCCAGAGGAATGCCCTCAGTGAGACGGATGGACATACCGCTACTAGTTCTAACCGCGCGCTCGAGCCTAACAATTGGAAGGCTGGTGCAGGACCCGGCAGGGTTTCAGTCTCTTGTACATGGAGTCGCTACGAGTTACACTGCAGCGAACCACCTTCTGGGGGCACAGAATGAAAGTGATACCAGTCTCCTTTGACCAGGGATTCTCTGATGGTAATAGCTGGTGCTATCTGCGCCCAATCTTCAGGGATCACCTAACAGAGCAGGCACACCCAGCGAAGCCAGCGGCACACATACTGCCAGGTATAGCTAGCGGCCAGCCTGTGGCTTGAAGGTCGGAGCTGCACCCCAGAGCGGCACCCCATGCTGGGTTAAGCGGAATCCCCGGCGCCGCCACCAGGTGGCGCCAAAGCGCAGCCAGCCGGGCCGGCTTGGCTCCTGCAGCCCCAGCCTGGATGGAGATCCGAAGGCAGCGGTTCTCCTCCTTCCTAATGCCGCACCCTTTAATACAGTTCATATTGTGGTGACCCCCAACCATAACATTATTTCCGTTGCTACTTCATCACTGTCATTTTGCTACTGTTATGAATCGTCATGTAAATAGCTGATATGCAGGATGTATTTTCATTGTTACAAATTGAACATAATTAAACACCATTAAAGCATAGTGATTCATCACAAAACAATATGTCATTATAGATTGTGAAATATTTATATGTCTTCCGATGGTCTTAGGCGACCCCTGTGAAAGGGTCGTTCATCCCCAAAGAGGTCGCGACCCACAGGCTGAGAACCGCTGGCCTAAGGAGAGGCCCTGTGCCGTGTGGGTCCCTGGGAATGGCCGCTGCCCTCTGCACACTGGACTTGAGGCTTTTTTGGAAGGCGTGTAAGAACCGCCTAATTAGGGATGTGAAGTCCAAAAATAGAGACTGCTTTCCCCTAGGAGAACAAGAGTCAGCTTCCGGCAGTCAAGGGAGGTCCCAAGATTGTCCAAGGACTAAAGGACTGAGGCAGCCACCAGAACACCTCAGGTCCCAGAGGTGCTTCAAAGAGCACGTGAAGGTTTCTCTTCGCCAAGGAGGGACGCCAACATAGCTGTGGGTGGGCTGGCAGGCGGGCATGGCCTCGAAATCCAGGTTAATAGAGCATGCGCCCCGAACTGGGAAACATGGAGGAAACCGACAGGAAACCGATGACTAATGACAATATAGTCTGTGGGTGGCAGGTGGCTGACACCTGGGAGGAGATGGCACATCCCACGGAAGACAAGGTGGACAGGAGGCACCCACGGAGCATTCCTCTGGAATGCTATAAAAAATGCACCATTTTTTAGGAGAGAGTTGGTGAGGGGGGAACTCTAACTGACTGGGGGAACTCCTGAAAATTTTGAATTGACAGAGTTTCCACGGAAGTAAATGAATCATATTGTGTGGGGGGTTGTTTGGCTTTGTTTTTGCTAATTGGAATAATGGATGCTCAGGATAAGGGTGAAGTTGTAGAGCTGAAAAGCAAAGTCACGGTTTTTACTGACTCTCACTTCATAGCCTATGAAATGCATTTTTTCTAACAATACTCATAAAAATGGATTGTCCATAAGAAACCTGGACAAATTGCCCAAAGGAGAAATTCCATCAAGTATCTTCCCAGTCACATTGTAACCAAACTAAAAACTAAAAACACAGGTGTCAAAACAAAATAACAAGAAGACCTAAGCAATGGAGAATTGTAAAAAGGAAAAAGACTTCACTCCAATAGCACTGGGACCATAGAGAAGTCAAGATCACAACGTCAGTTTCCTTAGAGATGTTCGCAGAGATGGGTATGGACAGAAAGACTAGGAAGTCACCATTGAGTTCGGGCATTGATTAATGAATGAGGGCCTGCAGGAGAGCTCTATGGGGCGGGGGAGAGGGGTGGTGGAGGGAGGAGCTTGCGGAAGACAACAACGTGTCCTTGAGGGGTTTTGTAGGGCTATTAACTTAGGCAAGAATTGTTTTGCTGCTTGGGGCAAGGTTTCTGGTTCCGGCCATGCTGTGGTTTTACAAGGTCTTTCCTGAGTCCTCTTGTCAGTGTGTGCACACACAGTGTTGGGTCAAGGTGCAGGAGTCTGTAGCAAGGGGGGCTGGGATACTTAGCATAACCAGGTGGGCATGTGTACAACTCCTTTATTCTTAGTTGGACCCCTGGGTTGGTGCTGGAACTGTCATTTGAGATTACTTAATGGTCACAAGTGTCTGTGCTGTGAATGTTTCTTAAACCAGTTGAACCGGGTTTTCAGGAGGAAGCAGCTTTAGCTCTGAGGGACAGCTGTGGTATCGACTTTATTTCACAGTGCCACGTTGTTCGTTCTGGTCCGGTTAGCGACTGTCAGGCTCCCCTCAAGCCCTTCTTTCAGCAACCCGTGTTTCTCCACACAGTGCTGCTTTCTTGGTTAGGTTTTGCAGCCCTTGTTCTCAGCATCTGTCTCAGCCACGTACCATCTCTAACAGAGCAACAAATGAGTAAGAAAACACAACCTATTAAATCTAAGCCCTACAGACGAAGCTGTGTTTCCAAGTATGGCTTCAGTTTTAAGTACTTTGTTAGCTGAAAGAGAGGATAAACAAAACAAGCAACAAAAAAGAAAGAGAGGATAATAAATATCCAACTTTAAATTTTGGAAAACAAGAACGTTCTAAAGAAGGGAGGAACAAAAAAAATAAATAAAAATTAAAAAAATTAAAAAAAAAATTAAAAAAAAGAAGGGAGGAACACAAGAAGTATGGAAATAAAACTAAGTCTTAAAAGGTCTGAGTTATGTTTAAAAACTAAAACTAAAAACTAATAGACAAACAGCTAAGAGAAAACACATAATGCAAACCCATATTTTTTTGTCTTTCAAAAAACCATGTGGCAGCCCAAGACTGTTCCTAACCTGTTGGGAGTCCCCCTGAGGCATGGAACGATGAGGAGCGCTTCCGCTTGGGTTAGCACTCACTCCTGCTAGCTTTAAAGGTATTCCTTAAAATCCCAGGGGCTACTTTAGAGCCACCTTGAAGGAGGGAAAGGGAACCTTTCCCCACAATATTGGGAATGAGAAATTGACCAGCAAAACGACTTAAGCAAGCTGGGTCAATAATACCCAGAAACTGGCTGGCGAAACAACTCCAAAGAAGCGTGTGTGTGTATGAGGGGTGTGCATGCTAAAAAAGACACTCACACACACACACACACACACACACACACACACAGCCCAGAGGCAGCAGGCTCATATCTCTCTCCTGATCTGCCTGCTTGAATCTGTCAAATGTGCTAAAACTTTCCTGTGCTTTGCTGAGCCTCCGTATTTTCACCTTTAATAAGATTCCATGTGCTATGTTGCATGCTGTCTCTTAGCTGGATTCTTAGTCCCAAGAAACCAAGAACCGGGGATTAAAACCAGCCTGAGAAGAACCATAACATCTTTAGCGCCATGACTCCCATAGCTTCTCTTGTGGACTGTTAAGAAAGTTCTGGCCACGCTAGGCTAGAGGACGTACACAAAAACTCTTTGTTGTTGTTGTTGCTATGCCAGCTCGAACTTTGGACCTGCTGTTCTCCTTAACCTCTTTTCTCTTGCCTCCTTTCTTCTGAGCAAGCCCAAATGTGCTCAGCATCCTGGAGCACGGGGCACTACCCACTGGCCCCAAGTAGGGGTGGGGGGCGGGGTGCCTGCCGTGTGCTGTCCATGGTGCTAGGCCGAGGCTGCCAACTGGAAGGCCCGCTAGGCTGGATGCAGGACCCTCTCCGAAAGGAGCACCTAGGGGTCGGGATAGAAGGAGGAGCTGCTCAGTCTGGGAAATTGAGGGGCGGGTGTCTTGGTTCACATCAGATACTCTGTCCATGCCTCAAGTACATGAGCTGGTGCTGCAGGGTGTCGCAGGCAGATAGGCTTCTGGTTCCCAGCCCACCTGTGCAGCCTTGAGTTCACAGAGCCTCACAGGCGCCCCCATCCAGCTGAGCAGCCCGACCGGTGGCCTGTAAGGATGACAGCTGCCACTTACCTACTCTAGAGGGATCCAGGCCAGGCGGAGATGGCAGCTGAGGGTGCGTCTAGGGAGCGACTCAGTACTGGACAGTGGCCCATCCTCCTGCAGAGCCTGCCACCTACGAAGGCCCCACACAGAGATTCTGTCCACAGTTCATCCCTCTGAATCTGCCCTTTGGTGTGGAGGGTCACACACTTACATTTTCCCTTAGTGTCATGAGGGGCTACCATTGCTGAATCCCACTGAGACAAGGACCCTGCTTGGCTTGAGCCCCGGGTGCCCTGCGCTCCAGACCCTCTCCCACGGGGAAAGGTAGAACGTTCCAGAGCAGTCTGACCCTTTGCCCATGGAAGGCATAGGCAGAAGCAGGCGGCATACTCAGTGGGGCTCATGGCTGTGCCAGGGATAGATCCCAACTGGGAATGGAGCACCCCCACAAAGAAGTGCTTCAGACACCACATACTTCTAAGCTTAACAGCAGGATTAGGCCTGCCAATTACACAAAACTGACCAAGGCATACAAGAGTGCCCCACTGCCTTTGGGGAGCATTGAAAGGAGACCTTGTTGAAACCTAGCAACCTAGACCCCATAGCAACCTAGACCCCATCTCATCTAAGAGAGAATTGGTCCTGAAGGACTGATTCCTGGATGGCTCCTGAGAATTAGGAGGAAACTGCAAAAGTTAAGGGTCATCCCAGGAATGCCCTGGTGATATATTTCCTTGACCTCCTCAGTCTTTTATAACGAGCTCTGGAGGTGCAGTGGCCTCAATGGGGGGCTGGAAGCAGTCAAGCCAGCAGCTTGAAACCACCAGCCACTCAGGGCAAGAAAGATAAGGCTTTCTCCTAATTGAAGGATAATTTATTCTTGTGAGGTGACCTTGATTGATACTTGCCCTCATGAAGTTGATCACAGAAGATATGTGAGCTGTAGCAAAGTGTGGTGAAGAAATCAGATGGTGCCTGGCTATTAGAAAGAAGAGTGTGTGGGGCCTTAAAGGCTTATCTTTAACAAGCAGCCATCTGAAGGATGTGCCAGCTAAGTCCACCTGGAAGAAGCACACCAGCCTGTGTGATTCAAGGATTTTGAATGGTAAAACCCAAGATCAGAAGAGGGGATTGTATTCAAACTTAAGTTCTGAATACCTAGTTCAGAGAAGGTTAAAGATGACAGGGAAAGCCCCCAACCCATTTTCAGAGTCTCCATGTGGATTAAGCCACCATTGAACGGTCTCAGACCACTGGACAGGGATGTGAGCAGTCCTGCCTGCAGACAGGGTGAATTGGAGAGTAGATTACTGTAGGCAGTTTGGTTTAAATTTAACATCTTACCATTTGGTTTACCTTTTCACCAATTTTTAACTTGTCCTAGTTTTTAGTCCTTTTTGCTTTCCTTCGGAATTATATTTTTTCTGTTTTATTTTATTGATATTGCTGTTTTTTTCTTCCTCTTTTTGTATGATTTTCTTTATATAAAACCCAGGATAGGGAAACCTATAGAGACAGCCACTAGATCAGTAGTGTCTTGGGGTTATGACAAGGAAGACTGGGGGTTAGGAAATGCTAACAACGATGGATGTAAGAATGAAAAAAGATCCAACGTTGATTGTGGTCGTAATGATTGCACAACTCTTTTTGGTGTGTTTGGACCATTGATTTGTATGCTATGCAAATTAAATGTCAATAAAGTCATTAAAAAACAACCATTTTAAAGTGTAAAGAGAGAAGCGAGAGAGAGAAATGAGGCTTTCTTCTCTAGCAAAGACTTACAGCCGGGCAACCCACGGGCAGTTCTACTTCGTCCTCAGGGACTGCTATGAAGCAGAGAGGACATGATGCAGTGAGCAGTCTCTGAGACTCCAGAGAGGAAGAGACACTCCCAGCTAGAGGGAAAAGGAAGCCCAAAGACCGGCTCAGACGGCAGCAGGTATACAGCGAGGTGGCCCACCCCGTGGCCAGCCTCTTTGAGCCCACACTGGGAACGGTCATGCTTCTGGGAACCCAGGCCCTGGAGGACAGGCTGCTCCAGTGAGAGGAGGCACCTACCATTCCACGCTCCAGTCACTAAAGGCTCGGCCACCAGCAGAGGGACTTCCCTGAGGGAGAGTCCCTGTTGGGCCAGGGGCTCAGGCCTTGGCCTTGAGCTGAAGAGTCCCTAACCTTTGGCTAGCTGCCCATGGAAGTGTCATTAGGGAAGGGATAAAACCAAGGGCAGCCCAGGATGTGGCAGGCGGGATGTTTAATTTTAGTGATACATGTGCCAGTTGTCATCCAGAAGGGGGGTGGGCTTAGCACCCAGGACACCCTATAAATAAAGTATAGGCCCCAAATCCAAAAGCTCCTAGTGCAGTGGTTCTCAACCTGTGGGTCGTGACCCCTTTGGGGACCAAACGACCCTTTCACAGGTTCGCTCGATTCATAACAGTAGCAAAATGACAGTTCTGAAGTAGCAATGGAAATAATTTTATGGTTTTGGGGGGGGGACCACCACCACATGAGGCACTGCATGAAAGGGTCGTGGCCTGAGGAAGGTTGAGAACCGCTGCCCTAGAGGCAGTTCCCTACCCAAAGAAGTAGCGGCAGTGAACTGCAGAGGTCACCGCAAGGGAAAGGACAGAGATACAGCTGGTCATAGGATGGCAGGGAAGCTGAGATGAACAGAAATCCCCCGGGTTTGAGGGCCCACTGGCCCCCTCTTTGGTGGCTGAAACATTAAACCTTCCTATATGGGGGAGCCCTGTGGTTATTAGTTGGGCTGCTAACCGCAAGGTCAACAGTTCAAAACCACGAGTAGGTCGGTGGGACAAAGTCTGGGCTTTCTACGACTGTTGAGAGGTACAGTGTCAAAAACTCACTGGGGCAGTTCGGCCCTGTCCTGTAGGGTCACTGTGAGTTGGCATGGACTTGATGGCTGTTGAGTACACAGAGGAAAAACTTAAGTAGGCAAGAACAGCAGGGACATTCCAGATGGGTGGTACTGATAATATGAGAGCCTTCCCAGACCACAAGCGTCACAGTCGAGAATACGTAAAACCCCACATGACTCCTGCCACCTGGGGAAAAAGAACTCGTTCCAAGCATGCAGGGGTCTCCGTTCAGGAAAAAAAAGGGCGATACAAGGTCATTAGCCAAGTGAGTCTACTGTAATTGCCCCCTTCCTGCTACCCACGACCCACAGGAAGCCCCGGAGCATCCACCTTCCGGCCAGCCTGCCCAAAGAAGGGGACCTGATCCTGGAGAAGACTGGCAAGCAGATGCTACCAGACTCAAACGTATCTTCTTGTCTGCTGAGACATCCCTACATGGACGGAAAGGACCCTAGACATCTCTGAACTTTATTACAAGAGTTATTCTCCAGATTTGGCCTGCCCAGGTCCCTCCAGAGTGATAATGGCTCTGAATTGACCTCTTGTGTTAGCCAGCAATTCGGCCCAGCCTTGAGGATTATGACACGGTGCATCCACACTGCTTGCAGACCCCAATTCTCTGGCGAGGTGGAAGAGGCCAGCCCAGCCCTTAAATGTACTCTTGGCAGATTGTGTCGAGTCGCATTTATCCAGCATAAAGGCCCTTGTCCTACCCTTACTGCAAAGGAGGACCTGCTCCACCGACCAGCTCAAGCCAACCTCTTTTGTTTTTATGATCATTTTCTGGGGGGCGGGGTCTCTTGCAGCTCTTATAACAATCCATACATCATTGTAGTAAACATATTTGTTCATAGGTTGCCATCATTATTTGGGGGGTGGGGAGGGGAAAAAGAGGAGCTGAAGCCAAGGGCTCAAATAGAAAGTAAATGCTTAGAAAAAGCTCACCTCTTTTGAATTCTTGTATGGCAGGCCCTGTCAGTCATTTGAAGAAACTAAGCAAATGGCTAGCTTTTTCACTTTCCGAGTTAAATATCACAGGCTGCCACACGACGTTGGGGCACAGACCCCCTGCCCCATCCCTCTCCCTCTTTATATGGCCCTAACGCCCAAGTCCTCATGAAAACGTGAAAGGGTGGGTCACCTGGATCCTAGCGGTATTAGACAGGGTTTTCTGGAGAAGCAAAACCAGTACACGAATGAGAAATAGTATATGAGTGGATACGTTTATATGGGAATGATCACAGCAAGCAGTTCGCATAGCCTTACCAAGAGTTCAGGTGGACTCAATTCTGTGGGTCCGTGATAATACTGAAGGTCTTTCTGCCTCCCGCGGCCACGAGGTGTAAAGGCCAAAGAAACAGACAGCAGGAAGGTGAGGTGGCAGAGTGCAGGGGAGGCCAGTGGCGCAGTGTGGTGAAGCCAGTGGTGGTGGAACTTTATGGGGCTGGCTGGAGATGGCCCATAGGCAGCACAGCCTAGCAAGGGGGAGCAGTAACAGGCATGGTCAGGCAGTCCCCAGGGAGCGCAGCACCTGTGATGAGACAGGACACCTGATTAGACAGTGCAGCAGTTGAACCAATAAGGAGGGAGAGAGAGAGGCTGGCCTCCAGTCATCTATATCTAGGCCACACCTAGGCCACACCTCCAGGGAATGTCACCAGGCTGCAACCTGATGGACAGGCTAAATGCCACCCATATCTCCTTACAGGTGCCATGTTGGCATCAAAAAAAATCTAACAATCACACCAACGACACTGTTGGGCTGAGAGCCACACAGTCGGATTTTAGAACCACCAGCAGCTCCGTGGGAGAAAGACTGGGCTTTCTACTCCCGTGAACAGTGACAGTCTCAGAACCCCGCAGAGGCGCCTATGAGTCAGCATGGACTGGATGGCCACGTGGAAGGACCCCTTTCCCATGTTACTCTCCACCCCAGGGCAGTGAAACCACCTGGAATGCCCAAGCGGATCCATTATGCTCCCATCAACCCTTACATCTCCACAGCCAGCCAGCAGCAATTCGGAGGAAGAGGCCACCTCAACAGAGGCCCTGTGGTAAAGCCCAGCAAACCGCTCGAGGGGCCGAAGTACCCTTTAAGAAAGAGAAAATAAGTACTCCTAGAACCCGATCAAACTGTTTTCACCCATGTTTGTCCCGCTTTCTAGTTTGGAAAGCGCTCCTTTAGATAAAGAGAGCTCCAGTAAAAGGGCACCAGGAATTGTCCTTATTGTGAGCTCTAGCCTTTGTATCACTTTCGCCCCCCCCCCACCCCCCCACCCCCCTAGGCATTGCATTGAGCCTGATCCCAGTATCGGCCACCTCTCTCCTGGACTGATAACAAGGGACCAAAATGCCTCCCCACCCTGGCTCAGCAGGAGCTGGTTTCAGAAGAAAGACCACCAGCCCAATTCCCCAAAGGAATTTAATTCCCAGTCTCTTGAGTGGGGAAATGTGAGGTAGTTACATAGTTTAAATCCATGGGGTGGAGGGGTGAGGAAGGGATTCTGATATAAGGAATAAGAAATTGATCTTTAAAACAACCTTAACGGGAACCGATTACAAGGATCTACATATAACCTCCTCCCTGGGGGATGGACAACAGAAAAGTGGGTGAAGGGGGACGTTGGACAGTGTAAGATATGACAAGATAATAATATATAAATTATCAAGGGTTCATGATGGAGGGGGGAGTGAGGAGGGAGGAGAAAATGAGGAGCTGATATCCAGGGCTCAAGTAGAAAGCAAATGTCTTGAGAATGATGAGGGCAACAAATGTACAAATGCGCTTGACACGATGGATGGATGGATTGTGATAATTAAAAAAAATGTTGATAATAAAAGGCAATAGGAATTAAAAAAACCAAACAACCTTAACATGCTGTGCCAATAATACTAGCAAATTGATTAGTAAAATGCCCCCAAAGAAGCCAACTCATCGTGGGTTAAGATGATAAAAAGAGGAAGCCCACTAGGTAGGCAGTGGCCTTAGGCTTCTCTCCTGAGCTGCCCGCCTGAACCTCTGTCAAATGTACCAAAACATTTTATTCCTGGCTCAACCTCTGTGTCTTCACTTTCCACAAAACTCCCTATGCCTCGCTATAGATCGTGTCTCAACTGACTTCTGGCCGCCATGAAGGCTACGAGTTGAAGATTCGCATCAGCCTGGGACCCACTGTAACATCTACATAGCCTAGGTGAAGAGGGATGGTCCTTTTGGGGGGTGACGGCATGACAAAATGGGTGTAGAATGAAAGGAGTTACCATCCTCAGCAGTCGAGTGCCTACATCTGTGTGTGTGTGTGCATGCCCACACGTGTGCAAGTGTAAGTGTGTAGGTGAGTGTGTCATTTTCTCTTAGTCTTAGCACGCATCTTCCGTGAATCCAGCAGGTATCTGAGATCCAGTCCCGATAAAGAAGCGCAGGCACGCGTGTGCTCATGCCCAGTGATGACCCTGGGTTCTAACCTGTGGATTCCAAACGGAGAAGGAAAGGCTCCCAGAAGGGCACTGGCCTGATTTCCTTTCCTCCAGAGATAACCATCGGTTTTCTTTTAGTGCGCGACCGTTTCATTTACATATAACTCACATGCTGTACAATTCCATGGTTTAAACATACTAACAGTTGTGCAATCTTCAGCAGTTTCTCCTTTCTCGTATCCCATCAGCTCCCCATTTCCCTCTGCCCTCCCCTGCCATAACCCCGAGAAACGATTTCTCCAGTTGCTGTCACCATAGATTCACCTAATCAGGATTTTGTTTACAGAAAAACACACAAAAACAAAACCCCACAACAATAACCACCAAAACAGAAAAATCTCACTAGAAAAAAAGAAGGAAATATTAAAAACTAAAACAAATTTAAAGTGAGTCAAAAAGGAGAACAAATGACAAGGCATTATGTTTTTCACCTGACTACCTCTGCATTGGTTCACTCGACAGTGCACTTAGTCTTACAGCAGGCTGTTCACATCCCTGGTCAGTGCTCAGAGGGGATTCCCTGGAGGTTCAATTCCTGTGGGAACACTGCAAGTGGATTCTGGACTTTCACTGTCATCCACATCCTTCTGCAAACCAGGTGCTCAGAATTTAAGTTCTAATACCACTCCCTCCTCCATTCTTGGATTTTATTATTTACAATCCTTGGATCACATAGGCTGGTGTGCTTCTCACTTAGATGGCTGCTTGTCTTAAGACAACCCTTTCAGACCACAGACAATATTCTTTCTGATAGCTGGGCACTTTCTGATTTCTTCACTACACTTTGCTATAGCACCCATAGCTTCAGGAAGCTCTTCATAAGGCCAACTACCAAGTAGGGCCATGTCAAAAGAACTCATTGTTCTTAGATTAGGGCTACAATGAAGTGCAAACTCAGAATCCACACATACATCTGTGGTTTGTCTATGTCCCCAGTCCACTTTAGAGACATCATTATCATTTTATTGGGCAATATTATAATCATCCCCATGGGGCAGATGGTAATTCTATTGGCAGTATCATTAATTTAGCCAAGGCAGAGATACCAAACCTTTATAATTAACTGAGCCCCACATACCAGCAACTCAAAGTGCCAGACACCCATGAACTTGCTTAGCTTGGCACTGTGGGGGAAGGGCTGTTCTTACTCCCAGTTGACAGCAGCGGCTCCAAGCAGGGTGATAGCAGGTGTGAGATGTGCTAGCCCAGTGCTGAACCAGAACATGGTCCGTCTGATCTTTCTGCTCTAATCTCCCACGACATTGAAGCACTCATGTTGTCATTCTTGTTGTGTGCATGGGGATGGGGGTGTGTGTGTTGATATAAATGCCTCCCTTGGTCTTTTTGACCCAAAAAATGGGGAGAAGCCTACAGCCCAGCATAACCCAAGCAAGGATATTGTGTCGGAGGGTGGAGTGCCACAAGGTGGCAGCAGCCTCTGCTGTGATCCCCAGAGAGGCGCAGTCTTGTTCTCAGAATCCTTGGTTTCTAGCCTGGCTTTGGGGGTTACTTTCATGGTTCTGCCTCTCCCATAATGAACATCATCGGTGGGTGGGCACTGCCTGGCTATTCCACCACGATTGGAATGTGTATTAGTCTGGGTACTTTAGAGAAACAAATCCACAGAAACTCTTGTATAAGAGAGTTTTATATAAAGGTTAAGTGCACATCAAGAAAACATCCCAACCCAGTGCTGCCCAAGCCCACAAGTCCAACATTAACTCATATGCCTGACACCAATCCACAAAGTCCTCCTCCATCTCACAAAACAGACACAATGATGCCGACTGCAGGAGGAAAGCAGAATTAGTGAACGTATAAGCATCTCAGCACTGGCAGGGGTCTCCACACGGCTGCTCCAGCACCCAGGGCTGCATCGGGGTAGGTCCTTGTGGCTTCTCCTTGGTGATGTCTTGCACGAAGTCAGCCTTGTCAGCTGATGCAGGGAACTGACTCGGGCAGCTGACCCTGATCCGACCATCAGAGAGCAAGAGACCTGAGAGCTAGAAAGGTGAGGCCACTGAGCCATTTATCCCTCTGCCCTTCAATTAACATCACATGTGTTTATCAGCCAGGTTGGCACAATTAACTAACGACCTCAGAATGCAACAAGCCCCAGTGGTGCAGCATGATAAGCACAGAGCTGCCAATGGCAAGGTTTCAGACCCCTCGGCTGCTCTGCAGGAGAAGGTTGTGTCTGTTTCCATGAAGATTTATAGTGATAAAATAATAATGTATAAATTATCAAGGGTTCATGAGGGAGGGGGTAGCGGGGAGGAAGTGGGGAGAAGGAAAATGAGGAGCTTATTCCAGGAGCCCAAGTGGAAAGTGAGAGTTTTGAGAATGATGGGGGCAACGAATGTGTAAGTGTGCTTGACACAATTGATGTATGTGTGGATTGTGATAAGAGTTGTATGAACCCCAATACAATGGTAAAAAAATAACCCAAAGGCAGGGGGGAAAGATTTATAGTCTGGAAAATCCAAATCCCGGCAGCTGTTTGTTGGAATCCACTGGATGGCAGTGGTTTGGGGATTGTTGCTAATCCAAAGGAGCCTGGATGGTGTGGTGGCCTGAGCATGAGGTTGTTCAGTGCAAGATCAGTGGTTCAAACCCACCCAGCAATGTATAGGAGAAAGAGCTCTCTGCTCCCACAAAGAGTGTCGTCTGGGAAGCCCTGCGGAGGAGGCCCTCTCCTCGCCAGCAGTAGCTTGCTCACACGAGTCTCCAGCTGGCAGTGTGACGTGCCCAGCTGTCCTGTGTTGAGTGGTTGGGCGCCCTTTAGTTGGAGTCGACTGTAAACAGCATAACACCTCCCAGTCCCGTGCCGTCCTCAGAATGGAGCTCCAGTTGGAATCCATTGTTGCAGCCAGGTGTCAATCTCTCTTGTCAAAGGCCTTCCGCTTTTTCTCTGCCCCTCTAATCCATCAAGCATTCTATAGTTTTCCAGGGACTTGGGGGATGAAGGTGCACCTGACCCAAGCCGTGGTATTTCCCATTGCCCACAGTCTGTGTGGGAAGAGGATGTGGAGGCGATGCTGCTGGGGGAAAGGAGAGCAGCCAGAGGCCTCTGGCAGGAAGGCCAATGCTAGGAGGTGAGAGAGATTGAAAAGATGCACCCATTTGGACCTGCCTGGCTGTGAGAAGAGGAAGGAGTGAAGGTCGGCTCCCTGCTTTCATGGCAAAGGGGCATGGAGGGGATCCTTTCCTAAGCATGGGGCTGCCGAGCAGAATTGGCTTTGCCCATTGCATGCCCCAAATATTGACCACCTACTTACTACCGGCCGGAGCGAGGCAGCTGGGGCTTTCTACTCCTGTAAAGACACACAGCCTCAGAAACCACAGGGACCGTTCTACCCTGCCCTGTGGGGCCACTCTGAGTTGGGCTGGACTTGCAGGCCATGACTTTGAGTTTTTGAGAACCTGAGACTGTGCCAGATCCTTGGGGGCGACCGTGAGCAAATTGAAGGTCATCTTTGTCCTCAAGGATTTTCGAAGGTGGGGAAGGAAACAGGCATGCCAGAATCATTATGAAACTGGACCAGGATGTACTGTGATGTGTGTGCAGGTGTTAGGAGAAAATTCAGACTTGACCCTAAGGGCAGAAGTCTTTGCGGTACGTTCTGAAGGGACGAAGGAATCTGGTGGGGGTGAGGATGGAAAGGTGCCTTCCAGGTCAAGGGACCAGTGTGACGGGCAGCCCAGAAGTGGCAGACCCTTGCGGAGGACGGAACATAGGTCAGGGAGAGGGAGGCTGGCAGGATTAACAATCCAGTCATTACGGAGATAGCAGTGGGATTATGGTTTTGCTGATTTCTGTGAAAGGCTTTGGAGCAGGACCAGCGTGGATGGGAGCTCTGTGTTGTGAGGATCTCGCCATGGTTTGAGGGAGAGATGATGGTGGCAGGAGGTGGCTGTAGGTGGTACCGGTGGTAGATGGGGGAGATGGTGTATTCAGACGTATGCAGACTCTGGGATGGAGAACAGATATGCTCGTGCTCCCCCCCTCCCCCACCCCCCGGGCTCTACGCACACTCCAGACTTTCCATCTCCTCCTCCCCACACAAAGGCCTGGGTGCCAGCAAATGACCATCCCCCCACCCCCACTCTCTGCTGTTCTTAGTCCCTGGAGGGCCAGCAGTACAACGTCCAGAGAAGAACTGCGGGGCAGGGAGGTCCTGCGCCAGGAGGTTCATCTGTGCTATCATGAGATTTCCAGGTGTGGACCTCTTGAGCTCCACAAATCTGTGACTTCATCTAGCCGGTCCCTGGCAAAACCCTGGGGAAAAAGTAGGCGCTGCTCCCTTGCAGATCCGAGCCCCCTGGGGCCTGATCCCCAAGGAAGCAGCACCAGAGTGCCATGGTGACAGTAGTCATGTGACAAATGGGGACCCCGCCCCCACCCACCTCTAGGGACCTAGAGTTACAGGTGGAAGGAGGTTTGGGAGCAGGACCCCTGGGCTTTGACCCTGGGAGAGCCGCATCTGTTGTCTTGGTGACAGACAGCAGCCCTTGTATTGTCATTTGTATGATCAGGTTTCTGAGGCTTTAGGGCTCCACAAAGGGTGAGTCCTGTTCCCCTGTGGGGAGGGCTGGAGAGGCTACAGCCAAAGGGGAGAAGATGCCTGCGGCCCCCAAGGAAGGAACAGGGTGCAGAGAGGGACTAGTCACTGGCTTCCAGGCAACCGGAGCGAAAGCAAGCAGGTGCTCAAAAATCCGCCAGGTTGGAGCACAATGAAAGGACCCAGGAGCCCACATGGTGGAGTTCCCCATGGCCAAAGCTGGGACAATCTGAGCAACAAAATAAATCACTGCGCCATTGTCCCAAGTCCCGATGTCATATGCGTGGGTCCATACTGACATAAAAAAATGACCCTTTCCCAAGAATGTCATTCGCTGTATATATGAAGTTCCTTTCTAGGACAAAACAAAAGCCAGCTCACTGCCATTGAGTCGACTCTGACTCACAGGCACCCGAAGGGCAGGGTAGACCTGCTCGTGGGGGTTTCCGGGACTGGAACTCTTGACAGGAGTAGGCAGACCATCTTCTCCTGGGAGCGGCTGGGGGTTTAACAACTGCAATGCGGAACCACTTCGTCACAGGGCTCTGAAGAGGTGAACAAGCCTAAGTCCCCCCACTGATAGACTGGGGTTGACTCAGTGACTGGATTCCAAAGACTAGCATTTGGGAAGGGTCAGACAGGGACCTACAGAGGAGCGATCTAGCAAGCACTGCCTTTCCCACATGCTCTGGTTCACATCTGATAGTCAGGTGATGTCTGATAATAATGGGGAGGGCGCTTTACCTTCATGTATTCTTTCCATAAAAACCTATCATCCTGAAGAGTGCATCAGCTCTAGCAGGAGTGAGGAAGGGCTACAAAATAGCTGATACTGCTCAAAATCCGCCAGGTGGGGGAAAACAAGGAAAGTCTGAAAGATGAAGAGACCGAGGGAGCCCTGGTGGCAGAGTGGTTACGTGTGGGGCTGTGACCCCCAAGGTCGGCAGTTGGAGACCACCAGCTGCTCTGTGGGAGAAAGAGGAGGCTTTCTACTTCTCTACAGACGTGTTATCAAGAGAGACTCGTCCGTGGAGAAGGACGTCCTGCTTGGTAAGAGGAGGGGGGTGAAAGAGGAAGGCCGTTGATGAGATAGACTGACATAGTGGCTGCAACCATCCGCTGAACTCAATGAATAATTGTGAGGATGATGTAGACGTGTGGGTGTTTCATTCTGCTGTAGGAGGGTCGCTATGAATGGAAACGGCCTCGACAACAACAATAGCCGCCGCCACAAGGATTTAGAGCCTCGGAAACTCAGAAGGGCAGGTCTCCTCTATCCTAGAGGCCACCGTGAGTCAGAATTGACTTGCAGTGAAAAGAGACGTGATGGCGAAATGTAATCTGGTAGCCTGATGGTTCCCTGCAACAAAAAGAAGACATTTGTGGGGGGAAAGATGGAATCTGAACAAAGTCTGAAATTTAGTTAATAATAATACACCAACCATCGTCTCCTGGATGGTGCAACTGGTTTGTGTTTGACTACTAACCAAAAGGTTAGTGGTTTGAATCCACCCAATGATGCTGCAGCAGAAAGGCCAAGAAAACCTATGGAGCCCAGATGTACTTGATCACACGGGCCACCATGAGCCTGCACCAGCAGCCTGCCAGAGACTTCTTCTTCTTCATTTTCACAAACACACCTGTCATGGAATGGAGGGTGATAGTATTGGGGGAAAGTGAAATGGCATGGGAGCATGTGGGGACTCTCTGTACTATTTCCACAGCTTTTCTGTACATTGGAAATTATTCCAAAATTAAAAGTCCATTATAAAATATATCTAGGAGCTTATTGATTCAGTACATAGAATTCATCCTCATTTGTTCTTACTGTTGCATAGTGCTCTATTGTTTTGTTTATTACAGAGTCTATGTTGTTGTTCTGAGCTACAGCAACCCCACTGGACAGAGTTGAGCTGACCTGTGCGTTTCCAAGACTGTAAATCCTTATGGGAATACATGGAGGTTTCTCAGATATAATTTTTGCAGGTGCAGATCACCAAACCATTGGTTGAACAAGCAAACAAGCTCTTAGCCATGTCACCACCAGGGCTCCTTCTATAAATCTATTGCCTTTGAGTTGATTCTGATTCATAGTGACCCTATAGGATAGAGTAGAACTGCCCCATAGGGTATCCAAGGCTGTAATTGTACCAGAGGCAGACTGCCACATCTTTCTTCCATGGAGTGGTTGAGGGATTCAAACTTCTGACCTTTAGGCTAGCAGCCGAAATGCTTAATCATTGCACCACCTGGGCTCCTTGCATAGTACATCAAAAAACTCACAACTACCACCATCCAATTGATTACAACTCACAGTAACCCTACAGATAGTGTTCCCCAGACTGTAAATGTTTACAAAAGTAGACAGCCTAAAAGAAAAAGTCCCCATTCCACCATTTTGAGGGTGTGATAGGTTTATTGTGCCAGTTAGGCCAATAAGAACATGTGGGCAGAATTTAATCAGGCCGTAGCTTGTTTAGAGGATAACCGCAATGAAGACAGCCGGCATCACATCTCCTTCTTGCTCCCTGGTTATCAGACCAGTGTGCTGCTGCGTTAGTTAGTTCTCTGCCTCAACCTGTGTGCTACACTACCTGTGGGCCAAGCCAACCTGTGGATACTGTAGCTAGAGCTTGAGGCTCATTGGAGATCTGTTTCGCCATGCTGCTGTTGTGTACATTGCTTGGGCTTGCAGCTGATGGAGCCTGTCAGTGCCTTGCTAGAATTTGAGATCCCGTCGAGGTCTGCTTCACTAAGCTCCTGAGCTACTGACTGTTGCTGACTCACTGTTGCTGTCTGATGCCTGTGGGCAGACTCTGCCTTTCCTGAGGGAAGACTACTGTCTGCTTCCTTGACCTTGAACCCAGCAGCCCACCTGAGTTGTAGGGTTTCCAATATACTAACTATACCATAAAAGTGAGTTGAACTGAGCCCTCTGTACTGTTGTGTGGATGAATTAGTTGTTACATTCATTCTAGCTGTATAAACCTATCCTCTTATGTATAATCATAAGTATCCTGGTTTTGTTTCTCTAGAGGACCCTTCCTAACACAAGGCAGTAGCACATGAGCAGGAACCAATGACGTTGAAGGAAGACGTTAAAGCTGCCCTGAAAACATTAGCCAAAAACAAGACTCCAGGAATTGATAGGATAGTCATTGAAATGTTTCAACAAGCTAAGGAAGCACTGGAAGGACTCACTTTATGCCAGGACATTTGGAAGACAGCTAGTTGGCCAACCAACTGGAAGAGATTTATATTTGTATTCATTCCCAAGAAAGGGGACCCAACAGAATGCTCAAATTATAGAACAATGTACTGATATCATATATACAAGTAAATTTTTGCTGAAAATGATCTATCAACCGTTGTAGCTGTACACGGACAGGGAGCTGCCAGAGGTGCAGACTGGATTCAGAAGAGGATGTGGAACAAGAGGTCTCATTGCTGATGTCAAAGAATCTTTTAAAAATAATCATTTTATTGAGGCTTGTACAATTCTTATCACAATCCATGCATCCATTGTGTCAAGCACATGTATACATTTGTTGCCATCATCATTCTCAAGATGTCAAAGAATCTTGGCTCAAAGCAAAGAGTATCAGAAAGATGTGTGTGTGTGTTTCATTGACTATGCCAACACATTTGACTGTGTGGATTATAACTATGGATAACCCTGAGACAAATGGGAATTCCAGAATACTTCATTGTGCTCATGCAGAGCTTGTACACGGAACAAGAGGCAGTTGTGCAAACAGAACAAGGGAGTACTGCATGATTGAACTGCATCAGGAAAGGTGTGTGACAGGGTTGTATCTTCTCACCATACTCATTCAATCTGTATGCTGAGCGAATCATCAAAGAAACTGGCTTGTATGAAGAAGAATGCAGAGTCAACTAAGTCTACATGGAAGAAGCATGCCAGCTTGTGTGATCCAAAGATGACAATTACGAAATTCGATTATGGTGAAGGGAAAAGTATCAGCTCTAACATTATGAACACCCAGTCTGTAGAAGGCCATAGAGCACAGTGGGAGCCCACGCCCATCTGCAGAGTGTCTAGTCAGACTGGGCTGCTGGCAGATCTGCTCTAGCCACAGGCAAGAATCTCGAACAGCCTTACTGTCAAGCAGAGACCACTGTAATCTCGATTTGGCTGGACTGAACTTGATACTTGACCAGTTGACCTCCCTATAGACCCTACCTGAATTTGTTCTGGGTGCAAGTATCTCTTACTGGTTCCATGACAGAAATTACTTCCGAGGCTTTTTGAATGTTGATGGGGGTCTTTTCTTTTTTACACATTATTTTTATTTTTGTTTTTATATTATTATTATTTTATCATTACCACCTTGTTTCAATTTTGTTTTTTGTTGTTGCTGTTGATTTTCCCAGTTTGTGAAGCACCAGAGGAGTGATGCATAGTGATAATAATTAATACAAGGGTTGATGGGGGAAGCAGGGTCAGGGGGTGAGTGATAGGAAGGGAAAGGGGATTTCAGGAATAAAGAATGAAGGTGGAAGCAGGGAGAGAGTACTAGGACCGACTGTGATTGCACAAGTCATTTGAAAGGCATTTTAACCACTGGTGGTGGGGAATGTTCTAAAATTGATATGGTAATGATTGTATAATTCTCCTGGATTTGATTGAAAATTGAACTATAGAGTTGTACGATATGTAAATTATGTGCAAATAAAACTGTTAAAAAAGATACATCTTGACATTTTTGAAAATTAAATAACACATTTCTAAATAAAACAAAAGCAAGCAAACAAAAGAAGAATGCAGCATCAGGGTTGGAGGAAGGCTTATTAACCAACTTTGATATGCAGATGACCCAACCTTGTTTGCTGAAAGTGAGGAGGATTTGAAACACTTGCTAATGAAGATCAAGGATTTCAGCTTTCAATAGGGATTACGACTCAATGTCAAGACCACCAAAATCCTCACAACTAGACCAGGAGATAATGTCATGATAAATAGAGAAAAGGATGACATTGCCAAGGATTTTGTCTTGCTTGGATCCACCATCAATGGTCATGAAAGCAGCAGTCAAGAGGTTGAAAGACACGTCACACTGGAGAAATCTGTTGCACAAGACCTCTTAGATTATCGAGAAACAAGGAGGTGGCTTTGAGGACTAAGGTGCATCTGACCCAAGCCATGTATTTTCATTCGCCTCATATGCATGTGAAAGTTTGACAATGACTAAGGAAGACCAAAGAAGAACTGATGCGTTTGAATTGTGTTACTATAAAAAATATTGAAAGTACCAGGGATTGATAAAAGGATCAACAAATCTGTCTTGGAAGAAGAATGACCAGAGTGCTCCTTAGAGGCAAGCTTGACAAGACTTCATCTCACATACGTTGGGCTTGTTGTCAGGAAAGATCAGTCCTGGAAAAGGACATCATGTTTGATAAAGCAGAGGAGCAGTGAAACAGGGTTGTCCCTCAAGGAGACGGATGGATGCCGTGGCTACAACAATGGGCTCAAGCACAGGGTCAATTTGTGAAGCTGACAGAGGACCAGGCAGTGTTTTTGTCCTGTTGTGTGTAAGGTAGCTATGGATCAGAATCTGCTTGATGAACAGCAACAACAACAGACAGCCTCATCGTTCTTCCACAGAGCAGCTGGTGGGTTTGAACTGCCAACTTTGAAGTTAGCAGCCCATGCCTAACCCACAGGGCCACCAGGACTCTTTTATATCGTAATACAAACCCACTGTCATTGAATCCATTCTGATTCTTATATCCTACAGGACAGATGTGAACTGCTTCTTAAGGCTTCAAAGGCTGTAAATCTTTAAGGGAGTAGCAAGCCTCATTTTACTTCCATGAAGGGGCTTGTGGGTTCAAACTGCTGATCTTGTGGTTAACAGCCCAACGCATTACCCATTACACCACCAGGGCTCCCTTGACCCAGTGCTCCATTATACCCTGTAATTTATTTAACTAGTCCTCTTACGGTGGATCTTTGGGTTGCTCCCAATCTTTTGGCTATTATGTTGTGTGAATGATATATCATTTACACCCATATCAGAACATTTTAGAATAAATTCCCAGAAGTGCAGTTGTTGGATAAAAATCTTGGTACCTGCAATTTTCATGAACCTGGCAACTGTCAAGTTGCCTTCCAGAAAGGTTGAGACAATTCATGTCGAAATCGGCAGTGTCAAAAGTGTGTCCTTTTCCAAAACTTACCCCATATTGAGTTTAATCCAAATGATTAGTATCTTTAGAATAAGCTTCAATTTTAACTTTCTTATTACGTCGAGGGCTAAGCATCTCTCCGCGTGTTTTAGAGTCTTTGTTGCTGCACTGTTTCCGTTTTTGTGAATAATGAAGAGAATAACCCTAAAGCGTCTACAAGTCAAAGTTCCCTGGTATTTCAACAAAACAGAATGCAGGGAACAGGAATGCATTTCGAGGGTTCTAGATTCTAGGTAGTGACTGCAGCTGAGTGCTGGGGATTCCCCCATGGGTCCCTTCACCTGCCATCTTCCCCCTAGACCTCCCCCTCCCACCGGGGGTCTGCTCTTGAGTGCCTGAGCCATAAAACCAGAGGGTGCCAAGAGAAAATGACGGGTACAGTCAGATCTGAGGGAAATATATATATATATATATATATATATATATATATATATATATATATAATTCTAAAGAAAATTGCAAAGAACTCAGACCAGGCTCTCTTCCAGGGATTATGAGCTACCCTCAAATCCATTGCCAGTCCGTCTATGATGCATAGTGACCCTATTGGACAGAGTTAAATTTCCCCTTAGGGTTTCAGAGACCCTAAAGTTTGATGGGAGCAGACAGCCTCATCTTTCTCCTGTGGAGTCCCGGGTGGGTCTGGCCAGCTGACCTTTAGGTTAGCCCTTTACCCCACCAGCACTCCTGTGGGGCTAGGGAGTATGAAGAGGGACTGAAATTGCCTCTGGGACCAGCAACCATCCACAGCGGATGAAAAAGAGGAAGAGGTAGGAGGAAGATAGTGATCTGGTGAACATATTCATTGTGATGGGAATTCTCCCTGTTCCTCTGCCTGAAAGCCAAGAAGAGACTCCAAGAGGACAATTAGTGACATTCCACTTCCTGAGGGGTTTGTCAGTGTAGGCTGGGGATACCTAATCTTGTCCTGGCTTATCGACACAGGGAGGAAGTGAGATAGAAAGAGTGGTGGGACTGGGGACTGGGGCTGGGGCTCCGGTTGGGGGAAAGCAGCCAATCGGCTTGCACAGAAGCCTAATTTTCTTGAGGACTAAGTGAACAGCAGGAGGCTTTGCTTCCTGAGAGACTCCACAACCACCATTGTTGTTGTGAACTACTGTGGAGTCAGCCCCCGACTCAGGGTGACCCTGTACAACCAAACCCAACACTGTTGGTCCTGTGCCATCACCATGGCCAGTTGAGAAGTGGACCGTCTGTTTTCATTGGCTGGATTTTGGAAATCGATGACCAGGCCTTTGTATCTAGTCTGTCTTGGTCTGGAAGCTCTGCTGACATTGATTCAGATCAGTGCGCCACTTATCGAGGGGTGTGGCTGAGGATCAAACCAGAGTCTCTTCTGCCTGAAGATGAGAATTCTGACAGGGAACCACCAATGCCTTACAAACCACCCTTAGGCCTCGATATGCTTAAATTAAAACGACAACAACAACAACAACAACGCTTAGGCCTCGATATGCTTAAATTAAAACAACAACAACAAAACAACCCTTACACCTCAACAACACGGGCTCCTGCTCTGGGTCAGGTGTGTTAGGGGGCCACTTTCTGGCCCCCCTCCAGCCCGGTCTTCTGAGTTCACTGCCAGCCTTTCTTTGACCTCTTCTCATGTATTCTGGCCCCGCTGCTGACAATATGTATGCTCACCCACACCTGGGGGAGGAGCCTCACTGACAGTGGTTATCAGCAGTAGGCTGCTAACCCAAAGGTGCGCGGTTTGAGTCTACCAGCTGCTCTGTGAGAGAAAGATGCAGTGCTCTATGATGTGAAGATTTCCAGCCTTGGAAACCCAAAGGGGCAGTTCTACTGTCTTGTAGAGTTGCTGAGTCAGCGTTGACTCGATGGCGATACGTTTTGTTTCAGTTTTGGTTTACTTTAGGCGTGTGACCAAGGAGCCGCTGCCCGGGCAGGTGGGGCTTGTTCTTTTGGGCAGAGTGTGAACATCTCCACGGTGCCAGTCAGACCCCGAGGTGTGCGTCTTCCTCCTCCTCCTCCGGGTTATGACACATGAAACCGGGAGTGTGACCACTCTAAAGACAAATCTGATCTTCAAGGCCATGAGAAAGGTTTGTAGACCGACCATATTTTATTGAGATTGACTCCGAAGTCTTGAATCATTTGCTATTTGGTTTGTGGGATTCCACTGGTGGCCTGTGGGCTCGCACACAGAACTCCATCCAGGAGGGCTACACACTGCTTGCAGAGCTCCCACTGCCAAGAAGACCCCGCAGCCCCTGGGGGCTGGGGCCGAGAGGATTGGAAGACCTTCAGCTGTATTTATCTAATTCGTTTTCATTCACAGTCATCGTCTCCTGGTTGTTAGGTGCCGTTGTTAGGTGCCGTCGAGGCAGATCTGCCTGCGGCCCACAGAACAAAGCGCTGCCCAGCCTGCGCCTGCGCCCTCCTCGCAGGTGCTGTGACAGCCTCTGGGTGGATCCATCTCATTGAGCGTCTTCGTTCTTGTTGTCCCTCGACTTCACTAAGCATGATGCCCTTTTCCAGGGACTGGTCTCTCCTGAGGAGGTGTCATAAGTCCGTGAGAAAAAGTGCCACGGCCTTTCCGTCTAAGGAGCATCGTGGCCGTGCTTCTTCCGAGAGCGCTGGTTCTTCTTTTGGCACTCGCAATAGTCCACGGCACTCGCAATAGTCTTTGTCAACGCCATAATTCCGGGCCGCGATTCTTCTGCAGACTTCCGGCTCCGTGCGCAGCTTTCTCACGCAGCGAAGGAGACCGACAGCACCGTGGCTTGGGACAGGGGCGCCATCACCCTCCACGTGGCATGCGTGCTCCTCCACACTTCACGGAGGTCTGGCGCAGCAGACTCGCACCATGCAATGCGCCATCTGATCTCTTGGCGGCTGCTTCCATGAGCAGATTGTAGATCCAAGCAAATCGAAATGCTCCATAGCTTCCATCTTTCTCCGCTGCTCATGAGGTTGTTTATTGGTGCAGTTACCAGGATTGTTGGTTCCTTCACATTAAGTTGTAGTCTGTATTTGTGTCAGTCAGGATTGACTAAAGGAATAAATTCATACACTCATGTGTATAAGAAAGAGCGTTGTATCCAAGTAATTGTATATTAAGAAAACTTCCCAGCCCAGTCCAGATCAAGTCCATAAGTCCAATATTAGCCCATATGTCCAATACCAGTCTCTAGCTTCCTCTTGAGACTCACTCTACACATGCAATGATGCCAAATGCAGGAAGATCACAGGCCAGTGGGTGGAAAGTCTTGTGGATCCTGTGGTGGTGGAAGCATCTCAGTG